>NC_138202.1:349460391-349643385 GCF_964194415.1 Vipera berus
GATTCTATGCCTCTGTTTATAATTTGCCTCCAGAAGTTGTGGGAATAAATTGGACAACCATTTGTCTGAAATAGCATAGAGTTCCTGCTTGAGCAGGGGGTTGGACTAGAAGATCCCTTCCAACTCTGTTATGCTGCAATTCCTTGTTGCTAGAGATGCCTCCATCTGGCACCTAGGAGATGGCCTTTTCTTGCTTTGTTCCAGACTATGAAATGCATTTTCTCAAATTGCACTTGGCTTCCACCCATCCTTCCTTTAGAAGCTCAGCCAAGGTTCACCCCTTTCATCAGGCTGTTCCTTGTTAATTGATGTCTGGGTTGGTTGTAACTTATGTTTTTGATTTTTTTTCCTTTTCGAATCCCACCTTCTGTTTATTTATTGCCAACCAAATGTGACTGTAGTGACTGAGAAGAAAGTTGGGACATAAATCGAAGAAACACATACATAAATAAATAGGAGAAGCAGTGCATGAAATAATAATGGGGCAGAAAGGATAAAACTGTCCATTTCTCATCCCTGGTCTGAAGGTGAGTTCTGCCAGTACTGCATAAGAAATGCTGAACGAATTGGACAGTGGAAGGAACCATATGATTTCAAAAGGGATGAAATCAGGGAAGCAGGGAGGGTTTTAAAAAATTCAGGTTTGGCAGTCACAAGTATGGGATCAAGTTCTCACCCTTATTTTTATCCATTTACAGGTGCAATATATATTTAAAGAACTAGGGCTTTGATTGCCCAGCTGATGTCATTAACTTCACTATTTTAAACTCTCGTTGACACCCCGGGATGAAATGGTGTGGTCTGCCAATATGGAATCCATCAGAAGAATAGAACACAGCAAGTAGCACCTATTGTGTATGTGTGTGTGTGTGTGTGTGTGTGTGTGTGTGTGTGTGAAAAAGAGAGAGACAGACAAATAGACAGAGAGACAGAGAGAGAGACAGAGACAGAGAGAATATATCATCTATCATTAATAGCATTTAAGATTGATGGGGTGGAATAACAGAATAACAGATTTGAAAGGGACCTTAGAGGTCTTCTAGTCCAAGTCCCTGCTCAAGCAGAAGATCCTATACCATTACAGTCTCTTCTTAAAAGCCTTCAGTGATGGAGCACCCACAACTTCTGAAGGCAAGTCGTTCCACTGGTTAATTGTTCTGCTAGGAAATTTCTCCTTAATTTTAGGCTGGTTCTCTGCTTGATTAGTTTCCATCCATTGTTTCTTGCCTTGCCTTCAGGTGCTTTGGAAAATAGGTTGACTCCCAGAGAGCCGGATAGCAGACATATAGACCAGCTACAAGTACTTGGCATCCCACAGTCATACGGAAACCACAATGAGGAGACAAGAAAGATAGCAACATCTAAGTGTCACCAAGGATAAGACAGATCTTGAAGAAGCAGCTTAATTGGAAGAACAAGATCCATGCTATCAGCCAGTGATGGGATTCAGCCAGTTCTCACCACTTCGGCAGAACTGGTAGCTAATTTTTTGTTGCCCAGGCCCAGAATACACTTCCGGAAGTGGCATCCCCACAGAGAAATGGTTGTTCATATATTTGAATCCCACCACTGCCATAAGTACATATCCTCTGCCAGTCATCAGATACCCTGCTGGTATAGTGAGCTGGCCAAAGAAAGATATGGAGACTGCGAATGTGTAGATCTGGAAGTTACTCACAATATATAGAAGTTTCCACTCCAAGTCCAACACTCAAGAGACTGTCTGGTGAGTGTCAAACTTACTGTCCTGGCCAAAATTCAGAGCATCCAGGAGTACATCAGTAAGATGGCACTCAAAGTTGAGCTGCTAAGAGATTGTGTGAGATAGCAGCAGACATGGAAGGAAGATATTTATTAGAATAAACTAGCAACTACACAGATTTTCTCTGTGATGATTTGTCTCTAACCTGATTATTCGGGTCTTCCATCATTGTACCCATCGCCACTGTGTCATCACTGTAACTGAGTTCATCCATCTTTCTGCTGGTCATCCTCTTTTTGTTTCCTTCCCCAGCATTAGAGCTTTTTCCAGAGACCTGAGTCTTTGTATAATGTATCTGAAGTAGGATAATTTGACCCTAGACTACCTCACAAAGTTGACATCACCCAAGCACACTTTTCTCACTGTGATCATTTAATTTTGTATTCACTCTAAATTCACAAATGAAGGCAAATATACATGTCCCAGGATGACGTTGCAGGATCCAATCTGGGATTAAACCAAAAGTTTAATCTTCTGAGCTTTGGGACTCATGCTGGAGCCCATCTTCAGGGAATTTCTCTCTATCAGAATGCTTTGGGCTATTCTATGCTATTCTATGCCTAGTATTTATGTGGTTCCAGGCTGTATGTGGCCCCCTAGCTTTTGACTGAGATATTGGTGGTCAGACACTAAGTTGTTGGCTATTTTTTCTTTGTGCTGCCAAGTCCTCAGCTCCTAAGTACCTGGTAAACTGGTGGTAAATCAGCACTCCTTTTGACTGACAAGGGAGCCATTTCCCAGGCTTCAATCATTTCCCTGGCTATCTTTGTACCTGCTCGGCCAACAATCTCAATAGCTGTGAAATTGAATGTATGTTCATTGCAATGTCAGGCTACCAGTGAGTTCGGATCTCCTGATCTGATCACTCACTTGTGTTCTTGCAACCTGATGGCTGGCTTCCTTCCCATCTGTCCTACATAGTAACAAGGGTAATTCATGCAGGGAATCCAATAGATTATACTAGAAGCATCTCCCACCTTCCAGCGCTCTTTGTGATGCATGATGTGTCATATGGTAGCCTCTTGGCAGTGTACGATACCCACTTGAAGATCTCAGAAGATGCGTTCTACTGCTTCCAAAATGTTTTTGATGTATGACAGTTTGTATATACCAACACACACACACACACACACACACACACACACACAGACATACACAGACACAAGATGCAGGAAACATACCCACGGAGAGGCATAAAAGTCTTAAATGCTTATATACAAATGCTCAAAGCTTAGGGAACAAACAGGGCAAACTAGAAGCAATAGTATATGAGGGAGGATATGACATAGTTGACATTACAGAAATCTGGTGGAATGAAACCCATGAATGGAATGGACAAATTGTTCAAAAGAAACAGGACTACAAAAAGAGGATGGGGAGTTGCACTGTATGTAAGAGAACACTACATATCTACAGAAACGCACATGATCAAAGATAAAATCTCCCCAGAATGCATATGGGTCAATATAAAAGAGGAAAAAAGTGACATTACCATAGGTGTATATTACAGACCACCTAACCAATCAGAAGAAATAGATGAACTCTTTGCCAACCAGTTAACAAATGTATGTAGGAAGCATATCACATTAGTAATGGGAGACTTCAAATATCCAGATATCAACTGGGAGACAAACTCTGCAACGAGCAGGAAATCAAACAGATTCCTAACCAACCTAGCCAACAACTTTGTCATCCAAAAGGTGGAGGAGGGAATTAGATGTAAAGCCATACTGGACTTCATTCTTGCTAATAGAGAAGAAATGATAGAGGGAGTTGAAGTTACTGGAACTTTGGGCAAAAGTGACCACATCATACTGGAATTTAATATAATGCAAACACTAGCAAAAGAAAACAATCCAACCAGGGTCTTAAACTTCAAAAGAGCTGACTTTAGCAAACTCATAGATAACCTAGGAAAGATCCCATGGATGAAAATCCTAAAGGGTAAAACAACCCAAGAAGCATGGGAAACTCTGAAAAATGTGATCATAAAATCTCAGACCAGTACAATACCACTGAAAAAGAAAAACAAGAAATTCAAGAAGAAAGAAGCATGGTTGCACAAAGATCTCTCAGACAAACTGAAAGAC
Source organism: Vipera berus (assembly GCF_964194415.1). Classification (NCBI taxonomy): domain Eukaryota; kingdom Metazoa; phylum Chordata; class Lepidosauria; order Squamata; family Viperidae; genus Vipera; species Vipera berus. The sequence goes on from NC_138202.1 coordinate 349,464,244, forward strand.
AAAAAGGACAAACACAAAAAATTGGAAAGAGGGGCACATAACTAAGGCCAATTATCAGCAGACAGCCAGAACAATCAAAGATGAAGTCAGGAAAGCAAAGGCACAGAACAAACAAAGACTTGCAACAGAAATCAAGGATAATAAAAAAAAGTTTCTTCCAATATATTAACAACAAGAAAAAAGTCAAGGAAACTGTAGGTACACTAAAGAGAGAAGATGACAAAGAAATAGGCAACAGGGAGAAAGCAGAGCTGCTTAACTCATACTTTGCATCAGTCTTCACACAAAAAGAAACTATAGCCCAACATACCAAAAAAACATTGCAAAAGACAAACTAGAAACAAAAATTAAAATAAGCAAGAAAATGGTAAGAGAACACCTATCCAACCTTGATGAATATAAATCACCAGGACTGGACAGATTACATCCCAGAGTTCTGAAGGAGCTGGCAGATGTTATCTCAGAACCATTGCACCATATCTTTCAAAAATCCTGGAGCACTGGGGAAGTACCTGAGGATTGGAAAAGGGCTGGTGTGGTTCCCATCTTCAAGAAAGTGGGGGGGGAGAAATGGACCCAGGGAACTAGAAACCAATCAGTCTAACATCAATACCTGGGAAGATCCACGAAAAGATAATCAATAAACAGCTCTGCAAACAACTAGAAGCAAACAAAGTTATAAATAGTAGCCAGCACAGGTTTGTTAAAAACAGATCATGCCAAACCAATCCTATTTCATTCTTCGACAAAGTGACTAAAGTAATAATAATAATAATAATAATAATAATAATAATAATAATAATAATAATAATAATAATAATAATAATAATAATAATAATAATAATAATAATAATAATTTTATTTGTATACCGCCCTTCTCCCGAAGGACTCAGGGCGGTGAAAAGGGCAATAAATGCTAAAATACAAAGATACAAAAATTAAGAAAAGATTAAACATAATGCCCAATACAATACAACAATAAATACAGTACGTTAAAAGCAATAATAAAACCCAAACCCATCAGACCAGGCCGGCTTGTTCAAACAAGTAGGTTTTTAGATCACGCCGGAAGGAGCGAAGGTCGGGCGCCATCCGGAGCTCAACCGGTAAGCGGTTCTACAAATCCGGCACACCCACAGAGAAGGCCCTCCCCCTGGGGGCCACCAGACGGCATTCTCTGACCGGTGGCACCCTGAGGAGGCCCTCTCTGTGGGAGCGCACTGGGCGGAGGGAAGTTGATGCCGGCCGCAGGTGCTCCCTAAGGTAATCCGGACCCATGCCATGTAGGGCTTTAAAGGTCATTACTAGCACCTTGAATCTCACCCGGAAGACAACTGGAAGCCAATGCAGCTCACGGAGCAAAGGTGTAACATGGGAGTATCGGGAGACTCCCAACACAATTCTCGCGGCTGCATTCTGCACCAGTTGGAGCCTCCGGGTGGTCCTCAAGGGCAGCCCCATGTAGAGACCGTTGCAGTAGTCTAATCGAGAGGTCATGAGCGCATGAGTGACCGTACGCAAGGCATCCTGGTCTAGATAGGGCCGCAACTGGTGCACCAGGCGAACCTGGGCAAAAGCCCCCCTAGTCACAGATACTAAATGATCTTCAAAAGAAAACTGTGAATCTAGGAGGACTCCCAAGTTGCAGGCCCTATCTACGGGGGGTAATAACTCACCCCCAATAGAAAGAAATGGAATATTCTGAATTCCCCGAGATGCCGGTACGCACAGCCACTCAGTCTTGTCAGGGTTGAGCCGAAGCCTGTTCCTCCCCATCCAGACCCGAACCGCCTCCAGGCAATGGGACATAACGTCGAGGGCATCACTGGGGTGGTTTGGGGTCAAAATAAAAAGACCAGCAAAATATTGTGGACATAGTATAGACCAGCAAAATAATAATAATAATAGACCAGCAAAATATTGTGGACATAGTATACTTAGACTTCAGTAAGGCATTTGATAAAGTAGACTACAACCTACTCCTTGGTAAGCTAGAAAAAGGTGGAATAGACCACAGACACAGACACACACACACACACATACACACACACACAACACACATACCAACTATATGGCACTTCCTTTTGTTAGTGATTACTGAGAGTCTTCACCCCCATGAATTGTCCTGTTATCATTGGCAACCACTTTACCATCTTCACAGGTGAGTCTACAGTTTAACTACATACTGTGAGAAGATGACTTTCTTCTTTCTCTTTCTAGAATCTCCCACCCTTCAATCTCATTGGATTATAGTAGTCTTATGAAACAAGGAGGAACAAAGAACTTTCTCCCTACCATTCATAATTTTGCACTCTTCTATCATATTCGTATTTGTTTTTTACCAAGCTACGAAGCCTGTGGAGAAACTGTCCAACCTTCTTTTTTTCTTTTGATTGGCCCATTCTGAATTGTTTCTAGCTTGACAAGTTTGCTTTTGAGATGCTGTGATCAGAAAGATACATATTATTTCAAGATTCCTCAAGCTACAGATGCATCAAAAGACAACCAGCCTTGTCAGTTTTGCTTGGAAGCCTTTTTTCATGAGCTACCAGATGGATTTCAATCTTTCTCACAGAATTTTTCACACATGTGGGCTGGCATTTTCATTCCACTATCATTTAGCTACTCCAGGTCAATCCCTACCAATAGTACAAAAATAATAATAATGGTTGATTATCAAAATTTATATTCTGCCTTCTCACTAAATTCAGATGTCAGCTAAGACCTAGAAATGCAATCACAAAATGACAGTGACAAGTACAAAATTGCCATGGTTTGTGAAATCAGCCAAGTAAACAAACAGCTAAATAATATACATGCTGGTGATGAATTAAAAGATTGATCCCAAAGTTAAAAAGGAGGGAATAGGAAAAAAATATTTAAAGGCTATTAGATGATTAAGAGGGACGTGTGTTATAAAATATTGTATATTACAAAACATGCTAAGGCAATTCAGAAATGGAACAGCTACTTCATTCAAGATTAAATCAATAAAAGCACACAGAGCAAAAAGTCAGCCACCAGCTTCTTCATGGACAGCTTCAAACAAACCTAGAGTTGTGAACTCAGGAGAGAAGATTCTAGATAGAGGGTTCCAGCCAGTGGTGGGATTCAACCAGTTCACACCGGTTCAGCAGAACCGGTAGCTAAATTTTGTTGAGTTCAGAGAACCAGCTGAACCCACGCTGCTTCCAGAAGTCCATTCTAGACCCCAGAGGCCTGGAGGAGGTCTTCCAGGCCTACAACAGCCCACCAAAAATGCGTGGATGTCACTTCCGGAAGTCCGTTCTAGGCCTCAGAGGCCTGGAAGAGGCCTCCCAGGCCTACAACAGCACACCAGAAGTGTGTGTATGTCGCTTCTTGGAAGTCTGTTTTAGGTCTTGAAGGCCCAGGCCTGCATCCACGCAGAGAACCGGTTGTTCAGGTATTTGAATCCCACCACTGGTTCCAGCTCTTAAGAACCATCCTTGAGAAGTCCTTGTGTATATATGTGTGAACCTGTTGGCTCTGTGGGACTCAGAGAAGCTTTTCTCATTCATCCAACATACTACTTTCCTTGTGGGACTCTTGATGTGCCAAACGTTCTCCTGAATATGGAAATAGATGTCATTAATGATGGTTCTTAAAGAAAGAACAGGACTCCTGATGTCATTCTGTTGTACCAACTCTCTCTATGATGTCACTTAGCCTATCAGAGTAAATGGAAGCTTCAGTTTAGGCTACTGTCAGGCCAACATGCAGTGATGACACAGCAAAGTCCAATCAAGTCCAATCCTTTATTTGCTTACACCTTATGGATAGATTCTTGCTATAGCTATAAAGTAAGAAAAGCTACAGTTATAAAGCTATAACTTAACCTACTATATTATATATTCTGATTCTAAGGTGTGGCTACCCTGAAACTCTTTCTCCCTGCCCCACCTAGTTTAGGATTGCAGTCTCTTAATTTGGGCCTCTCTCTGAGGATGCTCTGTGTTGCCAAACTCTTCCCCACTGCTTCTCCAAGTGCACACTCCATCAGAACCACTAATGGACTCCAGTTCCCTAACTGGAGGTACGGTGGTTAGAATGCAGATTGCAGGCAAACTCTGCTCATAGCCTGGAGTTCAATCCTGATGGTGCTCGAGGTTAACTCAACTTTCCATCCTTCTGAGGTCAGTAAAATGAGGGCCCAGATTGTTGGGGAAAATATGCTGACACCGTAAACCACACAGAGAGTGCTGTAAAGCATTATAGGGTGCTATATAAGTCTAAGTGCTATTGCTATCTCTACTGGAAAGCAGTACAAGGTGAAACATGTACTAGAGTAGGCATCTTCCTACTGTTCACACAGAATTTTTTTCTGGTGATCACAACCCATCCCTTTTCAAGTCGCTGTTTCCATGTAGTTACACTGATTTGTCTAAGGACAATTGGGGGAGATAAAAAAAAATCCAAAATGCCCAGTGTGACATTGTGATTAAACTCCACCCATGTGGGTGATATTGCCACATGAACAAAAGGGTTGTGATGCCACACCTTCCATCTCGCAGATTTCACACACACACACACACACACACACACACACACACACACACACACACGCCGATGGGATATAACAAAAACCCTGCTGGTTCGTGACACACCTATTTGCCAGTCAGATGCAGTTGGGAAACTCACAAACAAGAATAAGAAAGCAATCTTCATCTTCCATTGTTGAACCCCAGAACCTAAAGTTTAAGGGATGTTGCCCACGATTTGGAAATAGTAAACCTGATTTCTCAGCCCTCCATAAAATTACTATCTCCTTTTCAAACAAGTAAAGAGGTATTCATCCTTGCTTTTGATGGCAATCAATTCTACCGTCTGTTGTGTAAAGGCATCCTATCAACTGAATCTCTCAAAACTTTAATAAATGACTCCAATATTTAACCTTGTGAGACAGAAGAAGATATCTTTTTCTGTATATCTTTTTCTGTATAATCAAACATCAAACATTAAAATACAAACTAACATAAAGGTGAAAGGGAATAAAAAACAAATTAAAGGTGACAAAAAAGATATGCATCAAACAAATATAACAAAAGCTTTTCTTTTAGTACAGAAATATTAGCATTACAACCACCTCTAAGTTTGAATAGATAACATTATCTTAAAATAAAACCAACACTAAAAAACCAATATTCATAAAACGTTTTTTCATAATTTCATCTAACAGATAATAAATTATCAAATACAGACAACCATATATTTAAAAAGCTACAAGTTTTATCTAGTCAAATCCAATCTAATCTTCAAATTTCAGCATCAAAAGTTGGTTTGTCCCTTTATCTTGTTAAAAAAAACCTAACAATGGCCTCCATGTCACGTGAAATTTAGTCAGATTATTGTCTTTAAGCAAAGTCTATTATTCCATTTTGGTTATGTATTCTTCTTTCCATCTTTGAGCATATAGCAAGATTGCCACTGATTGTAGGAGAAGAACAGGCAGAGCTAGGGGGCAGAGTTAAGCAAGTCAGCAGGCTAGAGTCATTATGTTCCCACAAACGGTCTAAATCCAACCCCTCTTGAATTCCATTGACATTTATCTAGGTCTAATTTAGTGTTGACCATTTGTTGACCAGATTTTTGTATATAGGCTTGAGCACTAAATCTTCTAAACTGGAACTTAAGTGTGACCCTGGTCCTTCATGCCTGACACCAATGTTATACAGGTAAACCTTGACTTACGACCATGATTGAGCCAAAAAATTATGTTGCTAAATGAGAAATTTGTTAAGTGAGACTTGCCTCATTTTACGACTTTTCTTGCCACATTTGTTAAGTGAATCACTGCAGTTGTTAAATTAGTAACACACCTCCTAAGGGAATCTGGCTTCTCCATTGACTGTGCTTGTCAGAAGGTTGCAAAAGAGGATGACATAACCCCGGGACACTGCAACCATCATAAATGTGAGTCAGTTGTTGAGCATCCAAATGTATGTCATGTGACCATGGGGATTCTGCAAAAGTCATAAGTCACTTTTGTCAGTGCCGTTGTAACTTTGAACGGTCACTAAGTGAAGTGTTGTAAGTCAAGGACCACTTGTATAAAAAAAGAGAGAGCTCTGTTTTTCTCCACCTGTTTATCTGCCATCCCTAAAAGAAAAGCTTTAGGTTTCAAAGACATTTTTCCATATCACATATCTCATACCATGTCTCCTTTACCCCAAGTGAAAACATTCCAGATTCAGGTTGTTCTCTTTTTTTGCATTTTTCCAGCTCCTAAGCCAACATGCCAAAAAATGGAGTTGTACTCATCTTTGCATCTATGAATCTGCTACTTTCCTTTTTTTGTCTTGCTGATACATTGCATGCTGTGATCAATAATAAAATCTTCCATGACAGGACAGAATGGCGATGTAGCTCTCCTTCCATCGGGAAGGTGACAAAAACATCAGTCAGCACAGTTATATACATTACAGCTCAATTAAAAATAGGTACAATGAATGGCTGTACATCAGCACAGATCAAAAGCTTTTCTAGCACAAAGGAAGCATGGGGAAGCTAAAAAAAAATCTTTTGCATGTATTAAGCATCTGCCTGAATGTTTTCTAGCCAAACTTTTCAACCAAACAGTATGTCAAACTCTGTTCTTTTATGTACTTGCAAGTATGTTTGCTTTATGGATCTGACTTTTTCAATCTCATCTTCCGGATGCTTCAGTGTTTATTTTAGGAAAGTGTTGAGAACTGACTGCTTTTTTTCCCCCCTCTGTTTTTCCTTGCTCGGTTAATATGTTGAGCCCAGTCTCTTCTTAAAGACCTCCAGTGACAAAGCAGCCACAATTTCTGAAGGCAAACGATTCTACTGGTTAATTGTTCTCACTGTTGGGAAGTTTCTCCTTAATTCCAAGTTGCTACTATCCATTGTTTCTTGTCTTGCCTTCTGGTGCTTTGGAACAATACCATTATATTCATTCTTGCTCTATTTTTCTCATGGAGAAACACATCTTCAATCTTTTTCATCCATCTGTGGTTTCTGATCAGACTCACCACCCTTCTTTGGACCTGTTCTAATTTTGCTGACCTGGGGTGGAGTCTGCTCATGGTAAAATATAGCAGATCTATTATTATTATTATTATTATTATTATTATTATTATTATTATTATTATTATTATTATTATTATTATTATTATTAAGAAGAAGAAGAAGAAGAAGAAGAAGAAGAAGAAGAAGAAGAAGAAGAAGAAGAAGAAGAAGAAGAAGAAGAAGAAGAAGAAGAAGAAGAAGAAGAAGAAGAAGAAGAAGAAGTTGGAAGGGGCCTTGGAGGTCATCTAGTCCAACCCCCTGCTCAGGCAGGAAACCCTATACCATTTCAGACAAATGGCTGTCCAGTCTCTTCTTAAAAACCTCCAGTGTTGGAGCATTCACCACTTCTGGAGGCAGGTTGTTCCACTGGTTAATTGTTCTAACTGTCAGGAAGTTTCTCCTTAGTTCTAGGTTGCTTCTCTCCTTGACTAGTTTCCATCCGTTGCTTCTTGTCCTGCTTTCAGGTGCTTTGGAGAATAGCTTGACTCCCTCTTCTTTGTGGCAGCCCCTGAGATGTTGGAACACTGCTATCATGTCACCCCTCACCCTTCTCTTTGTTAAACTACACATACCCAATTCCAGCAACCGTTCCCTATATTCAATTTCTAATCGAAGAGAATATATCTAGGTCAAGGTTGAACAGTGGAATATTTGGTCTTGTCTGAAATTGGTTGTTGTCTTGCAGATGTTTCATTACTCAACTAGGTAACATCAGCAGCACTGTTGTTGTTACCTGGTTGGGTAATGAAATGTCTGCAAGCAAATGATCAAACTTAGGGAGCACCAAGGACCTCACAGGTCTATTTCTTCCATGATTTGAGAAGGGTTAAATGTCTCTGGATGCTTTCTAAAATTTCATTTGTCTTTCATTACAGGCACCAATATGCTGTTAAACAGTTTAGCTGAAAATGATGAGAAATATTGAACTAAATCATATAGGTCAGGCCATATTTACTGTATAAAACCATCTCCTTTCAGGATGCAAATTAATGCACCTAGAAATCTATGTGCATTCAAATAAACTAAGTAGCACTTTTAGAATGCAGCATTCAATTTTATTTTACGTATTTGGGATGGATGTTGACAACCTGAAGCATGTCCAGAGGAGAGCAAAACAGAAGATGAGAGGGTGGAAGAAAATAATTGTAAGTAACAGCTGGAGGCATGCTTAGCCAGAGGAAGATAAGGCTGCTGGAAAACATAGTAGCTGCCTGCAAGTATCTGAAGAGCTGTCTTTTAGAAGACAGTGTTCAGTGTTTGGTGTTTAGTCCTGAGTGGTTCCAGAAAGCAAGACAAGAAACAAGAGACTTTGATCTTGATTAATTACAAGGGGGGAAAAAGTCTAATAGTAGGATGGGTTCAATGGTCAAACAGTTTGCTTTGGGAAGTGTGGGCTCTTTCCTCCCAAAGACTTACAGAATAATATAGTTTACAGAATAACAGAGTTGGGAGGGATCTTGGAGGTCTTCTATTCCAAGTCCTTGCTCATGCAGAAGAACCTATATCATTCTGGACAAATGTTTGCCCTATCTCTTTTTTAAAAACCTCCAATGGTGGAGCACCCACAACTTCTGGAGGCAATTAATCCCACTGATTAATTGTTCTCACTGACAGGAAATTTCTCCTTAATTCTAGGTTGGATCTCTCTTTACTAAGCATCTTGTCTTGCTGTCAGGTGCTTTGGCGAATTTGGTTGACACCCACGCCCCCTCTTCTCTGTAACAGCCCATCAAATATTGGAAGACTGCTATCATGTCACTCCTAAACTTTTTTTCTTATTTAGATCAGACATTCCTGGTTCCTGCAATGGTTCATCATATGTTTTAGCCTCCAGTCCCCTAATCATCCTTGTTGTCCTTCTCTGCACTCTTTCTAAGTCTCAACATCTGACCACAATTGGATGCAATATTCCAAATGTGGTCTCACCAATGCAGTGCAGTGCAGTAAAAAAGTGGTACTATCACTTCACACAATTACTATTCCTCTAAAGCCTTTAAGGCTGGATGACCAGTAATGGTCAGATAAAACATAGAAGTGGATTCCTGCAGTAAACAGGGGTATATTTATTTAAAACATATATATAACTGTCCATCATCTAACAAACTTTCAGTGACTCCCAATCAAAAGTTGAATTGTTGAGGGGTTGGACTTTTTGATGTGAAAGATCACAATGAGTACGCTCTATGATTCTATGGAATACATAGAAAAATAACTGTGTTTTGGGCAACTATATATAATTTAATTTAATATAAACTATAAAACCAATTTAGGCAAAAGTAATTGGAGCCAATTGCTGACTTCAAGGAGCAACCTTATTTCTTAGCACAGTATTTTTGTTATAAGGTTTGCTGAAAAAAACTGAATTAGTATATTTTTTAAAGATGTATTAGGATAGACAAGGAGGCTTCTCTCTATAAAATTTTCTCATGTTACTCCATCTCTCTTATGTGCATTTCAGGAGCTGGATCCTCTTTTATGGAATTCTCATCCAATCCAGCTTGAAATGACCTCAGAAGCTGCTCAGAGACACGGCTATAAAAGTTGAATACATCAATCAATAAAAATAAATTTAATAAAAATTGGAAAACCCATTTACAGCAATATAGCAGATTAGCTGGTGGAGGAGGTTGTGAGCAGATGCTGAAGGGGCTTTACTAAAAATTAAATTAGTAAAGTTAGATAGCAATAGCATTTAGACATAATGCTTAGACCAGTCTAAGAGTCAGCATATTGTCCTCAACAATCTGGGTCCTCATTTTTCTGACCTCGGAAGGATGGAAAGCTGAGTCAACCTTGAGCCACTCAGAATTGAACTGCTGGCAGTGGGCAGAATTAGCCTGCAATACCGCATTCTAACCACTGCGCCACCATGACTCATTACATGATGGTAGGTAAGATTGTACAGTACAGTTTTCACTTATTGGAAGCACACTGTGGCAAGAGCTTCAATGAGAGGTTCAGAAAATAAGTCAAATGGCAGGAGCCACCACATCATCTTATTTTTACTTATGTTAATTATTTGATTGTTTTAACTGCTTTTTACATTCTGTTTTCCAAGCTAGTTTTATTGGACATCACCCAGAGTCACCTTGTGTGAGATGGGTGGTAGGATAAATAGATAGATGGATAGATAGATAGATAGATAGATAGATAGATAGATAGATAGATAGATAGGATAGATAAATACATAAATAAATTTCTACTCCATCCTTCTTTTATATGTGATGTGTGTAAAAAAATAATGAGACCACAACTGTTCCCTTTGCAACCACCGTCTTCATCCCCCCAACAGATGTTCCGCATTTTGGAATATATTGATTTTATTGATTTTGCGTCATTGTAGTTCCTAGTTATTTTTTAACTTTTATGATGGTTAGCCTATGTACCCATGAGGGAGGGAGGTGCTGAAAATCAGTTTGTTTGCTTTGCTTTGTTCACATGTGTTGGTTACATGTCTTTTTATAACTCTGCAGCCTGCCTGCCTGGCATTCTTACCTCATCTCAAAAAGTCCCATGTAATTTCTTTGATTTAGTTCAAGAGTGAATTAAGGAGCTGTGGATCTGGGAGACTTAAGCCTGCAAAGAAAGAGTTGGAGACAACATAAAACATAAACATTCAGAATTGGAAAGGTTCTTTGAGGTCTTCTAGTCCAACCCCTTACTGAAGCAGGAAACCTCATAACATTTCAGACAAATAATTGTCCAATTTCTTCTTTAAAACCTTCAATGATGAAACACCCACAACTTTTGAAGGTAAGACATTCCACTGGTTAATTGATCTCACTGTTAGGAAATTTCTCCTTAATTCTAGATTGTTTCTCTCCTTGATCAGTTGACTGCCTCTTCTTTGTGGCAGCCCCTGAGATATTGGAACACTGCTATCATGTCACCCCTAGTCCTTCTCTTCATTAAACTAGACCAGGGGTAGGCAACCTTGGCTCTTTTATGACTCGTGGACTTCAACTCCCAGAATTCCTGAACCAACATGGCTCATCTTGGAAGCCTCTTCCTTTCTCCTCAACATGGCTGGCTCAGGAATTCTGGGAGTTGAAGTCCACAAGTCATAAAAGAGCCAAGGTTGCCTACCCCTGAACTAGACATACTCAATTCCAGCCACTGTTCCTTATATGTTTTAGCCTCCAGTCCCCAGATCATCTTTGTTGCTCTTCTCTATACTCTTTCTAGAGTCTCAACATCTATTTTACATCATGGTGACCAAAACTGGATGCAGTATTCCAAGTGTGGTCTCACCAAGTGCAGTATAAACTGGACACAAATTTGGACAATATTTGAAACCACAGACTATATTCTAGAAATAATTATATAATCCCTCTGGCATTTTCTCTTTTTAAGGGAAGAAAAAAAGGGCCATTTATTTTTCAACAGATTGAATTAAACAGATTGATTTTTGGGGTGGACAGCCCAGCCACAAACAGTTCATCTTCAAATAGCTATGCCTCTGTTTCCAATTTATATTCATGGCATTTACAGTGGCCAACATAGGAGCGCCCATGTAAGAAAATGCATGAATCCAATCTAAAGATTTTAAAATGAAAAGTTAAAAAGTTAATGAACCCCTTCCTGAAGTTTGCCAGGAGCTGCTTTTGTGGGTGTTTGTGTGTAATGGAGGAACTCCTTCAAGATTTCTAAGGAGTCATTTGAAAGCTCGTCCATTTGTGTATTTCCCTTCCAGCTGGTTTATATTAATACATGCACACAAAATATCCCCAGGTAGATTGCAAGAATATTCACCACCTTCTTATGCTATTATTCTATGTTTTATGTTCTAAAATTATGTAAACACATATATAGAATAGCAGTTTGGAAAGAGAACTCCTGATGTATGGGTTCCCACTGAAAATAACTTGGCCTTAAGTCATGTAGGGCTTTTAAAGGTGATAACCAACACCTTGAATTATACCCAGAAGCAGATTGGCAGCCAGTACAGCTCCTGCAAAAGAGGTGACACAGGTACAAGTCTAGTCTTGTGCAAAACAATTTGGAATGCTGCATTCTGAACTAGCTGAAGCTTCCAAATAATACACCAGATAGGAGGTGATCAGGGTGTGAATGACTGTGAAAAGGACATACTGTATTGCTCCAGGAATGGGCATAACTAGTCTAGTGCACAACACAAAGTTGTGCAAATCACTGCCATCTGCCTCTCGAGTTGTGGCCATCACTGCCATCTGCCTCTCGAGTAGGAGAAGGAGTCCAGGAGAATCTCTAGATTATGCACAGGGTCTGTCTAGGCTACAGTAAGCCCATGCAGAGATGGTAATTCTCCAAGAATCAAAGAGTCTACAGAACTATAGACTATGGGTCTACAGCAGCTGATTTGAAAGTTAGATGGGCTGAGATCTTCTTAATGCACAAAGGCGCTCCAATGTACTGGTCCCATCATATGTTACCAAGCCATCTCCAGTCACATACAGGACCATGCAGAGCTTTGATTCAGTCCAATCTTCAGATCAAATTGACTTTCCAAATTGGATCAAAGCAAAGCAGCAGCTTCTGAATCAAAGGGAATGAAGCAATCTGATTCAGTCATTTGATTATGCAGTTTGAAGTGCCATATCAAAGAGCATAGTGCTTCCAAACTGAACCAATCATTCAAATTGGATCAAAATGACAATCTGAATCATATCAGTGATCTAAATCAGATGAGAAGGGATCTCCAGTTATCTTTAGAGAGCACCACTGCCCAATGCATAGGTAGTCTGCCCTCTAAGCTATTGAGAAAGTGAAAATCCAGGATTTATCACTCTTAATATACTGTATTCTGAGAGCCCTGTTGAAGAAGGATGGAACATATATTCTACATCAGCAGAACCAAATCTATGTCTCAACCTTTGTAATTTTATTGACAGTCAAATGTACATAATTAAATGGCCTCATAGATTTGTTTCTCCTTGGAGTATTTTATATTTTGAAATTGACGTATTTACAGTGCTTTTAGTTTTGGTTGAATCCACATCTCCAAGTGGCTTGTGAGATATATATTTTTAATGGATATTAGGATTTTCTAGCAAAAACCTTCTTAATGAAAATGAAAAAGCTTTCTCGTTCAGAGTGGTTCTAGCCTAACTGATCCACATAGTCAGTAATGCATTTGGCTGCCTATTAAGAAAATCAAAAGCAAAGATGTTAAAAAAAATAGATACACATAGCCACCCTTGTGCATTGAAATATAGTATTAAGGGTATACATTTATATAAAGGAAGGAAGGAAGGAAGGAAGGAAGGAAGGAAGGAAGGAAGGAAGGAAGGAAGGAAGGAAAAAGAAAGAAAGAAAGAAAGAAAGAAAGAAGGAAGGAAGGAAGGAAGGAAGGAAGGAAGGAAGGAAGGAAGGAAAGAAGGAAAAAGAAAGAAAGAAAGAAAGAAAGAAAGGAAGGAAGGAAGGAAGGAAGGAAGGAAGGAAGAAGAAAGAAAGAAAGAAAGAAAGAAAGAAAGAAAGAAAGAAAGAGAGGGAGGGAGGGAGGGAGGGAGGGAGGGAGGGAGGGAGGGAGGAAGGAAGGAAGGAAGGAAGGAAGGAAGGAAGGAAGGAAGGAAGGGAGGAAGGAAGATGAGAAATGTTTAGGAGGAAGGAAGGAAGGAAGGAAGGAAGGAAGGAAGGAAGGAAGGAAGGAAGGAAGGAAGGAAGGAAGGAAGGAAGGAAGGAAGGAATTATATTACGAAACTTTAAAGGCATGAAGATTTAATAATTTTATAGCATTCTTCTTCCTCATATGATCTCTAATAGGTATGTTATGTTTCAGCTAACAGCCAATTAGGTCCTGTGTTTTCATTAAAGTACAAAATATAGAAACAAAAATGAGCATGGGGTACTGGAACTTGGAGGTCCTTCCTCCTCTTCTTCCTCTTCCTCCTCTTCCTCCTCCTCCTCCTCTAACTTGTCCTCTTCTGACTCCTCCCTCATGTCCATGTCTTCTTTTTCCTTCTCATGTTCCTCCTCTCTTTTCTTTCCCTTCCTTTGTTCCTTCAGTTTCAAATTCCAAAAGCACTTACGAATTTGCACAAACATTGATCCAACTACAGTCAAAAAGCCAAATCCTTTCCCATTTATATCAAAGCAAGAAGCAGGACCTCTCAAGATTTCTTTAACAGGGGAAACTAATTCAGCAAATAAACCTGCTGAATATACAAGGTATGTGCTGATCACCAAGATCCAATTTCAGATTTTTGAGATTCATTTGGAATGCTGATTTCATTTGATTCAGTGCTGCAACTCAAATGGTTGGATCGAGTCAATTAGATTCAAATATTCTGTTTCAGGAAGGTACACCTGCACACTGTATGCACATCCAACTGATATTCTGTAATTTGGAAGCATGATTCGATGTATCAAATTGAACTGACAGTTTGATTCAAAAGATTTAATTGTCTTGCCTGCAAAATAAAATAAACCTTCTCACAGTCTTACTAACCATGCAAAGCCAAGTGTTTAAGAAATAGGACATTGCCTAGATCAGGTTTTCACTACTATTTATTTGGCTTCCCATCTCACAACAGTCTGACTCTGGGCAGCATACAACTTTTAATGGTATACATTGCTTTCTGCTATATTTATTTCTGTATCTGTACTAAATTTTGAATTCTTTCTGTCCTGGTTATGATGAAATCTCATCGTACCATTGTGCAGATCGATTCTCCAAACCACCTGGAGGCAGGACAAGAAGCAATGGATGGAAAGTGATCGAGGAGAGAAGCAACCTAGAACTAATGAGAAATTTCCTGGCAGTAAGAGCAATTAACACCTTGCCTCCAGAAGCTGTGAGTGCTCCATCACTGGAGGTGTTTAAGAAGAGATTGGACAGCCATCAGTCTGGAATTGTGTAGAGTCTCCTGCTTGAGCAGGGGGTTGGACTTGAAGACCTTCAAGATCACTTCCAACTCTGTTATTCTGTTATTGTGATTACCATAACCAGGGCTTTTTTTCTCATAGAACGCTCAGAACGGAGTTCCGGCACCTTTTTTGGATGTAACCTTGTAGGGTAGGCAAGGCGGGTTGTATGCAATGTGTGAGTTCCGGCACCTTTTTCTTTTACAAAAAAAGCACCGACCATAAGGATCCTCTTGCATAAGGGTCTTCTAGTCCATCCTTCTGCAAAGTGCAGGAAAGCCAATGTACATTATCTATGAGACTTGCCTATCCAGCCTCATCCATGAGCAATGGAGAATCCTTATCCC
This sequence comes from Vipera berus, assembly GCF_964194415.1. Lineage (NCBI taxonomy): Eukaryota > Metazoa > Chordata > Lepidosauria > Squamata > Viperidae > Vipera > Vipera berus. The sequence goes on from NC_138202.1 coordinate 349,479,483, forward strand.
CCCCTTCCCCCCACATAAGAAGACTTTTCCACTCTTGGACATATCTCCTCAACAGAGACTTGTGCCTGGTATTTTAACAAAATCTGGGTGATTACAACTTGTATCCATTATTTCCAGTCCTGATTTCTATTGCCATCAAAGGTACGTAGTTCCTGACTACCTCCCCTAGCTGAGGTCTCATTAGCGCAGAGTAGAGGGGAATAAGGACTTCAAGCTCTGTTGATACAATTCTTCTTCCAAGGCAAGCCAAAACTGTATTAGCCATTCTAGTAGCTGTTTCACACTGCCCTTTCACATTCAGCTTATTGATATTGTAAGCCACCCAATACATTCCAATTCCAAAGAAAGGCAGTGCCAAAGAATGTTCAAACTATCGCACCATTGCACTCATTTCTCATGCTAGTAAAGTTATGCTTAAAATTCTACAAGCTAGACTCCAGCAGTATGTGGATCGAGAACTACCAGAAGTACAGGCAGGATTTCGAAGAGGCAGAGGAACTAGAGATCAAATTGCTAACATACGCTGGATCATGGAGAAAGCTAGAGAGTTCCAGAAAAACATCTACTTCTGCTTCATTGACTATGCTAAAGCCTTTGATTGTGTGGATCATAACAAACTGTGGCAAGTCCTTAAAGAGATGGGCATACCAGACCATCTTATTTGTCTCTTGAGAAACCTATATGTGGGCCAAGAAGCAACAGTGAGAACTGGACACGGAACCACTGATTGGTTCAAAATTGGGAAAGGAGTCCGGCAAGGCTGTATACTGTCGCCTTGCCTATTTAACTTATATGCAGAGCACATCATGAGAAAGGCAGGGCTAGATGAATCAAAAGTTGGAATTAAGATTGCCGGAAGAAACATCAACAACCTAAGATATGCAGATGATACCACTCTAATGGCAGAAAGTGAAGAGGAACTAAAGAGCCTCTTGTTGCGAGTGAAGAAGGAGAGTGCAAAACTTGGGCTGAAACTAAACATTAAGAAAACCAAGATCATGGCATCCGGCCCTCTCAATTCCTGGCAAATAGATGGGGAAGAAATGGAGGTAGTGACAGATTTTATTTTCCTGGGCTCCAAGATCACTGCAGATGGGGACTGTAGCCAAGAAATTAAAAGACGCTTGCTCCTGGGGAGGAAAGCCATGGCAAATCTAGACAGCACACTAAAAAGCAGAGACATCACCCTGTCAACAAAAGTGCGTATAGTCAAGGCTATGGTCTTCCCAGTTGCAATGTATGGCAGTGAAAGCTGGACCATACGAAAGGCTGAGCGCCAAAGAATTGATGCCTTTGAATTATGGTGCTGGAGAAGACTCCTGCGAGTCCCTTGGACTGCAAGGCGATCAAACCAGTCAGTCCTAGAGGAGATCAACCCTGACTGCTCTTTAGAAGGCCAGATCCTGAAGCTAAAACTCAAATACTTTGGCCACCTAATGAGAAGGAAGGACTCACTGGAGAAGAGCCTAATGCTGGGAAAGATTGAGGGCAAGAGAAGAAGGGGACGACAGAGAATGAGGTGGCTGGATGGAGTCACTGAAGCAGTAGGCGTGAGCTTAAATGGACTCCAGAAGATGGTAGAGGACAGGAAGGCCTGGAGGAACATTGTCCATAGGGTCGCGATGGGTCGGACACGACTTCGCAACTAACAACAACAACAAGCCACCCAAAGTTACCCTATGGTAAGATGGGTGGCCAATAAATTTAATGAATCATCCTCATCATACATCCACATCTGCCTATCCCAGGTCCATGGAAAGGACTCAATAGGTAGACAAAAAGGCCAAATCCAGTCTGAACACCTGGTAGACTCTGAGACCAAGCAACCTCTGGCTAACTGTGTGATGAATTGTGATAATAAAAAATATTGATAAGAAAGATGAAAACGTCTGAATAATGGACATGGCAGTATCTGGAGACAGCAGAGAAAGAACTGGAAAAAATAACAAAATGCAAAGACCAGCAAATAGAAATAGAATGACTGTGGCAAAAGAAAGCAAAGGTGGTACCAATAGTCGCACTCCCAAAACAACTGGAGCATCAATTGAACACCATCGGCATTGACAGAATACCATCAGTCAGTTGCTTTATTTGCAACAGCTTACTTCCTGCAAAGATACCTTTAACAAGATTAAACATCCACATCTGCCTATCTCAAGTTCTTGGAAAGGACTCGATAGGCAGAGAAAAATGCCAAATTTAGTCTGAACATCTGGCTGACTGTGTGATGAATCAAAATAATAATTGTCAGTGAACATTCTAGGTCAGTGATGGCAAACCTTCTAGAGACCGAGTGCCCAAACCGCAACCCAAAACCCACTTATTTATTGCAAAGTGCCAGGGGCACATCATTATGGTGCCCTCGGGGGTGGGTGGGCAGGGAGGCACTTATGAGTGCCGCCTCTGGCACGCAAAAACCAGGGGCGCAAAAATGGGCCACCATGCTGCAAGGCGCTGATACAAGGCGCTGTACCACGCAAGAATGGGGCAGGGCTAGTGAGTATCATGCAGGCATTAGCTCCACCCCATTTGCAGCATGCGCATGCTCGCAGCCCCGTGCACACATGCACATAAAATACTTCCCCCTCCCAGCCCGCCAATCAACAGTGGTTGGTGACCTCTGCTCTACCACCTCTACTTGAGCTTGCTTGTCAGCTGCTTCATCTCCTTTGTGCTGAAAATTTTCTATGAGTTGATTATAATAACAGTTTATTAACAGAGGATTTTGGAATTTTAGTCTTGTCTTTCATTATTATTGATAATTTTTATTATTTATATAGTATTATTACCATTGTTTCTCCTCTTAAACTATTGTGGTATTAATATTGTATAAAGATGACAGGCTAATAATTTATAAACAGATTTAGTAGCTGAGTAGTTTAAAATTCTTTTGGCCTGTTTTGGGAAATTGATATTATCGTATTATAATAACCAGCATTCAACTAAGGAGGATGTTATGTGTATATGGGTTAATCTTTTTTTTCCCCAAAGACACTTTTTCTTTGTAATGTTTATACTGTGTTTTTTTTTCTTTTTTCCCCTTTTTAAATATTTTGGTGTTTTGTTTTTTTAATTTAAAAAGTTTTACAATACATTTTAACTTTAATCCCCCCCTCCCCCACCCCTATCCAACCCTCCCTATCCCTCTCCCCCACTCCCTCCCCCCCCCCGACTTCCCAGAGCTAAATACAGGGCATAAAATCAAAAAACAAACATAAACACCCCTATGTTATCAACAATAAACTATAAATTCTATCTCTCTCTAGCTCATATAAAATGAATACAAACAATATTAACATTACAAATAAAGTAGAAAAAAAAGAGGAAAACAGAAAAAGAGCTTTACTCAAAATAAATTTTCTTAATCCCAGTCCTTATTCATATTAATTTCAAAAAAGAAAAAAGAAAAGAAAAAAAAACAAAAAAAAACTTTCACCTGCTATTTGCATTCTCCCACCTTTCTCTAATTTCCAAGCAAATTCTCAGTTACACGCCAAAAGCGCCTATCTCTGTTAATCTTAATAATCTCCAACCAAACTAAACTACGATCAAAAATAGTTCTTGCATGTATCACGCCAAATGTCTCGTAGTTCCAAATCATCCTTAAGTTCAAATAAAAGTTCAAATACAAAGAATATATATATAAAAAAAGATTTAGGCAATCTCTAAGACAACTTGTTGTTAATTAGGAGCTTACATACCCATTCTTAGTTCAACACATACTTTAAGTCCATTACCCTAATATACTTTTCTAGCAAGCAATCTTAAATTGTGTAAAATATTAACAAAAAGAAAAGAAAAAAGAAAAAAAAACCTTCTTTCTCCTCTATAATAATTTTACTCCATTGACATTCTAATCTAAAAATTAATCAGCAATCTTAACGCCCCAAAACCTTTGGAGCACCTCTGTCATGACCCCCAAAACTTCTTTAGACCGCTCCTCTCTCACATCTTCACTGTAAGCACGCTTTGGAGATTCCATAACTTTCTGCTGATCTTGCTCTCGTCTCGCTCTCCTTAGGGCGGCACGTGTCATCTTCTGGCCTCCTGCAGCAACCGATGAAACTGTGACTATTTTGGTGTTTTTAATTATAACTTTTCTTGAATAAACTACATATTATTTTTTTAAAAAGGAAAACATCTCCACACTTATATTGCTACACATAAAAGTGGGATTCAGACAGGATGTTAAAATTTAAATCCAGCTTAGTAAATGTTATGCTGATGTAAAATTCTATTGCACAAGCAAATAAATAATAAAATTGCATGTTCTGTGAACCAAACCTGAATTCTTTGAAGAAGGGATGGTACTAACAATGAGTACAGGTAATCGTCAACTTACAACAGTTCGTTTAGTGACTGTTCAAAGTTACAATGGCACTGGAAAAGGTGACTTGTGACCGTTTTTCACACTGATAACTCTTGAACCATCCCCCATGGTCATGTGATCAAAATTCACAGGCTTGGCAACTGACTCCTATCTATGACGGTTGCAGTGTCCCCGGGGTCATGTGATCTGGTTTTCCGACCTTCTGACAAGCAAACTCAATGGGGAATGCAGATTCGTTTAACAACCATGTGACTAACTTAACAAATGCAATGCTTTACTTAACAAGTATGACAAAAAAAGGCATAAAATGGGGCTACTCACATAACAAATGTTTCACTCAGCAACATAAATTTTGGGCTCGAGTGTGATCATAACTCAAGGACTACCTGTATGTCAGCTACAAAGGGTAGACTGGTCCACTTTATTTTGTCAGACTTCCACCCTGATTCTGGCAATAAATCTCTCTAGAAATTCAAGTATTCATATATATATATATATATATATATATATATATATATATATATATATATATATATCTCAGAAGGGTAATCTCTGTGTGTGTAAATCTAAAATTTACACACACACACACACACACACACACACACACATATATATATATATGTGTGTGTGTGTGTGTGTAAATTACTAACAAAGAATTTAAAGGGAAACTGAGATGCATTTCTAACTCTTTAGTCTTCATCAGTCAGCCATACCCTTCTGAGATTCGAACCTGGGCTGATTGCACATTAAATAGTTAACAAGCATTTAACAAATATATATATATATATATATATATATATATATATATATATATATATATATATATATATATATATATATATATATATATATATATATATATGGGTGTGTCTGTGTGTCTGTGGGTGTGTCTGTTGGTGTGTCTCTGTGTGTATACATATATATATATATATATATATATATATATATATATATATATATATATATATATATATATATATATATATATATATATATATATATATATATATATATATAATATTTATTAAAGCTTAAAAATAAAGAGGAAAACACTGATACCAACTAAGAAAAATATAAAAGGTGCAGGAGAAACAGAAAAATAAAAAAGAAAAGATATATAAAGAAGAGACTGTTTCCTTCATCAAGACAGTTTGGTCTATTGGTTAAGGCATTAGGCTAGGAATCAGCAGACTGTGAGTTCGAGTCCTGCCTTAGCCATGAATGCTGGCTGGGTAACTTTGGGGCAGTCCCTTTCTCTCAGCCCAACCCGCCTAACAGGGAAGAAGGAATATTAGGTGTGTTATTTATTATAAAAATAATAAAGGTGGGATATAAATAAATAAGAAGCAATTTCAGTAACTTACCCCTTTCTGTAATATTTCAGCAAAAGATCTTTGCTTCCCACATCTCATCCCTTGTTTGTAAACAAATTATAAAGCTTCACCATTTTGACTTATGAGAAAAAGTCTACTAGGCATCTAAAATATTTATACAGTAGCCCCTGGGTTTAAATCTTACATCTTTCCTGCCACCCTTATGTGCTAGTGGACATTTTGCCATGTTCTCTCCCTTGATTATGGGCAGCATCTACACAGTATTTTGATCATGACCTTGTTGAGTTTTTAATTTCGCAAGTTGGCCGTATTGGACGTGCCAAGGGTTCCAATGCCAAATTAAAAATGGAAGGTGACAAAAGACCATCTTCACGACTTCCACGCTACATTTTAATAACAAGGGGCATAAACCCATCCGTAACTATGCGGATTAGAAGATTATAATAATATATTGTAATCCAAGAAATAAATTCTGAAGGAAATCTGAACTTCGGTATCACCGAACAAAGCGTGATTCAAATTATTACCAACAGCTTTTGTCATCTCAGATATTTTGGTCTTAGTACCTTCAGTCCTTGCCTGCTTTCCTGCATTCATTTTGTAACAAAGAGGATGTGTTAATCCTCCTAAAATCCCTGCAGGTGGCTGGTTTCCTCTCTTTATAGTTTGCTTCTGATCATCACTTCCCACAGCTTCTCCAGCTCAACATCTCTCTCTCTCTCTCTCTCTCTCTCTCTCTCTCTCTCTCTCTCTCTCTCTCTCTCTCTCTCTCTCTCTCTCTCTCTCTCTCTCTCACACACACACACACACACACACACACACACACACACACACACAAACACAAACACACACACACACACTCTCCCCCTCCACTCCCAGCATTAGTTGTTAAAGATGGAGGTGCCAGTACATCTTTGGTGTTAAAATTCACAGGAAAGTATCCAATCGAGAATTAAGAGAATTAACGCCCAAAATTAAATACCTTCACAATGACACTTTCCCAGTCGTTCTCATTCCCCAGAAGTTTTAAAGAGGTTTGGAGCCTCCAAGCCCAATGGCTTTGCTTGTTTGCTTGCTTGTTTTTATTTTCTGTTTTCCTTTCCTCAGAGGGGTTTTGTTGAGTGTGAGTTCATTAAAGTGTGACCTGCATGCAAACGATGAATGTTAAGCTCTGGAAATGCTCAGCCTGTTTACCATGGATCGTTATGCCTGAGAGAACTGAGTTGTTTAATGTTCTTGACGGAGCAAATGGTTTAGGCATCTTTTGTGCAAGGTATATTTTGTTTAAGTCTTGCTGAAGTATTTTGAATAGCTAGAATCAGAGGCTGCTATTCTTGGGGGTTCCAATTTGTGGTGAGAACTCTCTGGAAGGCGAGAATTGCTTCAGTTGTTTTGGCCAAAGATACCGGAACATGCAATGAACAGTTTCCTCCAGGATCTACACTGCTAACACCTCAGCTTAAAACCCATTAGAAGCAAACAAAGGCAAACAGCAAGGCTTATACATCTGGGAACCTATTTAATCTGAATTTTCTGTTGAGCATATGTTTCCTGCTTACTGTAGCACATGCCAACTAGAGTACTAAAACACTTAAGCAAAGTGGTGTCGCTGTGCAAGCAGCGCAAATATCTACAACAGGGCAAGGTGGCCTACAACCTGCCTGGGCTTCAGCCTCTTTCCCAAGAGATCAGGTCCCACCACTAAGTTGATCTGTCCCTTTTCTAACTCCCTGAGAAGAAAGGGAAAAGGGGGATTAAAAGATATCAGAATGAGAAGGGAGAGGAAGAAAGAGGAGGAGGAGGAGGAGGAGGAGGAGGAGGAGGAGGAGGAGGTGGAGGGGGGGGAATAGAAAGTGAAAAGATTTTCAACCCATTATGGTGTCTGGTCTTCTCCTTCTCCTCTGAATTACTCCTGGGAAAATAAAGCTTCCTTTTGTTTTGTGCTCCTGGCTCCTTTCCTTCATGACCACAAGCAAGCTCATCTTGACGAATAATAATAATAAATAATAAACCTTTATTGTCAAAGTACAACATGTGTACATTGAGATTAGCTGAGCCTCCCCCCCCGCTCTCTCCCCCCAACACACAGTGACAACAAACCCTCCATCCTACCACACCATGTGAACCAGCCAAGACACAGTGAAGGCCTATTGTTTCATTTATTGCAATAAGCTGGGAGAGAAGCTATCAAAGCTTGTTTCTCTCCAAAGTTCCAACCCAAAATATTCCCGTCTTAATACAACCCTGTCCTGGCTACCACATCCCTCCTTGTTCCCCATTGGCTGAGGTACTATGAGGTTACACTCTTTTGGACCACTCCCTACATATTTCCTGCTACCTTCCTTAGCCATACTAAATCATACTTCACATGTACATTAATAATATAAGATATTAGACATACTGAATTGCTTGTTTTGTGTTCTGGGGATATTGTAGGGCTTCTGTCTGCCTTTCCTGTTATCCCATTCAGCTAATTTTCCCTGGCTAGCCATTTCTTCTTGCAGCTGTTTTTTTACAGCTTGTATTCTTCATTTTCCCATTCTGAAGAACCAGCTAATTTTTGCCTACATTTTTATCTTACATCCTCCCTTTATGCTATCAGATTTCTGCTGCCAAAGAGTTACATCCAGCAGGACTCAGGAGACAGGCCCTTTTAACCATGGCACTTGTCTTGTGGAACATCAACCCCCAGAGGCAGGAGCTGTCCCTTTTCTGCAGGCCTTCCAGGATTCTTTAAAACCTGGTTGTGTCCACAGGCAGAAAAGGGACTCACGGAATGTATCCCCATGGAAAGTGAAAGGGCCATTCTCTTAAGCTAGAAGGACAATGGACAAGATTAGAAAAAAAATACCATGTCTGTTCCTTATTCCAATCTTCTGGAAGGCGGTGTAGAACCATGTGTTGAGAATCACAGTGTTTATCATATCTGCTCTAAAAGTTACCCAATAGAAATTAAAGGGTTTTTTTTTCCAAAAGAGAAAGTGGATACATATGGACAGGTAAAATAAATTAAAATTAAAATATGGCAAAATTCCACCTACCTAGAACTATGTCTTAAACCCCAAACCTTTTTCTTCCATTGTTAATTCATGTGTTCTTTCAAGTAATGCACAATAAAGCATAATCTTTTTTAAAAAAAAACCCAGGGTTAAATAAAACAACTATTATCATAATTATAATAAACTGTGTGTGGCACCCAATTAATTATATTTCCAAGTTTGATTTCACATCAAAATTCTAGGTTATATTCCCACAGGTTGCAGTGAGGAGTGTATGATTAAGAACAGTGAGGCCACAATTTAAAAAGCAATTTCTCCCTTTTAATAGCATTTTTGGTTAGGATTCACAACTGAACAGAATTCTCCCCACTGAGTGTTTTCAGACTGGAAAATTCTGGAATCCAAGAAACCCTGAGAATAATGGAAATTTTGGCAAGCAGTAAAGAACAAGATCATCAGCAGCAGCACCTGCCAATTCAAGAGTCAAACCAGCTCAAAAACACCACCCAGAGGAATTTAAAAGAAATTCTCAAGCATCCTGAGAACAATTTACAAAAACAGATGCCTTCTTCTAACCGAACAACTGCAGTGATTCACTTAACAACTGTGGAAAGAAAGTTCGTAGAATGAGGCAAAACTCACTCAACAACTATCTCATTTAGCAAATGAAATTTTGGGCTCCTTTATGGTCATTAGCCGAGAACCAGCTTCGTATATGCCTCAAGGTATCATGCTACCAAAATGGTAGCCACCCAGGGTCACTTGATAGTGAGACGGGTGACATATAAATTTAATAAGTAAATATACTTAGGTGTTGGATGCTAGTATGTAAAAGTTTTTCATCACATCACCATGTGCAGTTCCAGTAGATGCACTAGATCAGATACTGCAAGAAGTCGTGACCATAGCTGAGCCCAAAATTTATGTTGCTAAGTGAGACATTTGTTGAGTGAGTTTTGCCCCATTTTACCACCTTTCATGCCACACTTCTTAGGAGACTCATTGCAGTTGTTATGTTATAACGTGGTTGTTAAGTGAATCTGGCTTCCCCATTGACTTTGCTTGTCAGAAGGTGACAAAAGAGGATCACATGACCTCCGAGGGCATTGCAACTGTCATGAACATGAAGTAGTTGCCAAGCTGTCATGGTTCCGACAGATAAAACTCTTCAAAGAACTTCCAGGCATTGTTTACCTTAAAGAATCTTTATTTGAGTAGCATAGCATTGGCACTAACATAGTCGAAGCCAAAAACTGAGTTCCCCTCCCTGAGTACATCATATCAAAGCACAATTCCCTCCTCCAAATAACAATCATAAATCACATTCTCCAATTAGTTTGAAATGCAGGCTTCCCCTCCAGTTCTCCAGCCTGCCAATTCTTATCATCTCTTATTTCAATAACCTTGGTTTTCACACTAGGTTCAGTATTGTTATGTCTAGCTAAAAGCTCATGCACATACCTCCCCCCAGCATCATCTAACTCTAACTCTAAGAGCAAAACATAAAAAAAAGTTTGCATCTCCATCTGTTGTCAAAGCAAAAACATCCGATGTTTGCAGCATTGACACAATTATTTGAATGTTGATCATGTGACCATGTAAGTGTGAAAAATGATCATAAGTCACTTTTTTCAGTGCCGTTGTAACTTTGAATTATTACTAAATGAACTGTTGTAAGTCAAGGAATACCTGTATTTACCAACCTTATTTCTATCTTAAGCAAGGCAAATGTTCATTAAATCCTTTTGTGATTATTCTATGTGTATGCTGTGCATATACAATAAATTACCCTCCTGGGAATGCTTGGACATATTTTCCCTAAAACATTAGGCTTTGTGTCTGCATGGATCTCTTGGTAGTTGAAGGCTTTTGAATCTGCCACTTGCAGAAATAGAGATGCACTTTAATTCCTTATTCAGAGATAGATGTAGACCCCCTCGTCTCTCTCCGTCACAATTTTAATCTTAATCTGGCAGATAAGGTCTGTCTTAGTGAACCTGATCCCTTTTCTGCACCTCTTCAGGGAAATGGATGTCAGATTTTGACTGCCAAATAAATTGTTTCTGACATCCTGGAACCAAATTTGCTCGTTTAAGGCCTCTCCTTTCAGAGATAAAATCATAAACCACTTGGAGTTATTGGTTTTTACTTCTCCTCTCAACACTGTACAATTGGGATGTCATCTCTATGCGGTCAGCAAGCTGTTTGAAGACTGCAGCTGAGCCGTCATTGATGACTTGAAACTTCCCAAGAGCACCAAGATTGTGGTTTCCTATTATGGATCTCAGAACAGACACTTCACAAAAGACAGCAATTAGTTGCTTCCATTCTCAAACTGCTATTCACCAAGGGGCCAATTAAAACAGCATGGTACTTGTTCATAACAATTTGAAGGGACTTTCTTTTCAGGAATCAACAGAGATAGTGAATGCATTACACTCCCTTAAATAAGCACACAAGCATACATACAATCCTGGACTTGGAAAAGAATACAAGGCCATCTAGTTCAATCCCCTCCATGCAATATCTTCTAGAAAATTGCTAACAGATGATAATCCTACCTCTTATTATTCACTCTTATTAGCAGTTTTCTCAAGGCCAAGGAGATAACAGCTGACAAGGAATGTAAACCAAACCAGACTCTCTGAAAAAACTTGCCTGAATGGTTTTTGCTTTTAACAGGAACACAAAGAAGAATAGTCAAAATTCAGTCCAGAGTTCCAAGATCCTGGTCAAGACTGTCAGTCAGTCCAGAGATCAGAGGTTCATGAGCAAAATCCACACAAACTTCACACCAGAGCTAGAGATCAAAGTGTTGATTTCAATGAAAGATCAGGGCTGCCTCTTAAATCAAAGCTTCAACTAACTGCCCTTCATCAAGGGGTTTATTCCTTTGCTTGGGAAGGAGCCTCATAGAATACCCTTTCTTTGCTCTACCTCCTATCACCATCATCTGACTGCTCCAATTGTTCAGAAGATGGCTGTATTTTTTGTAGTCTCCGGTGATTCTCGACCCTGTATCTCCTAGGACTGGCATTCTACAAATTCTGCTGAAGCAGGTTATTCAAATTCAAATTCAGCAATTGAATCCTGATGAATGACATTTCAAAGATCTCTAGCTAAGGAAAACTTACCACATCTTGTGGCAGTTGATTCCAATGGCTATTAACTCATACAATGAGGAAGTTCCTGACTAAACTGCATCCCCACAGTTCTAATCTTCTATAGAGAGTATGGGAGATGACCCTAATGAAAATATGGGAGAACCATTACCTATGGAAAAAGAGCTAAAATATTTTTTTCAATTGAGAGAAATTAGGTCACCTTTGACAGCAGATAAGGCAGACACTATTTCACTGGAGTACAAGAAGAAGGAGGAGGTGCAGTGCAATCATGGTTGTAAGGTTCTATTATTACAAGCAATCTCCATAAAAGTAGATTTAGCCTTACTGGAGGGTTGATTTTCTGCTCTGGTCTACTTAGTGAGGCTGATATTCACTAGTTCTAGTCTTGTCCTTTGGGACAATAAAGAATAAATCCGCTTCTTCTTCTGTATGAGAACAGATTACTTTGCCTAACATACTGTATATGAACTTACTTTTTCCTGGATCAGTTTTTAATTACAGTATTATTCCAACAAATCTTTATTTTCGAGGCCATATGCTTGTGACAGTACACAACTGAAAATGAGCACTTTTCAAGCCTCACCATAGAAATGGATGATGAATCACGCAATCCACAGACTATGCTGATAATAGATTTGAAGGGACTGGTCTGAAACTGATTGCTGGAAACAGGAAATCAAATTAATTATGTAAATCTAGGCTGTTGAGTCTGTCAAAGGACCAAGGGAAGAAACAATGTCACAATACACAAAAGCCTGAATGATTACAGTTGTGGAAACGGTCTAAAAAACTCTAAAAAACAGCCTGGTGGAAGACATGAAGACAAAATGGATGACATAATTTCCTTTTACTAGGGAAGGAAGGAAGGAAGGAAGGAAGGAAGGAAGGAAGGAAGGAAGGAAGGAAGGAAGGAAGGAAGGAAGAGAGGGAGGGAGGGAGGGAGGGAAGGAAGGAGGGAAGGAGGGAGGGACAGGAAGAGGGGGAAGGAAGGGCAAACAGGAAAAGTGAGAGGAAGATGGGAAGGGGAAGGGAGAGGAAGAGGGAGAGGGAAGAGAGGATAGGGGAGGGGAGGAAGGGGTCAGACAGGAAAAGGGGAGGAAGAGGGGAAGGGACAGGGAGAGGGGAAGAGAAGGAGGGGCAGTCAGGAAAAGGGAGAGGGAAAAGGGGAGGGGAGGGGAAGAGGGAGGGAGGGAGTAAGGGAGGAAGGAAGGGAGGGAGGGAGGGAGGGAAGGAAGGAGGGAAGGAGGGAGGGACAGGAAGAGGGGGAAGGAAGGGCAAACAGGAAAAGTGAGAGGAAGAGGGGAAGGGGAAGGGAGAGGAAGAGGGAGAGGGAAGAGAGGATAGGGGAGGGGAGAAAGGGGTCAGACAGGAAAAGGGGAGGAAGAGGGGAAGGGACAGGGAGAGGGGAAGAGAAGGAGGGGCAGTCAGGAAAAGGGAGAGGGAAAAGGGGAGGGGAGGGGAAGAGGGAGGGAGGGAGGAAGGGAGGAAGGAAGGGAGGGAGGGAGGGAGGGAGGGAAGGAAGGAGGGAAGGAGGGAGGGACAGGAAGAGGGGGAAGGAAGGGCAAACAGGAAAAGTGAGAGGAAGAGGGGAAGGGGAAGGGAGAGGAAGAGGGAGAGGGAAGAGAGGATAGGGGAGGGGAGAAAGGGGTCAGACAGGAAAAGGGGAGGAAGAGGGGAAGGGACAGGGAGAGGGGAAGAGAAGGAGGGGCAGTCAGGAAAAGGGAGAGGGAAAAGGGGAGGGGAGGGGAAGAGGGAGGGAGGGAGGGAGGGAGGGAGGGAGGAAGGAAGGAAGGAAGGAAGGAAGGAAGGAAGGAAGGAAGGAAGGAAGGAAGGAAGGAAGGAAGGAAGGAAGGAAGGAAGGAAGGAAGGAAGGCATTCTTGCACACATCTGGTAAAAAAAATTTTCCAATAGTCTTTTGTCTCCTGGGCTTCCTTGGTCTTTCCACGATTTCAGTAAAGAATATAAGGTTTGTTTTTTCTGTAAACTCCTCCATCTGTTTGATGCACTTGGATTGGAGAGGAGGGACCACACAATCTTTCTGCAGAAAAAAAAATGAAAGAAAGGTTATCTGAAGTGTTTCTAAAACTGTTGATGCCATTTCAAGAAGCACTTGGGGGATGCAGAAAGCAAAACAACGTCCTGATTTTTTAATGCTGCTTGCAGTGGTTACTCCTTCCACGGGCATCTGCTTCCTCTAACAGACTTCTTTTTGTCTAATTGCACCTCTCCGGAGGAAACAGCCTGAAGTGTTTGGATGCCTCTGAAAACGAGCATCAAAACTTCAAAAAAAACCAAAATACCCAGCAGTTTCTTTCTTGCTTGTTGACCTGACTTCTCTCATCCCTGACAGCAAATAAAAAGCATAGCCTGCTCTAGAAATGTCCATATATGCAAAAAAACAATTGGGTAAAGATGGCTGACAATTTTGAGTGAGAACTGAAAAGGGATAATTGCATACAATTTGGAATTTTCTTAGAGAGCCTGTCTCCTTAATGATTTTCCACCCATTACCTATTACCCGGCCCTCAGGTGCTTTGGACAATAAATTGACTCCCTCTACTCTGTGACAGCCACTCAAGTCCTGGAAGACTGCTATCATATTACCCCTAGTCCTTCTCATCATTCGACTACTCATACCTAGTTCTCTCAATTGTTCATTACATGTTTTAGCCTCCAGACCCCTATTCATCCTTGTTGCTCTTCTTTGCACACTTTCTAGCATCCCAAAATCTTTTTTGTATTATGGTGACTAGAATTGGATTCAGTATTCCAAGTGTGGTCTCATCAGCACAGCATAAAGGGGTACTATCACTTCATGTAATCCCTCTGTTGATGCAATCTAGGATTGCATTAGCCTTTTTGGCAGCTTCAGCACACTGCTGGGCTCAAACCTAAGTGATGGTCTTCTAGGACACCTAGTTGCTACTATTGAGCCAGGTGTCACCTATTCTATATCTGTGCATTTGGTTTTTCTTGCCTGTGTGTAGGACCTTACTTTTCTCACCTCTGAATTGCATTTTGTTGAAGAGGGCCCAATGCTCAAGTCAGTTCATCTAAAACAGACATGTCAAACTCGCGACGTCACGTGACATCGCACAACATATCGGGATGGTTTTGCAATTGCCAGCAATGGGGTGGGCACAGCTTCCAGATGACATGTCCAGCCCGCAAACCGGCTGTTTGACACCCCTGATCTATTCCCCCCAGCTTGGTGTCATTGCAAATTTGGTGAGTTCCCCTTCTATCCCCTCATCTGCATCATTTATGAAGATATTGAAAGTACTGGGCCTAAAACAGAGCCTTGAGGTACTGCTCTACATGCCTCCCTCCATATAGATGTCCCCATCATGGATTACTGCCTTGTCGTGGTGAAGGGGCTTTTGTAATACAATGAAGCTATGAGCTATGCCGTGCAGGGCCACCCAAGATGGACAGGTCATAGCAGAGAGTTCTGACAAAACGTGATCTACTGGAGAAGGAAATGGCAACCCACTCCAGTATCTTTGCCATGAAAACCCTATGGATGGTACCAAAAGGCAAAACGATATGACGCTGGAAGATGAGCCCCTCAGTTCGGAAAGTGTCCAATATGCTACTGGGGAAGAGCAGAGGGCTTGTACTAGTAGTGCCAGAAAGAATAAAGCGACTGGGCCAAAACCAAAAGGACGCTCAGCTGTGGATATATCTGGTGGTGAAAGGAAAGTTCGATGCTGTAAAGATTTTTTTCTCAATAGGAACCTGGAATGTAAGATCCATGAATCAAGGAAAGCTGGACATGGTCAACAAGAGATGACAAGACTGAACATCAACATCTTTGGAATCAGAGAACTAAAATGGACAGGAATCGGTGAATTTAATTCAGATGACCCATCAGGTATACTACTGCGGGCAAGAATCCCTCAGAAGAAATGGAGTAGCCTTCATAGTCAATAAAAGAGTAGGAAAATCAATACTGGGATACAATCCCCAAAATGAAAGAATGATCTCAGTTTGAATCCAAGGCAAACCATTTAATATCACAGTAGTCCAAGTCTATGCCCCAACCACCGGTGCTGAAGAGGATGAAATTGACCAGTTCTATGAAGCCCTACAGCACCTTTTAGAACTAACAGCAAAAATGATGTCCTTATCATCATGGGGGATTGGAATGCTAAAGTAGGAAGGCAAAAGATAACTGGAATAACAGGCAAGTTTGGCCTTGGAGTACAAAATGAAGCAGGACACAGGCTGATAGAATTTTGTCAAAAGAATACGATGGTTATAGCCAACTTGACAACTCTTTTCCAACAACCCAAGAGATGGCTCTACACATGGACATCACCAGACGGTCAACACAGAAATCAGATTGACTATGTGCTCTGCAGCCAAAGATGGAGAAGCTCTATACAGTCAGTAAAAACAAGACCAGGAGCTGACTGTGGCTCAGACCATGAGCTTCTCATTGCAAAATTTAGGCTTAAACTGAAGAAAGTAGGAAAAAGCACTAGGCCACTCAGGTATGAACTAAATCATATCCCTGATGAATATACTGTAGAGGTGACAAATAGATTTAAGGAATTAGATATGATAGACAGAGTGCCTGAAGAACTATGGACAGAGGTTCGCAACTGGAGTGTAGTGAGGCAATGACCACGAGAGACAGCAGGCTCGGTTCTTGAAGCGTTTATTTGGGAAGGCACCGGACAAGACTGTGGTCGGGGATTCCCTTTTTATACATAACCTGTCAAACTCTTAACCAATCCCAGTGGCGCGTTCTCCCACTGCTGCTGCTGCGGCCAATACACTGCCGGCAGGCTTTGACAGCTCAGAGCTGTCAACAGCCGCCGCGCCTCCGCTCTCAGCTGGCGGCAGGTCTTTGACAGCCTGGAGCTGTCAACGGCTGCTGCGCATGTGTGGTCAGCCGGTAGCTTTGACAGCTGTCAACTGTCAACGGCTGCTGCGCATGCGCAGTCAGCTGGCGGTGGCCTTTTGACAGCTGTCAACTGTCAGCTGGCCACCGCGGGTGCGTATTTGGTAGGTGGCAGCCTTTTGACAGCTGTCAACTGTCAACCGACTGCCGCGCGCCTTTTTCCCCTCATAGGTTGAACTTTAACAATGTGTGATTTTATAACAATATATATCACCCCTTTCCCCACCCCCTTTTCTTAGACAGGAATGCATATGGTGTTTGTGAGCTGGATGGGTTTTTTTCCCTTTTGCTTCTTTTGTTTGTTCCCGGCCCATTCAAAATCCACTAGGTAGGCAGGGGCCCTTCTAGTCCTGCCAGAACGGCGGAGGGGAGTTCCCCTGACCTGGTCTCCCTTTTCCCTAATGGGAGAGGGTGGTGGTAGTGGTGGATCTCCGGCCCCCTGTTCCCTGGACGGTGGGGAGTTTGGAGGGGAAATGATGGGGTTGTGGACTTCTGGTGTTGGCATAGATGTGGGGGGATTTCCTTGCCTTAGTGGCCCGATGAAGTCTGAAATGGGAGATGGTTCAAGGGGGTGGTGGTTTGGGATCCCCCTGTTTCTGAGCTGGTCCACATGTCTCCTGATGTGGTTTCCCCCTCCAAGGTCTATTACATAGGAGATGGGCCCGGTTTGCTCCAGGATGACTCCCTGGACAGAGGTTCGCAACATTTGTACAAGAAGTAGCAACTAAAACCATCCCAAAGAAAAAGAAATGCAAGAAAGCAAAATGGCTGTCTGAAAAAGCTTTGCAAATAGCTGAGGAAAGGAGGGAAGCGAAAGGCAAGGAAGAAAAAGAAAGATACACCCAATTGAATGCAGAATTCCAGAGAATAGCTAGAAGGATAAGAATGCCTTCTCAAATGAACAGTGCAAAGAAATAGAAGAAAACAATAGAATAGGGAGGACCAGAAATCTCTTCAGGAAAATTGGAGAGATGAAGGGAACGTTTTATGCAAAAATGGGCATGATAAAGGACCAAAATGGCAGGGACCTAACAGAGGCAGAAGAGATTAAGAAGAGGTGGCAAAATTACAAAGAAGAACTATACAAGAATGAGCTTAACATCCCAGATAACCATGATGAGGTGGTCACTGACCTCGAGCCAGACATCCTAGAATTTGAAGTGAAATGGGCCTTAGAAAAGCTTAGCAACAACAAAGCTAGTTGAATTACAGTATTCCAGCTGAGCTATTCAAAATCTTAAAAGATGATGCAGTAAAAGTGTTACACTCAATTTGCCAGCAAATTTGGAAAACTCAATAGTGGCCACAGGATTGGAAAAGATCAGTTTACATTCCAATTCCAAGGAAGGCAGTGCCAAAGAATGTTCAAACTATCGCACCATTGCACTCATTTCACATGCTAGTAAAGTTATGCTTAAAATCCTGCAAGCTAGACTCCAGCAGTATGTGGATCAAGAACTACCAGAAGTACAGGCAGGATTTCAAAGAGGCAGAGGAACTAGAGATCAAATTGCCAACATACGTTGGATCATGGAGAAAGCTAGGGAGTTCCAGAAAAACATCTACTTCTGCTTCATTGACTATGCTAAAGCCTTTGATTGTGTGGATCACAACAAACTGTGGTAAGTTCTTAAAGAGATGGGAGTACCAGACCATCTTATTTGTCTCTTGAGAAACCTATATATGGGTCAAGAAGCAACAGTGAGAACTGGACATGGAACCACTGACTGGTTCAAAATTGGAAAAGGCTGTATACTGTCACCCTGCCTGTTTAACTTATATGCAGAGCACATCATGAGAAAGGCAGGGCTAGATGAATCAAAAGTTGGAATTAAGATTGCCGGGAGAAATATCAACAACCTAAGATATGCAGATGATACCACTCTAATGGCAGAAAGTGAAGAGGAACTAAAGAGCCTCTTGTTATGAGTGAAGGAGAGTGCAAACGTTGGGTTGAAACTGAACATTAAGACAACCAAGATCATGGCGTCCGGCCCTCTCAATTCCTGGCAAATAGATGGGGAAGAAATGGAAGTAGTGACAGATTTTATTTTCCTGCGCTCCAAGATCACCGCAGACGGGGACTGCAGCCAAGAAATTAAAAGATGCTTACTCCTGGGGAGGAAAGCCATGGCAAACCTAGACAGCACACTAAAAAGCAAAGACATCACCCTGCCAACAAAAGTGCGTATAGTCAAGGCTATGGTCTTCCCAGTTGCAATGTATGGCTGTGAAAGTTGGGCCATAAGAAAGGCTGAGCGTCAAAGAATTGAATCCTTTGAACTATGATGCTGGAGTGCAAGGGGATCAAACCGGTCAGTCCTAGAGGAGATCAACCCTGACTGCTTTTCAGAAGGCAAGATCCTGAAGCTGAAACTCAAATACTTTGGCCACCTAATGAGAAGGAAGGACTCACTGGAGAAGAGCCTAATGCTGGGAAAGGTTGAGGGCAATAGAAGAAGGGGACGACAGAGAATGAGGTGGCTGGATGGAGTCACTGAAGCAGTAGGCGTGAGCCTAAATGGACTCCAGAAGATGGTAGAGGACAGGAAGGCCTGGAAGAACATTGTCCATGGGGTCGCGATGGGTCGGACACGACTTCGTAACTAACAACAACATATAGATGTAGTTCCATTGAGGACTAACCACTGAGTGTGATTGGTCAGCCAGTTGCAAATCCATCTGGAGCTGGTACTGTCTATCCCACATTGTGCGATGTTTTCAAGAAGTAAACTGTGGTCTACTTTGTCAAATGACTTACTGAAGTCTAACTAAGTTCACAGCTTCTCCCATAGCCACTACTTTAGTCACTTTGTCAAAGGAAACAAGGCTTCTCTGCCATGATCTGTTTTTGACAAATCCATGATGGCTTCTATTAAGTGTCTTGTTTGTTCCTAGATGCTCATGTTTGTGAGCTTGATTATCTTTTCCAGGATCTTCCTAGCTATTGATGTCAGGTTGATTGGTCTGTAGTTTCCTGGATCCACCTTTTTCCCCTTTTTGTAGACTGGAACCACATCAGCAATTTTCCAGTCCTCTGTTATTTCCCCTGTGCTCCATGAGCTCTGAAAGATTATTTCCAGTGGTTCCAAGATCACATCGGCCAGCTCCTTCAGAACTCTGGGATGTAATCCATCTGGTTCTGATTATTTGAATTAATCAAAAATGAATTGGTGCTCTCTTACCATTTTCTTGCCTATTTTGACTTGCATGCCTATTCTGTGGTGCTGCTTTGGGTCAGTTGGACTATTTTTTTTTTCCTTTTGCGTGAAGGCAGATGAAAAGAATGAATTAAGCAGTTCTGCTTTCTCCCTGCTACCTAGCACCTCCTTGCCATCTTCCCCTATTAGTGGACTGATTGTTTCCTGGACTTTTTTCTTCCATGTTGAAGGAAAGTTTATTATTACTATTGGCGTTTGTTGCACATGTTGGTTCATTCTGAACCTTAGCTGCGAGTTAAAGTCCATATGTCTTAAAGTTGTTGAGATTGAGAAACACTGGCCTAGAAGAAAAAAGTCAGACAATTGAAAGGGAAGGAGAAAGGGACAAAAATGTGAAATACATGGTAGGCTTGTTCCAAAACAAGATGTAGAACTTTTTACGCTCAAAACAGAACAATGGATGAGCAGAATGTAGAACAGAGTGGTAATGGGCTGACATG
This sequence comes from Vipera berus, assembly GCF_964194415.1. Lineage (NCBI taxonomy): Eukaryota > Metazoa > Chordata > Lepidosauria > Squamata > Viperidae > Vipera > Vipera berus. The sequence continues at coordinate 349,499,842 of NC_138202.1, forward strand.
TAGGTAATCAATTCACTGTTCCAGATAAAAGCATAATAATAGGTACCCTTCCATTATTGCATATAATCATAACAGCCAGAAATAGGAAAAATGGAAGTTTCTGACCTAAAAATCCAATTTTATAGCATCCTCCCTTCCATGTCCCCTTCAATTACCACATGTCTCTTTGTATATTTCTATTCCTCAGTAAGAAAACTACTTCTGTTTCATTTATTTATGGCCTCCAGTGGAAAACTGAGAAATGAAGCATAAAATAACATTGTGTAACCCCAGAATGTCTTAAAATAGCTCTGGGCATAGACAACACTGCATCAACAGTCATAACAGATGCCCTTCAAATGGGTTTTATCTTCTTGTGCAAAAAGTTGAGGTGATGGGATTTCTTCCCCATTCAAACACCAGAGGGGCAAAAATCAATTCTCTCATAGCATTTGCTTTGAGAATGTTCAGCCAGGAAGAACAAGGAATGGGTCATCTCCAGTGGAAGTAAAGTAAGATATACCATTGCAAGAGAGAGACAGAGAGGGAGGGAGGGAGGGAGCGAGGGAGGGAGGGAGGAAGGAAGGAAGGAAGGAAGGAAGGAAGGAAGGAAGGAAGGAAGGAAGGAAGGAAGGAAGGAAGGAAGGAAGACCCTCAGTAGATTGATTTTGTTGTTCTTCAGTTGCTACGTCATGTCTGACTCTTTCAAACCCCATGGACCATAGAATGGCAGGCCCCCCTGTCCTCCACTGGCTCCCAAAGTTTGTGTAAATTCATGTTCATTGTGTGATATTTATGTTCTATTGATATTCCCATTGCTGCATTTCTTTGGACCTGTATAAATTCACCCTCAGTTTAACTATATATTCTTTTACTTGTTCATTTTCTGAATCATATTTCAATAACATAACCCCCAACATATGTTCTGAATTTTGTATCATAAATGTTTCAAATTCAGTCAAGTCTCTGAGTGTTCCACTATGTTTTGTTTTAATTATTTAAATGTACATCTAATTTTAAAACACTGGAACTAATTAGGTATTTCGGACCATTCCAAAGACAGAGTCTTGAAAAATTTCATAGTGGTTTTACAGTTAGTCCTTGAGTTACGACCACAATGGAACCTGCCCATTCTGGTCATAAGTTGTAACAGTCATAAAATGGATTGGTTATGTGACTGGCCCAATTTTATAACGTCTTTTGTGGTGGTCATTAAGTGAACACAGCAGTGGTAAATGCAAATGCTGCAATCGTTAAGGGAACACCACAATCTTTAAGCAAGCAAATTGTTTTGCTGAAAACAGGAAGTGCCAATTGTAGAATGCAATCATGTGACTATGGGAGCTGTAAATGGCAGCAGTGGTTGTAGGTTGAGGACCACTTGTGCTAATGTCATGGACGTTCTTTGGGCCTCCTCCCTGGATGTGAGTTTGGATGAGCTGGGCCCTGGCATCTCTGGGGAAGGGAGCATGGGAGTTCATGTAGACATGGACCAGGGAGTGGAGGGCTGCAGCTCAACAAAGCAGCCACAGCCAGAATGACCTGTTGGGCAACAGGCTGAGCCCAAACAGAGGGAGCCACAGCAGCAGCAGGTTAGCCTAGAGCAGGGGTAGGCAACCTTGGCTCTTTTATGACTCATGGACTTCAACTCCCAGAATTCCTGAGCCAGCCATGCTGAGGGGAAAGGGAGAGGTTTCCATGCTGAGCCATGCTGGCTCAAGAATTCTGGGAGTTGAAGTCCACGAGTCATAAAAGAGTCAAGGTTGCCTATCCCTGGCCTAGAGGCTTCAGGCCAGGTCCAGGAACAGCTACCTGCAGTCTGTGAGGATGAGGGGGTGGAGTACACATGCACCACCACCCATGATCCAAGGACATGCAGGGTGAAGAAAATGCCGGTCAGCCAGTTTACTTGTGAAGAAGCAGTCTTATCCATTGTGAGAAGCCGTACCGGCATTGCCTATTTAATCTTGCCCCAAACAAATGGGTGTTGCTGGAACATGTGGACTCCTTGCTCTGTGATTCCTGCTCCTCATGTTTTGAACTTTGGACCTCTGGTTTGTGCCTTGACCTGGTGCTTTATCTTATGGACTGATTCAAGCTTTTTGGAACTCTTGTGTCAACTTCCAGATAAAATATCCAAATAAAAGTCCAGGATTATTTTCATTTCTGAAAAGCTTACTGTTTATTGAATACATGGCTGGGTAAAGGTGAGGTAAAACTAACTCGAATCCCAAGGCATCAGACTATAGCTTTTAACAATGATTTTCCCAGCCAACTCCCCCCAGATATTTATGTAGTTCATGTAAACATGCTCTCTTTGTTATGGGACCCATCTGCTATCTTCTTCACACCTCCTAGAACGTCCTTGAAAGGTTTCCATACTGCCAACTTTCAGCAAGCTTCCAGAACTGGAGAGATTTCGTTTCTCTAACTAACCCATTTGAAAACACCTCCCCCTTATTCTAATGGCAAGATGAAAACAAAGAGATGTATAGCTACTAAATTTTCACTCTTGACTTCTTGCTTATCAAATGCCTTCATTCTGGCTGTGGGGAGTGAAACTGCTGCTCATGACAGCATCTTTAGAACTCCTAGTGGGACTCAGAGGGGCTCATTCTTTTGACCCGGAATCAAGGGAAAGCATAGAAAGCATAAATTGTGAATATGTGCAGATGGCCCCGCTATCTCTGGGTACTTGCAAAGTCATGGATGCAAATCATGGAAGGTCAGCAAGGAAAACACCCAATGTCCCAGTTCACCAGAGAATATGCAGTGTCTTTAGGGAAAAACCCAAAAGAGAACATTTTAGCTGTTTCTGCTTTCTGCTTTCTTATGGTGTGCCAACCTTTCAGGCTGAAGTCTTTATTTTATGTATGTCAGCTTTACTGGGCGAATTACTTATGTAACCAACAAGTATAAATATAAGGATTTCCTGTCATTCAGGGCTTCTCTCTTTTAGAGGGGCCTGTCTTTGTTCAGCTGAATAAAAATGTAAAGCTTAAAAAGGCAACTTCGGGTTTCCTGTATTTCTTTACCAAGCAACACCTCAGATCCTGCACATTTTTGGCAAGTCAGCCAGGAGAGGTGCTTGGTCCTAGGAAGGCTCAGGAAAGTGGAGGGCACCATGCCCACTCTGGGATTTCCTGGAGGTGCTTCCCTTCTTGACACTTCAACTTTTTTTTTTTGGTTTCCTTTTACTTAGTTCCTGCATACTTAGGAGGGCTGAAGATAAGGTAAGACACACCATTATTTTATTGTATAGGCTTTCCCTAGGAGTGTGTGTGTGTGAAAGTGTGTTTGCTTCCCTGAATCATATCCCAGCGTTGACCAGAGCTGGGTGGAAGGGTTGGCCTTAGCTGCACCTAGTGCCTCCCCAATGTTTGGGGGGTGTTTAGAAAGCAAGGAGGGCCAACCTTGTACTCTCATGTTCCAACGGGTTATGAGTGTTGAAATCTGAATATTGTGACAGCTCTGGATTTATATTTCCTGCTGTTGACCAGGCCTAGGTGTGAAACCAATCTTAGCTGCCTGTGACCCCCTGCTAGGCCATTGTGCCATTGACCAGAGGTGTTCACATTGCAAGGAAGGTCGATGGCTTGTTGTGGCCCAACAGGCTGTGCAAGTGATGTGAGTGACTTAGACATATGGGCTCAGTCCAAGGCAAACTTGTTAGAATCAATTAAAAAAGCAGATATGCCCTCAGCCCCCTTGAGTGTGTTATAAGGAACTTTGATCAGCTTAAAACCCATTGGGATATGAAAATTGAAACTCTAGTTAAGTACAATGCCCTCTGGCACCAGGACATGCCCACTGTTTGGCCCAAAGGGGATCCATTGATTTAGGACTTTTTGTATCCATGGGGACTGTGCTCAAAGAGGCAGGGATAAGGATCAGCAAGCTTACTATGCACTTTTTTAGATCTTACAAAAGAATAACCAGATGCTTAAAGGCTGTGGGTTATGGTGACCTCCCGCGGCACCACTTTTCCTGCTTTAGTTTCTGCTCCACTGCCTTATAAGAGGATTTATCTCCTCATGGAGCAGGTAGCCATTGGAAGAGGGGACACTAATAAGGTCTTGGTTCACATCTGACCTTTAAGCATGGAAGGACCGATTAGGTTCTTTCATTGAAGCCCCACACAAATATTCTGAATTGGTTCTGTCCATTATTTGAACTCATAACCCTAACTGGGCAGACCTCCAAGCCATGCTGGAGGTCTTTTTAACAACAGAAGAGAGGCATCTGGTAGGGAATGCTGATAAAAAGCTAGCTGAAGAAAGGAAGGTCCTTTGTCCTGAAATTGACCCTAGATGGGTCATTGATACTTATGAAAGCAGAGATTGTGAATATTTAAAAAGTTTCCAAGATGTTATTGGCACTGCATTGCAGACTGCTTTCCCTAAGCAGAAAAATTGGGGCAAAATTTATGATGTTCATCAGTTGCCATCTGAAAGCCCCAGTGACTTTCTTGAGCATTTCTACCAAGCCTTCCGGAAGTATAGTGATTTGGATCTGGAAGCTCCAGAAAACTCCCGCCTAGTGAATATGTTCTTTATTGGGCAGAGTGCCCCAGATATTAGAGTTGCTGGGGAGTGATTACTTGGTCCAGGCAGCTCAATAAAGACTTTTTAACCTACCGCTGTCTGTGTGTGAGCAGAGCAGCACAACTAAACTTTAGTAATCTTAATTCAAGATTTATGAATATTACTATTATATTTTGTTCCTAATCCAAATGAATTATTACCTACTGCTGTTTTTTACACATTCGCCAAGAAAATAAATACCCAGTACTGACTGAAAGAGGTGATCAACCTGGATTTATTCTTCTGCTATATGTATTCCATACTTCAGTACAATGCTTATAATCAAATCGCCTCTTGTTGATTAGACACTTCTGTTTGCATCAAATCAGATACCTTTATAGTAAATTTCACCCAGCCCTTCAATGAGAAAGAGCAAAACTTCTTGCTTCATCATGGTTGCCATATTTTACCTTAATTTTTCATGTTTTATTGATTTAGTACAATCTTTCACAGTTTGTATTAAACAGAAAAAGGTACTCGGATTCATTCAAGTATTTATTTCTTTGTTTGTTTATTAAATTTACATGCTGCTCATCTCACTAACCAAAGCAACTCTAGGTAGAGAATCTTGACTCCATATGGGGAGTTTCCGGAGTAACAACTGGGATGTCGTATTCTCGGCCGAGGAGTATCCTAAGAAAATTAGACAATGTGCAACCACCTCAGTTGGGGTTCAGGCTTGGACAGGAAATGGAAATGGCATTGGTCGCACCGGTGCACACGATCGCTTTCAGGACATCGATACAGGATGTGTACCCGTCTTGGCTCTTTTAGAAGTCTCATCAACTTTTGAAATCATTGTCCATGACATCCTTTGGGACCACCTGCAAGGGTTGGGAATTGGAGATACTTTGTTGCCTTAGTTCTGTTCTTTCCTTGGCAGGGGAAAGATACTGTATTACCCATGCTTTTGTCACTACCCATGTTTTAGAATACTTTGTATTACTGCTGAAATAATGTCATGTAAAAGAAAATAAGAAAAAGAATAAGATGGAAGGAAAAGCTAACCACTAAATATAGATTTTTTTTTTTAAAAAAAAAGCATAATAAGAAAACTTTATAGTTACACATCCTCTCCATCTCTTCCTTTTATGTCCCCAGCTTCTAACGACACTTTAAATATTTATGCTGGTTATTGCGTTTCACCAAAGCCCTAAAAACCATATTTCAAATGATTAAATCAGCCTTGGCATGCATCTAAGGGAGGCATTCCTGCCTGAATTTGGTTAAACTTCTACTGTATATATATCCAGTGCTAATTTCCCCCATTTCAACATAGTCTTCAAAGTTGGCTGTGAAACTGAAGTCATTGGCAAAATGTCTCTTTTCTAGCGTAGTACCAAATTTGTTCTTGCTGCTGTCAACAAGTATTTTATTAATGGTGTTATTTTTCATGTACATTTTCTAGAATGATCCAGTTCGACTACTGCAATGCTCTTTACATAAAGTTGCCTTTAAAAATCACTCAGAAGCTACGGTTGACTCAAAGCACCATGGTCCATGTGCTAGCCAATATTTATTTATTTTATTTATTTATCAAATTCCTATTCAAGTAGCTCTCGACCTATGACCACAACTGAGCCGAAAATTTCTCCCGTTAACAGTAATTAATTGAGTTTTGCCCCATTTTACAAGGTTTATTGCCCCAATTGTTAAAGTGAAACACTGCAGTTGTTAAATTAGTAAGACGGTTGTTAAATGAATATGTAGAAGAACCTGCCTCCAGAAGTGGTGAATGCTCCAACACTGGAAGTTTTTAAGAAGAGACTGGACAACCATTTGCCTGAAATGGTATAGGGTTTTCTGCCTGAGCAAGGGGTTGGACTAGATGACCTCCAAGGTCCCTTCCAGCTTATTATTATTATTATTATTATTATTATTATTATTATTATTATTATTATTATTATTATTATTATTATTATTGCTTCCTCATTGAGTTTGCTTATTAGAAAGTTGCAAAAGGTGAACACTGACTCTGGGACACTGCAACCATCATAAATATGAGTCAGTTGCCAAGTCACGTGGCCCTGGGAATGGGGCAGTGGTCCTAAGTGTGAAAAACAGTTATAAGTCTCATTTTTCAGTGCCATTGTAACTTTGAACAGTCACTAAACAAACTGTTGTAAGTCGAGGACCACCTGTACCACCCATCACACTTGTGGGACTCTGGCGGATTTACAGACAAAACAGTAAAGTCATACCATATTATTCAACAGCAGAAACATATTACACTAGTGTGAAGGACCTTCCCCTGGTTATCAATAGGATTCCAAATGCAGTTTAAATTACTGGGATTAACTTACAGTGGTGGTAAATGGTTGAGATATAAATTGCATTTACAACCACCAATACATGTGAATTGCTTAAAGACCTTTGTAAGAAAATATCCACAGCAAAGTGAGTGGCAACAGGGGGAGGAATCAGACAGAGTAGGGTGGTCTAGTAAACCAAACTGTTTTAACCCCCAACTATATCTCAGAGATATGACCTGGTAGAACACAGAACATAGAATAACAGAGTTGGAAGGACCTTGGAGATCTTCTAGTCCAACCCTCTGCTTGAACAGGAGACTCTATACCATTTCAGACAGATGACTAATCAGTCTCTTCTTAAAAGCCTCCAGAGTTGGAGCAGCCACAACATCTGGAGGCAAGTTGTTCCATTGATTAATTGTTCTAACTGTCAGGAAATTTCTCATTTGTTCTAGGTTGCTTCTCTCCTTCATTAGTTTCCATCCATTGTTTCTTGTCTTGCCTTCTGCTGCTTTGGAAAATAGTTTGTCACACACACACACACACACACACACACACACACACACACACACACACTTATCTTTGTGACAACCCCTCAAATATTGGGGCTAAACAGTAGAAAATAGCTACATTGTTTAAATTGTTAAATATAGGATGTACTAATACTAATAAATAGTAAAGGTAAAGGTAAAGGTTCCCCCACACATGCGTGCTAGTCGTTTCCGACTCTAGGGGCCGGTGCTCATCTCCGTTTCAAAGCCGAAGAGCCAGCACTTGTCCGAGGACGTCTCCGTGGTCATGTGGCCAGCATGACTAGATGTCAAAGGCACACAGAGCACTGTTACCTTCCCACTATGGTGGTCCCTATTTTTCTACTTGCATTTTTACGTGCTTTTGAACTGCTAGGTTGGCAGAAGCTGGGACGAGTAACAGGCGCTCACTCTGCTACGCGGCACTCGGGATTCGACCCGCCAAACTGCTGACCATTTGATCGACAAGCTCAGCATCCTAACCCACTGAGCCACCGCGTCCCTAAATAGTAGTAAATAAATAGTAGGAAGCAATAAATAACAAGAAATTCTTCCAAATGGCTTTATCAGAAATATTCCAACATTACTCTGTACTTTTCACTGGGTCTGTTCTCTTTCTTCTTGCGTTTGAAAACATGGTGAGCCAAAAGTTTAAAAGCTGTTGTTCTGCTTTTGCACAGGGCTGCTCAGCAATAAGAGCTCAGTGTACAACTCTTTGTGGTTTGCATACTTAATTAATTCATAATGTATTCATAATGTAATTAATTCATAATAAATTCAACCGAATTTATTTTAATATCATAGAATTTTAGGGCTGGAAGGAACCTTGGAGGTCTTCTAGTCCAACACTCTGCTCAAGGCAGGAATCTTTATACCATCCTTGGGCAGAGGGTTGACCTAGGCCAGGGGGTCTGCAAACTTGACAACTTTAAGACTTGTGGACTTCAGCTCCCAGAATTCCTCAGCTAGCTGGCTGAGGAATTCTGGGAGCTGAAGTCCACAAGTCTTAAAGTTGTCAAGGTTGCAGGCCCCCGCCCTAGAAAATCTCCAAGATCTCCTCCAGCACTATGATAGCAATAGCACTTACTTAGACTTATATACTGCCCCATAGTGCTTTACAGCACTCTCTGGGTGGTTTATAGTGTCAGCATATCGCCCCCAACAGTCTGGGTTATCATTTTACCCACCTCAGAAGGATGAAAGTTACTGGAAGGACAATAGTCTCCCATTGGAATTGGCCAAGCTAATTCAGTCTACTCAGGAGAAGCTGCTGATGGTTTTGTACTTTATGAAACTTCTTTAATTCATACCCTCTTTGATTTCAGAAGCAGTTCGAAGAGTTTTTTTTTCCAGAGACTGTTGAGCCCCCATGATTGGGTTATTAGACTGGCTTTGCTATTTAATTGGTTTAATAAACAAAGGCTGTTTTTATTAATTGGCTAGTAAATGTTTAATGTTGTGATTTTAACATGTACAGTTTATTGTGTATTTTATCTTGAAAACCCCACAAAGTCTTTCAGGATTGTGGTGGTATGCAAATGTAACAAACAGATAAAAAAATATTTATTGTAGTTTGTTAAATTCCCAGGTACTTAATCAGTTTAACAATGGCATTAAACCCGTTCTATAAATGTGGTTTTTCCTCTTCAGATAAATTCCATGTAATCATTTGTGTCTTTTTCTCCTTATACCCGTTTCTGGATAATAAACTATATAGCTGTAATGTTTTATTATTAATTCTAAAGTGTTCTGTGGATGGGTAACTTTAAGTGCAGAATTATTAATACATACTGAAAGTCCTCAATTTATGACCACAACTGAGCCAAAAATTTCTGTTGCAAAGTGAGACAGTTGTTACGTGAGTTTTGTCCCATTTTACGACCTTTCTTGCCACAGATGTTAAGCGAATCACTGCGGTTGCTAAGTGAGTAACACAGTTGTTAAGTGAATCTGGCTTCCCCATTGACTTTACTCATTTGAAGGTCACAAAAGGGGATCTCATGACCTCAGGACACTGCAACCGTCATAAATATGAGTACCAAACATCTGAATTTTGATCATGTGACCATGGGGATGCTGCAATGGACATAAGTGTGAAAAACGGTCATAACTCACTTTTTTCATTGCCATTATAACTTTGAACGGACTAACTTTAGTTTTAATTTATGTTCTCAGTTTGCCGATTTAATTCCTCAGATTTTATTCTGTGCTCCTACCTTCCTTGCCAATAGATCCAAGGCCAATAAAATTAAAGAAGGAAAGAAAAGATAACTTCAGATGGCACTTTTTACATTGCAATCTGAGTTTTGGAAATTCTAAGCCTGAAAAGGAGAGGAAACAAAATCTATCAAAGTAATCCAATTTACTAAACATTACATTTTAAACAGGAGGGAGCGAGGGTTTCAGTCAGAGCTCACATATTGTTTCTTCTTCTAACATCATCCAGAGATTCTTTGTTTCAACAGCAAATATGGGTGATTGATTCGAAGACCGCCGTTGTTCATCTCTCCTCAAGCTACAGATCATAGATCACATACTTTGCATGCAGTGAATCCAGAGTTGTGACAGACAGTTTGGTGTAGTAGTTAAAGTACCAAGCTGGACTCCAGAAGACTGTGAGTTCAGGCCCAAAGCCAGTTGGATGACCTCAAGCCAGTCATTCTCTCTCAACCCCAGGAAATAAGGCAATGGCAAACCGCTTCTGAAATTGTGCTAAGAAAACTGTTGCCAGGAGTCTATGCTGGCTCAAACACACACATAGAGACACAAGTCCTGATACAGGCAGTCCCTGTCTTGCAACAGTTCATTCAGTGACTATTCGACGTTACAAGGGCACTGAAAAAAAGACTTATGACCATTTTTCACACTTACGACCACTGCAGCATCCCTATGGTCACGTGATATATATTCAGATCCTTGAAAACTGACTCACATTTATGACAGTTGCAGTGTCCCGAGATCATGTGATCACCTTTTGCAACCTTCTGACAAGCAAAGTCAATGGGGAAGCCAGATTCACTTAACAACCCTGTTACTAACTTAGCAACTGCAGTGATTCAGTTAACAAATGTGTCAAGAAGAGCCGTAAAATGGGGCAAAAGTCACCTAACAGATTTCTCACTGAGCAACCTAAATTTTGGGCTCAATTGTGATCATCGGTTGAGGACTACCTATATAAAATCAAGGTCTTCTCAAATGGGAAGTGATCCCTCTTCCCATTCATAATCAGTGCTATAATCCAAATAAAAACTCTCCTGACACATCTACAGCCTCAATTCACACACATCTAGTGAAAGATGGAACACCAAGTATAGCAAAATTCACCCATCGGAAATCATAGATCAGTGTTTTTCATCTTTAGCAACTTTAAGACGTGTGGACTTCAGGTCCCAGAATTCCCCAGCCAGTAAGACTGATTGAGGAATTCTGGGAATTGAACTTCACACAACAATTGTCAAGTTTGAAGAATACTGTCATAGATAGTAGATAAAGAACAACTTCATCCTTTGGACAAAAGGTTATTTCTCTTTTACAAAGAAGTGTTGTTAGAATTAATTTCTTTTTTACCTATGTTTATATTTTGCATTTTACTTTTCTTTGTTTAAATTATTACATCTTTTTACGTTACACTGCATGTAACACCACTCCTAGTATGTGAGCTACATTGGCTGCCAGCGTGCTTCCCATATGGCACCATATGATGGTTGTCATGCTGGCAGGGGGATTCTGGGAGTTGAAGCCTACACATCTTATAGTTGCTGTGGTTGAAAACATTGTAATAAGAGTGTGGAAGACCAGCAGATACCACTGGGGACAGGGGGCTCAGAAAGGTAGCATCAAAGCTCTGCCTCTTTGTATGTGTGCAGAATAGCAATGATGCATTTGAAAAACGAGATGGGATTTGGATCATTCTGCTGCAACCTCCATCTTGCCTGTTTTGACAAATGCCAAGACTCCACTGCATATAATTATAGAGTTATTTGTGCTGAATGTTAAAGGGTCAAGTGAAATATTTCTAAGCATTAGAAAGATTCTTCTACAATCTGAAGCTGTTGAAGCCCAGTGGCAACTTTCTATAAGGAGCTTTGCAGTTTCTCTGAAGAAAAGTATTTGGGGGCTAGAAAATGGGTAGCCAAATTCAGATCAATGGAAATTTTAAGAAGGACAGAGTGGCGGCAATGTTAATGAAGTAATCTTCAAATTAAGAAATTTAACAGAATAACAGAGTTGGAAGGGAGTTCTATTCCAACCCCCTGCTCAAGCAGGAGACCCTATACCAGACATGTCAAACACAAGGCCCGGGGGCCGGATCTGGCCCGCAAAGTGGTTTCATGTGGCCCACGAAGCCATCCTGGAAACAGTGAGGGAACGGCCCCCACTGCCTTGGCCCTGGCCCAGAGACCCTCCTTCCGCCAGAGACCCTCAGATCTGTCCCACTCCAGCCCAGGCACCCATAGGCACCCTTGATGCGAACGATGTAGAGCTGGCCACGCCCACCCAGTAGGCCATACACACTCTAGCCACGCCCACCCAGTAGGCCACGCCCACCCAGGCCATACCCACCCGGCCCCCTGAGGGCAACCGCAATGCTGATGCGGCCCTCAATGAAATTGAGTTTGACACCCCTGCCCTATACCATTTCAGATAAGTGGTTGTCCAATCACCTCTTAAAAACTTCCACTGTTGGAGCATTCACAACTTCTGGAGGCAGGTTGCTCCACTGATTAATTGTTCTGTCAGGAAATTTCTCCTTAGTTCTAGGTTGCTTCTCTCCTTGATTAGTTTCCATCTGTTGCTTCTTGTCCTACCTTCAGGTGCTTTGGAGAATAGCTTGACTCCCTCTTCTTTGTGACAGCCCCCTAGATATTGGAACGCTGCTATCATGTCCCCCCTCATCCTTCTCTTCATTAAATTAGATAGATCCAATTCCAACAACCATTCTTTATATGTTTAGCCAAATTTTGGACATTGATGAATTTCATATAATTCTAGTAGTGAATAATGGAGATAGCTGGATGGTTTGGATACATTTCTCTGATCCAGTTGGAGTCAATCAGATATTTTATGCTACTGTTTTGCCATTTATTTATTTTTTTGTGGTTCACAGATGGACTGGATTCTGTAGCTGGGGATTTTAAGTTATTTTATTTTTATTCATTCTTGGAGATAGCAATGCATCATAACATTTAAAACCAAAAAATGGCCTCAGGATGCCTCTGTTCAAGTAAATGAAAATTTAACTTAGCTGAAATATAAACAACAAAATAGGAACATACTTGTTTATCTACCCCATTCGACACACATTTTTATCTGAACTATTTTTTAAAAATATCTTAGTCCATGATTAATTTAGTTAGGAAAAAGTAATTAAATTGATCCAATCACAAATGGTAGCTAAATGTCAACATTGCCTTGATGGGAAATAATCAATAATCAATGCCTTTGAATATAAACACATACACATACCTTAGGATTGAAGATTCTAATCCTAGAAGGTTACAAATGAATTAAGGGATCGGACATATTTGGAAAAGTAGGACTTTTTTGCTATAAGCTTCTGAAAATAGTTATATACAGCCTTTCATGAGGCTTGAGCTTGCACCATCTAATTATTTTAGAACAATTGCTGGGCAAGGAAAAGGAAGGAAAAAAGGAAGGAAGGAAGGAAGGAAGGAAGGAAGGAAGGAAGGAAGGAAGGAAGGAAGGAAGGAAGGAAGGAAGGAGCAAAAGTGCAGAAAGAAAAAATAAAAGGGAAGAAATAGCTTCCAATTTCCTTTGCATCAAATATAAGTACAATTACAAAATTATCTCTTATTCTATGATTACAAAAAAGCTCACTTTTTCCATTCTTCTGTTGTTGCTGTTTTCTAATCATCGAAACCAGAAATCATTTTTTCCCATTTCATGCAATAAAAGTCTATAAGAGGTTTCCAGCCATACATAAATGTAAATATTGTCTTTTCTCTAATAAAAGAAGTTGATTTAGCCAACTCTACACGATGCATCATCTTCCCCAGCCCATCCTCCACTGTGGATAATGTTGAACATTTCCATTTTTGAGCGAATAATAGTCTCACTGCAATTGTCACATGCAAAAACAAAGTTCCATGACTTTTTCTAGCTTCCATCCATGTGGTCTAGTGGTTAAGGCCCCAGGCTAGAAATTGGGAGATCATGAGTTCTAATCCTACTTTAAGCATAAAAGCCAGCTGGGTGACTTTGGACCAATGACTCTCTCTCTCTCAGCCCAACTCATCTCCCAGGGTTGTTGGTGTGGTTAAAATAGAAGGAGGAAGGAAGATTAAGTTTGTTCAGAACTTTGAGTTATTTATAAAAATAACACAGGCGGGATATAAATAAATACTAATTAAAAAAAAATCCTGAAAGAAAAGCTTCTGGCCCTGTTCCTTTCTTGGCATCAGTTGCCTGTTGAGCTGGTTTCTTTTGTTTCTTTCTTTCTTTTGGGAAATATGGATGGAAAATAATTAATTTTAATCAGTTAATTATTAATAAAACTTTCAAACTTTTGGAAGATTATAATAGAATGTTAGTTTACCAGAAACAGCTGAATGGTAATTCATAGAGCTAAAGCATCTGTTATTTTGTTGGGTCCAGCTGCTTTGGCAGTTTCTGAAAGCTTTGAATGTACTACAGTAGGTTGTTATAGAAGCTAAACCAACAATCCGGTATTACTAACAATTAAAATAAAATGTTACAGAAAAAATTGGGATGATATTTGGAAGAGAGAGAATGAGACTATCCTATATTATAAAGCCAAATGACCTCACGTTTTCAGAAATGTTACGTGTGCTTTTTATCATTTAAAAACCAGGTTCATGGAGGGAGAGGTATTTATTTATTTCGCTATATTTGTCAGCTGTCTTGAGATGAGCACTCCAAATCGATTGGTTTGAGCCAAATGCATAGTGGAAATGTATGGTTTTAATTACATTTGCAAAATGCAAATGTACTTCCCTTGGTAAACTTTTTTCCAAAGAGTGGAGCTACAACAGAAGAGGCCTCCAGCCTGGCTTACAGTACCTTGTGCATTTCTATGGATCTCAACAGAATGATGGATTCCAACAGGATGGGGATGATGGATCTCAACAGTATAGGGATGTTTGGATGTCAACAAGATGGGGATGATGGATCCTAACAGCATCTCTTAGGATGTTTGGGCCAAGTGGGCAAGACAGTCCTAATTATAAATCACAGAACTGCAATGCATATGACATTACTCATGGCATAAGCTGATAGTTTGCAAATCTTATCAGCATCATTTATTTGAGTGATCAAAATGAAGTCTTCCTCATCCCAAAATAGCCAGGAATTTTCAGCCTGTATCTTTTTGTGTTTGACCAGTTGTGTATCATACCGAAAAGATTGGATAAAACATTTTTTCATGAAATTTGGGGATCTGTAACAGAACAGCTTACTGTGATAATAATGCTTATTATTCTAGCCAGGTGTTTGTTTATTTGTTTTCCCACCTGCCACAAAATAATGACTCATATTGTATCATCTATTTTACATTAAAATGTTCATGGAAAATGATATCCAGTAAAAATGTTTGCATATGACCAAGTATGTAAGAGATATCAAAAAAACCCCAATATGAAATCAATCAATAAAATAAATAAATTGAGGGTTGCAAACATAACCAAATAGTCTTCTATAGAAATTACTCCTTTCTCAATGTCATTAAAGTGGCAGTTTTTCAGGGGACTGCATTCCCTAAAGCAGGTACCAAAAAGAAGCACACCTGTCAGCACCACCCTTGAAAATAGATTTTTCTGCACCTTATTGGAGAGTAGAAAATTCTTGTGTTGCTCAGAGCCTTGGTGGAGCAGTGGGCTAATGCCTCCTTAAGTAACACCAGCTGCCTGCAATTAGTGCAGGTTCGCATCCCACCAGGCTCAAGGTTGACTCAGCCTTCCATCCTTCCGAGGTAGGTAAAATGAGGACCTAGATTGTTGGGGGCAATTAAGCTGACTTTGTAATAATGCCGCTTGGGTGTGTGTGTGAAAGCCCTAATAAGCCGGCATATACATAGAATGAAGGCTACTGCTAAGCTTGTAAGCCGCCCTGAGTCTTCGGAGAAGGGCGGGATATAAATGGAATTAAAATAAATAAATAAAAAAAGATGTTCCAATCAGGGTTCCCAGGAATCAATGACAATCACAAAGAATGCTGGGCATTATAACACCAGACAGTCCTCAAATTTCCCATTCCTGAAGATGGTGTCTGATAATTATTACATTAATTGAGTACTGATTGGCGTCAAATTAAAGCTTGCACAAGCTTCTTTTCTAATATTTGGTATTTATGGGCACAATGTGCAAATTTACATATTAGGCTTTGTGTGGTGCATTTTTAAAAAAAAGCTAAATAGAAGAAAAGTGTAAACTTGGACACTGAAACTCGCCAGATGTTTTATGAATGCTGCAGATTGGGTGCCACATTTTTCAGAGAATGCTTTATTTTGCTTGGAATATGTGTTCTGCCTTGTCATAGAGTTTTCCTAGGGCTCCATCAGTCCAAGGTATGCTATTCTCTTCAAGCGATAAAGGTTTTTCTGCAGCAATGCTCTTTTCCATATCCATAGCTGGTCTAGTGCTATTGGTTAAAATGTATAGCCATGGACACATATCAACAAAAGAATAAATCAGAATTGCTGTATCTGCAGATTTTGTTTGGTCCCTCAGTTTTGCAAGGATGTGCAAGAAAATTCTCAGGCATGGGGTCAGATTAGTTGGTTTCTAACATCCCTTCCAAGCAATAAATTCAGTGATAGTGAAAAATAAAATAATTTGAAACAAAAGCATTTGTTTGTTTGTTTGTTTTTATTCAAGTATTCAATTTCTATAGCTGCCCATCTTAGTCAATGATTGGTTTCATTACAAAACAATATCCCCTACACACACCATTCTGGAAGAAAACACTTTTGGGGGAAAATCCAAATATTTTCAGCATTCCATTATAAATAACTTGAATCTCTCTTTGGCTCCCATTTTCATCCTAAAGCAGGGGTCCCCAACCCCTGGTCCATGGCCCACTACCAGGCTCTGGCCTCTTCAGAACCAGGCTGTGCAAGAGGTGGGCCAGTGCAAGCACACAACTCCATTTGTTAAACCTGATACTTGGATGAGAGACTGCCAGGAAATTGCAGGACTAGACACTAAACTAGGGAATGTAAAAATGTATCCCAGAAGAACACAATGATGTCAAGAATAGCAATAGCAATTAGACTTATATACCACCCCATACTTTACAGTACCCTCTGGGCAATTACAATGTCAGCATATTGTCCCCAACAATCTGGGTTCTCATTTTACAGACCTTGGAAGGATGGAAGGCTGAGTCAACCTGGAGCCCCGTCAGGATCGAACTTCAGGCTTTGGGCAGAGTTTGCCTGTACTTAACAGGGATTAAAGTCAACTAGCAAGAATGTTTATTTGGAAAGCAGGATGTCATAGCCTTTTTTCCAGGTTATATTTTTGCTTAATACTTTTGAAATTTAATGTTGAGGAACTCCTGAGATACCACAGATAGCCAAGGAAACAAATCAACACATTACCCTAGAGTTCTTGCTCAAGGGGCAAATGAAATTTGACCGGGCTCAAATTATCCTACTTCAGACACATTAAATAAAAATTGAACTGACTGCAGAAGGCTCTAATGCTGGGAAAGGTGCAAAGGAAGAGAAGATGACCAGTGGATCTACTCAGTTGGATAGATGATGAGTGTACCATTGTGGGACTTGAATGAACAGGTTAGGGTAGCTCACCATAGAGACAAATCTATCTGTGTGGTTACTAGCGGACAAAAATAACTTGATGGTACATAATCAAGCAAGCAGTCACTTTAGACCACAGCCCTAGGATTTCCTAGCAGATTTGATCCTGCATAAATACATTGAAATCAGCCAAGATGGGCTAAACGTTACTTCCTGGGTGCTTAGACTGTCACATTATTTATATGCCAGTCCCACCAATTAATGTACTACACAATGTGTTACCTGAAGTTATCATTCCTGCTTCCAGGAAGCAATGCTGTTCCTCCTAAGATAGTGTTAGGAATGGGTCTCAACTTACATTGTTTGCCTGTTTGCTTTCCCATTTTGTAAATGGATTGCATTTTAATTACTGGGACTTGGATAGGAGGAAGAAATCACATCACTTCTAGTTTAAAACAAATGATATTTTAATAGATGTAAACCTAATTGGGAAACTGTCAATGAGCTTGCTTGGAAGTGATTAACGGCATGGAAATTTAAGTCACTGAGATGAATACCTATTAGAAAATTCAGAGGGCTGCAAGGAGAGCAAACGAAACTGCTTTGCAGAAAGGAGAGTTAAAAAAAATATGCATCTGCCTTCAAAATTGCAGAAAGGAGAGTTAAAAAGGTGCATCTGCCTTCAAAATGCATCCATAAAACCTTTCTCTTTCTCTTTCTTATGCCTTTGAATCAGCGTTTGACTCTTGGCAACTGCCTGGATTAGTCCCTGCAGTTTTCTTGGCAAGATTCTGCACTCTGGAAAGTGCCTTGAACACTACAGCAAATTGGCTTTTTACTGGTAATTCTCAACTTGCCATCATTTATATAGCGATTGTTTGAAGTTATAACAGCACTGGAAAAAAGGGACTTGGGATTGGTTCTTGCAGCATCCCATGGTCATGTGGACAAAATTTGAGCAGTTGGCAACTGGCATGTATTTACAGTGGTTGCCTTGTCCTGGGGTCATGTGATGACCATTTGTAGCCTTCCCAGCCAGCTTCTGACAAGTAAAATCAATAGGGGGAAACTGGATTCATTTAACGACCAGATGATTCATTTAACAGCTGGTGATTCACTTAACCACCATGGCAAAAAATATATTGTAAAATAGGACATGACTTATTAAACAACTGTCTTGTTTAGCAAGGGAAATTGTAGTTGTAAGTTGGGGATTACCTTATATAAAAGTTATCCCCCTCAAAAATGTGTATGCTATTGTCATATCTATTGTCATGCCTACGAGGAATCTGTTTCCATCAGTGCTTTTTTTGTAAAAGAAAAAGGTGCCGGAACTCACATATGTCATACAACCCGCCTTGCCTACCCTACAAGGTTCCATCCAAAAAAGGTGCTGGAACTCTGTTCTGAGCGTTCTATGAGAAAAAAAGCCCTGGTTTCCATAGAAAACTGTTTTATTAATCCACAACCCATTTTGCTCTAATTGTGCACTCAGAGTTTTATTAAATACTATGTTAGTACCATATATATGTTTGTGTGTGTGTATGTGTGATGCCTTTTTTAAAAAAATATTTATTTATTTATATTTTAGTTTTACAGAAAGAGAGAATAAATACTACATAATCTAAAAAGGGAGAAGAACATAGTGAAAAGAATGGGAAACTATTGGTATAGATCACCTATTAATCAAATGTCAGATTTCTAAATTTATCTTAAGGGAAAAATAATGATTTTCTAACAGTACAATCTATGCTACCAAAAAGTATTTTTTTAAATAGTCAATAAAATTACTTCTTCAAAAACAGGTAAGTCATACATGTCTTGAATCGAATCCTTAATATCAGCATGTTTCAAAATAATTCTCTTAGCACCACTTCGAGGCTGATATAATCATAATTCCTCAAAAATAGTCAATTTCCAAAGTTTCAAGATATAATTTAACATAGTTTTAACATAGTTAAATAAACATATAATTTAACATAGTTAAATAAACATAGTTAACTAAAAAAAGATTCCCACAATTCTATCTACATGCATTATTTTTTCCCAAATGAGTGTCAGTTATTCAGAGGCCATTATATGAGACAATGACCCTTGATTTTTTTTAATGTCATTCTGGTGTCAGAATCAGAGAAGTATACAAAGGTCATCTTCTATAGAGAGAAAAATTACCTCTCCTCAGATTGAATTCCACCCCTCAGAAAACTGGAATTGGTTCCAATAAGAAAAATAAGAGACTACAAACTATTATAAATAGTAAAAACTAATCATGTCCCTCTTTTTTGTATGATAATCTGTGTCTTTTACCCCCTTCCTCAGTACTATTACCACCAGAACAAGGAAGACACAAGCCTATACAATGGGCAAAGAGCCACAATTTTAATAGGGGTATTTACAGGTTAGGGACAAAACAGTCAAGGTTTATTTGTTTGTTTGTTAAAAGTATATGCTGCGGACTTCCAGTTTGCCATCGCGGCCAACGCGGCCAGTGGAAGGCGAGCTCCGTCTTCCACGTTTGGTTTTGTTCTGCTGGGAAAACCCTGGAAAGGGTCAAAAGTTGCCCTGTAGTATTTTCTTTTCCTGTAAAAGCTGCCCAAAGTATCTTTCCCCCTGTGAGTAGAGAGGGAAGGGAATTTCTGTCCCACCCTCTAAGAATAGTGGCGGCTGACTACCCAGGGGAATTAAAGAACTAAAAGAACAACTTTAACCTAATTGGATTTATATGTTCCTGAAACTTGTGGACCAAAAGGTTTCTTATTTTTATTGGAGACTTTTGTTTTTATCTACAAAAAAAGAAATAAAATTGGAAAAAGGATTATAAAACTTTTGGACTTAAAAAACGTTAAATGACATCGGTGACATCTTGTGGTGAGGTGTGGTATTACAACTTGTTATTTCCTAAAGAGACTTGGTTCGAAGCCCAGACTTTAGATAAGACTCTTTTGACCTTGGTATTACCTGTGAGAAACTCAGCTGTAAAGAGAACATCTGGGCGGCATAACTGGCCTACTTGAACTATGAATGTAAACCTTTACTAACTTTCAGAGTTATATGTGGGGAATTACCTTCCTATCTCTTTATTTGAGGAACATTTGAGGTTACTAGATGAGATGATGAAATACCTTGGACTATAAAATCTTGCTTGACAAACGACTTCTACTATAAAGACTATAAACACATGAAAGAGAGGTCCCATACCTAGTTATAAAATTATTTTTAACATCTGATTTTAAAGTCCTCAACTTAACACATTATTAAAAGAATATGGATGAAGACCAGGAAAAGATCATTTTCATGTTGAAAGCAATACATGAAACCATTTCTTGTGATAAAATAAGACCTAACATAAAAGAACAAGATGCCAGCTTAGATACACAAACCCAAACTTTGACTACAACCAAAGAACTAACAATGCAGAAGATAACAGAAGAAGTGAAACAATCAAATATTAAGACAGAGGACTCAATTGACCAACAAATACAGTTAATGGAAAATCCAGAAAAGGGAGTGACAACACTGAAAATGGAAAAGATCTTCTATATAAATCAGAAAAAAATTGAGAAAGAAGAAGAACAGACTGAATGGAAGATAAACATATCAGGGCAATAATGGGGAATTGGAATAATAGGGAGACAATTTAATGAATACGAATGGGCTAGTCCTTCCAAAACAATGGCAACTAAATGGTCTCCCTTATTTCAAATAACATATATAATAATAGAGGAAGATATATTTGACGATCTGAAAACACTGATATGGAAGGCTAGTTGGCAAAGGAAGAAAGCCAGAATAAAGCTGAAGAAAATTGGGGTTTTGATTTATTAGAAGGGATTTCATATTATTAATTAGAGGATAAAAGGGAGAAGTTGAGATAAGGGGAATTTTGGTCATTAGATTTAAAATATTTGGAAATTAATTGAAAATAAGGATTTTATCTGTTTAATATTTAAGAATTAGACCTAAAAGGAAAAAACAATATTATGAATATGTTTGATTTATTGATTAACCCAGACAATATATATAATGGTTTTGATTCATTAAAGGGGATATTGTATTATTAAGTAGAAGATTTAATACAGTGGGAAGTAGATAACTTTTAGGAAATAGAACAATATATTTAAATAGATAGAATGTGTATTTTGAATATTAGATTCTGTTATGAATTGAGATGACAGAAATTTTGGTTACCAAAAGCTTGAAAATTATAAATATCAAATGTTAAATTGGAATATTGATGGGAAACTAAAAATTGGGAAAAAATAATAACAGGAAATGGATTGTTTATGAAGTTTGAATGTAAAAAGTAAATAAGATATGTATAAGCTAAAAGTTTATTGATAAATGTAATAATGATGTTTTTACTGAATTGATATAATAACTGTATTAGCTTAAATACGAGATAGTAGATGTTAAGGGAAAAAGAGAGGAAATATTTGATGTTGTAACTTGAGATTTGTACTAAAGATTTTTATGTTATCGAACTACTGGTTAACCCAGCCACCACATTGCTTTTTAAATACTTAAATGTAAAATCGGAAAATTAATAAAATATTATTTTTTAAAAAAGTATATGCTGCCCATCTCACTACTGAGTGTCTTTCAGCAGCTGATATAATAGATAGAACTAGCCATTAATGTATAAAATGAGAGCAAACCACACTCTCTAATAGCACTGATGATGTAGCCTAGTTTGGTATAATGAAATATCTGCAAGAAAACAATCAAGCTCAAGGAGTACCAAGGAACCACTGGATAGAAGTTGATAACCACAATGGCGCAATTAAAGATTCACAACCGTGTCCAGAGCAGGGGTAGGCAACCTTGGCTCTTTTATGACTTGTGGACTTCAACTCCCAGAATTCCTGAACCAGCATGGCTGGCTCAGGAATTCTGGGAGTTGAAGTCCACGAGTCATAAAAGAGCTAAGGTTGCCTATCCCTGGTCTGGGGGGATCTATACTATCACAGCAACATGGTCAATGATGACCACCCCCCTTATCTCAACCATAAAAAAAATAGAAGATGGCATAAAGTACGTTAAAAACTGCATAAAATAGTGAAAATCTTGTACAGACATTTGTTATATAAGTGTGTGCAGTGGAATATATAATGAAACGAATAAATGCAAACACTTGAAGAAATGCTCTCAAAAATATTCATGCCATGTTTTCAAAGGGATGCAAACAAGAGGCAAAAAATTTAAGGCTGGGGGGGGGAATGAAATGGCCAGAGCAACGTTTCTGTAATTGGGAGATTTACACGTTCCTTTGGAATTTGCACACTGCCTAATTTAACAGCCTGTCTGGAGCTCTTAGTCATACTTATTGGATCAAAAAACTACTTTATTTTTCAAAGAGGTAGCAAACCTCCCCCCCCAAAAAAAATCAACTCTCCTTCAAGTTTAACTTGACTTCTGAACACATCTATTGGATTTTATTCACCACAGAATGGAACTATTTTTATTTTAATTTTTTTAGTGCTTTGTTCCGAGAGTTCTTCTTTAAAGTTCATGTTCTTTCTTACAGCATTAATAATCCCTAAAGATTTGCCATCAAAGCCTTAATCCAAATGCTGAATAAAATGTTCCAGGTACTGCGAGTTGCCAAAATGGAGGGGTCAGTTAAATCCATCAAGTCTGCTTTCCCTTACTTTTGCAAACAAAATCCCCCCTCCCTCCTCCAGAACATTTGTGCAGGTTTTTGTGCACATCTAACTGTTCATCTAAGATCCAGAAGAAAAGACTTAGAAGATTGGCACAAAATGTGCACAGCAGGTGCTTTTCCTATGCATGTCATGGATTCCCCCCACCCCCACGACCCTTTTCTGGATGCAAGTTCAGAGAAGGATGGTGAGTTTGAGTTAGCAGAGGAAAGGGCAGAGCCAAGTGTTGGTCAGAATTGGGGCTCAGAAGGTGCTACCGTGTTTTCCCAAAAATAAGACCAAGTCTTACATTATTTTTTGCTCTAAAAGATGCATTAGGGCTTATTTTCCAGTTAGGGCATATATTCTGGGAAATATAGTACTAAATGCATCCGTCTGGCTGATGATCTTAACTGGGGCTTATTTATGGGGTGGGGTTTATATTACGAGCATCCTGAAAAATCATGTTAGGGCTTATTTTCCGGATGGGTCTTATTTTTGGGGAAACACAGTAGCCTGACAGAACAGCCTTAGCTGGGAGCAGCTTTGCCCTTAGCAATGAGGAGTCCACACCTTCTCCTGATCCAAGGGCACATGGAGCAGAGAAGAGGCAAACACAATGCTAGTCAGCTAGACAATTCACAAGGAGGCAACCTCACCTCTCGTGAAGGGATGCATCAGCATTGCCTACTTAATTCCATCCCGAGGAGTTGAGCATTGCTGGAGCAATGTGCCCAATTCCATGCCTTGTGTGCTCGTACTGCATATCCTGACCCATTTAACTCATGAACTGCTTTCCTGAACTTTGTGTGTGCCCATTGGACTCAGTTATCCAGTGACTCTTGCTGTACTGAACTCAGACAATGGGGTTGCTTTCTGAGAACCTGTTTGGGTGGTTTGAATAAACACCTATAGAACTCAGGGGTTGCCACAAAGAAGAGGAAGTGAAGCTATTCTCCAAAGCACCTGAAGGCAGGACAAGAAGCAACGGATGGAAACTAATCAAGGAGAGAACCAACCTGGAACTAAGGAGAAATTTCCTGACAGAACAATTAATCAGTGGAACAACCTGCCTCCAGAAGTGGTGAATGCTCCAACACTGGAAGGTTTTAAGAAGAGATTGTGCAACCATTTGTCTGAAATGGTATAGGGTTTCCTGCCTGAGCAGGGGGTTGGACTAGATGACCTCTAAGGTCCCTTCCAACACTATTATTATTATAACTCTTGCATGTGTGTGTGAGGGGACCGGGGCACAATGTTCACTCTTTTACTAAAACATTCCTGTTTTGCAAGCATTGTTTTCCCTACCATAATGTATTGGGGAATATCCAGTATTATGTACTGAGCTTGTGGTACCACACCACGTCAGCCAACGGCTCCCTTGAAACCTCTGGCCTTGCAATTGGTCAATCTTGGCGGGAAGCACGGGTTCCATTCTATTGGCTGCTGCTATAGGGTTTGGCTATATATATATAGTGGCTGGGCACGGCACGGGTTAAGCTCTGTCATAACTAATAAAGAATGAGTTGCTCTCTGAACAACCGTGCTTCTTCATTCTTGCTCATCAGAGCCCACGACATAACAGTGGCGATGAATCCTGCTTCACCGTTTGAAAAGAGCTAAAGTCAGCGAGGGGTCGGCAAGACGCACTGGTGGGAAGAGGCATTTCCCCCCCCTCTCCAGGCCGGTGAGTAACGCTACACTAGCGGCTGCGTGCTCAGTGAAAGCATTCCTGAGCCTCACAAAGCAGGATCCTTGAGCACTGGAATCAAGAAAGATGCCGAAGGTTGGCAAACTCAGAGAGTTCGACATTAAACATCCAGAAGACTGGCCGTCTTACCTCTCGCAGGTGGAAAACTACGCGCGAACCAGATTGCAGAGGAAGGCCTCAAAGCCGCCATGTTGCTGTGCGTTTGCGGACCAGCAACTTTCAATATAGCTGAAAATCTTTTCGCACCAACGCCCATTGAAGCCATATCATTTGCAGATCTCAAAAGGAAGCTGACTGGACATTTTCAGCCAAAAATGTCGGAGATGGCGTGGTGTTTTAAGTTCGACCAGAGAATGCAGCTACCCGGAGAAACAGCGTCAGAGTTTATTGCGGGCCTAAGGCAGGCCGCCTCTGCAAGTTTTCGAACTTAGAGGAACATCTGAGAGACAACTTGTCTGCGGCCTCCGAGACAGAACATTACAGCAAAGATTGTTCGTGAGACCCAACCTCACATTCTCAGAGGCACAGGATGAGATCATGGCTGACGAAGCCGCCGGGGGAGCTGTGCAGACCGTACAGCCCTCCAAAACCCTGAGGGTTGAAGATTCAGTCCATTCTGAGGTCGCCAAATACACCAGAGAATCATCAGAAGATGAAGAACCTGAAGTCAACAAGCTCCAACAACAACCGAGCACACAAAACCATAGAAGCCAGCAAAAAGAGAACAATTACAAGGCAGTTCTCTTACCTAGATGTAAGGGGTGAAGAGGCAGCCATCTTCGCGCCAGTTGCAGATTCCGCTCGGCCACATGTAGAGCTTGTGGAAGGACCAGCCACATTGCCGTGGTCTTCAGAGCCCGCCAGAGAGACAGGCCACCCAAGCACCAGTCGGAGGAACCGATTAGGAGAGGTACTGGGGCCCAGGGTCCACTTAGTGTGGGATTCTTCAGAAGCCGGAGAAGCGTTTGCTGCACCGGGGCTCGTCACCCACTCAAGCCCAAACTCAAGCTCGCAGTAGAGCTACAAGGAGTTCCTTGTAAAATGGAGTTGGACTCCAGTTCGGCTGTATCAATCATTTCGCAAGACACATTCAACCGTGTTTGCAGGCGCAGCAACAAGTGGGTTAAACTAAGGCCCTCTGATATTGTTTTAACTGATTTTCAGAATACTAACATTAAAGTTAAGGGAGAAGCCTCAGTACTGGTAAAATTTAAAATTTGGGGGCACCTGGATGTCATAGTAGTAGAGAGGCAAAGAACGAGTCTTATTGGACTTGATTGGTTTGATGCTTTGGGCATTCAAATTACAGGCATTAACCGGATTCAAACAGCAGACCTCCTGACTGTTTGTGAGGAATACGCAGATTTTTTGAGTCAAATCTGGGGACTTATACAGGCCCGCCAATTTCTTTTAAATTAGATCCTCTCGTTGTACCTATCAGAATTAAGCCTAGGAGGGTTCCCTTTGCCCTGAAGCACAAAATCGATTCAGAAATTGATAAGCTCGTAGAACAGGGCATTTTAGAGTCTGTTGATGGGGGGGAGTGGGAAACTCCTATCGTCACCCCACTGAAGTCTAACGGGGAGGTTCGCATCTGCGCAGATTATAAATGTACATTGAATAAGGCCCTTAGTCAGCGTGCTTACCCAGTTCCTGTAGTCAGCCATATTTTGGCTTCATTGCAAGGGGGAACTATTTTTGCTAAGCTTGATTTAGTGCAAGCATATCAGCAATTGCCGGTTGATGAGGCCACAGCCTTGGCTCAGACAATCGTAACTCACAGGGGAGCATTCAAAGTCAAGCGCTTACAGTTTGGAGTCACTGTGGCACCAGGTATTTTCCAAGGGGTTATGGAATGCACACTTAAGGGTATTCAGGGAGTCTGTCCCTATTTTGATGATGTTCTCATTACCAGAGAATCCACTGAAGTGTTGGCCAATAGGCTCAGGGCTGTTTTTCAGAGGCTTCGCATTGCGGGCCTCAAATTGAAGAAAAACAAATGTAGTTTTGGGGTTTCATCTATGGAGTTTTTGGGGTTCCGTATCGATGCTAATGGAATCCACCCCACAGATTCAAAAGTGAAGGCCATCAAAATGGCTCCAAGGCCAAAGTCAAAAGGAGAGCTGCAAGCGTTTTAGGGCCTCCTCAATTTTTATCACACATTTCTACCTCATAAGGCTGCAATAGCAGAGCCCCTACACAGGCTGCTTGATAAAAAAAAGCCACTTGGAAATGGTCGTCTTTGCATGAAAAAAGTTTCCAGACTCTGAAAAGTCTTCTATCTGAGAAATCTACTGTCACTCATTACCTTGAGTCTAAACCAGTATGTCTTGCATGTGATGCATCTCCCTACGGGGTGGGGGCAGTTTTGAATCACATTGAGAGACTCAAAATGGGAGACAGGTTCCTATTGCCTTTTATTCTAGAACTTTATCATTTGCTGAACATAATTATGCCCAGATTGATAAGGAAACCATGGCCATAGTATCAGGTGTTAAGAAATTTCATGATTATTTATATGGCAGGGATTTCATTGTCTACACAGATCACAAACCTCTTTTGGGGTTATTTACAACAGACAAACAAACTCCCCATATACTATCACCCAGAATGTTAAGATGGTCCATATTTTTGTCTGCATACACTTTTAAGTTACTTCATAAAACAGGGAAGGAAATGGGCCATGCGGATGGCCTCAGCAGACTGCCACTGCACCTGCTGCTAAAATATTGTCCATTCAGGATTTACCCGAATTTCCCCTCCACGCTGGGGATATTGCTGCTGAAACTGCCACAGATAAAATTCTGAGCAGAGTTTTGTCATGGGTATACATGGGTTGGCTGGAAAAAAGTCCAGGATCAGAATTCCAAAGTTATTTTGTCAGGAGACATGAGTTGTCTGCACACAAGGGCTGCATATTATGGGGCAACAGGGTCGTAATTCCCACCTCATTGAGGGATAGAGTCTTACACTCTCTGCATGAAGGCCATCCTGGCATTGTAAGGATGAAAGCCTTAGCTAGAAGCTACCTTTGGTGGCCTGGCCTGGATAAGGCTGTAGAGGATGAAGTTCATGGTTGCTATATTTGTCAGCAATCTAGGGCTGAAATGCCTCAGGCCCCAGTTCACAGGTGGGAAGAAACACATACCCTCTGGTCCAGGGTTCACATTGATTACGCTGGGCCTTTTCAGGGACAACTTTTCCTGATAGTTGTAGACAGCCATTCAAAATGGCTAGAAGTCACCCCAGTTCCTAATATGACTACTGCTAGGACCATCCAGGTGCTGAGGAAACTCTTTGCAACACATGGGTTGCCTGACATTCTGGTTTCTGATAATGGGGCTCAATTTACTGCTGCTGAGTTTCAAGCTTTTCTCAGGGCTAACCTCATCAGACATGCTACAGCTGCACCATTCCACCCTTCTTCGAACGGGCAAGCCGAACGAATGGTGAGGACTACAAAGGACACACTCAAGCATATTATCACAGGTGACTGGCATCACAGATTGGCAGATTTTCTGCTCTGCCAGCATTCCACTCCCTGCACAGCTACAGGTAAAAGTCCTGCTAAGCTTCATTGGGTGAGATGTTTAATTACTAAACTGAACAGGTTGCATCCGGTCAGAGTGGCAGCAGAAACCTCCAGACCAAAACCCCTGAGGGGGTTGCAAATGGGTGATTTGGTTTGGGCCAGAAACTATGGGCCAGGGAATTTGTGGGTTCCTGGTCAAGTAACCAAGGTGTCAGGACCCCTATCTTATGTAGTGGGGATGGAGGGGGGTTGACTGGTCAGAAGACATATTGACCAACTCAGGAAGAGGTTTCCTGAATGGTCACTAAGTAAGGACCGTGGCATAAGTCCCTCCAGAGGTCCTCACACGGGCACCCAGATCAGCCCACACCAAGACCACCAGGGGTTTCCCTCATCAGTAGAAGTTGATTCCGAGGATGAACCAGGAAGCTCGGAAGTGCAACATTGAACCCCTGACCAGGCGAACCAGCCGAATCTCAGCAATCACTGCACCTATTCTGCAGAACAGACTGACTCTGGGGTGGGCCAACCTGGTGAGGGCAGCCAAAGCATGCCACTACCCCTGGACAACGGAGCACAAGGGGACTTGGGTCTACCCAGCCCACCGGGTAAGCTGGTAGATCACAAAGTGGGGGGAACCCCAAGGCGTTCATCCCCGATACACAAACCTCCGGCATATCTAACTGACTATGTTGTTAAATGAGTGCTGTAAATTGTTTGACAAGTGTACCTCTACCTACAGAAATATGGAGTGATTTGAACTGTCTGGGTGCAAGCATTTTCACTGAGGTTCTTTAATCTTATTGTAGTCACGTCTGTAAAGGTCGTGTTATAACCACACTGAATGTAAAAGCACCATTACTTATTATTTGTATTTTGTTTTATTTTGTATGTTGGTTATTGGGAGTGATTAATAAGTCTTGACTGTTGTCAAGTTGTTTGGGGAAATTTAGTTTGGTCTTAGGGGGAAGGAGTGTTATGTACTGAGCTTGTGGTACCACACCACGTGAGCCAACGGCTCCCTTGAAACCTAGACAGACTGTCTCCGGCCTTGCAATTGGTCAACCTTGGTGGGAAGCACGGGTTCCATTCTATTGGCTGCTGCTATAGGGTTTGGCTATACAGTATATATATATATATAGTGGCTGGGCGCGGCCTGGGTTAAGCTCTGTCATAACTAATAAAGAATGAGTTGCTCTCTGAACAACTGTGCTTCTTCATTCCTGCTCATCAGAGCCCATGACATAACATCCAGTTCTCCACAATACAAGTGTAGCAGCAGGGAGGGCCAGCCAGCCACATGGCGTGAGGGGAAGAAGAGAGGAGAAAAGGGAGGGAGGCACACAGAGACAGTAAAGCAAGCAGAGAAGCAGCATGAGAGAAAGGGAGACTGGGAGACCGGGCGGTGCAAAAGGCAAAAGAAGCAGAGGAGGAGAGGGGAAGGAAGGGTTTATCAGCCTGCCCTGCCCCATCTAGGGACATGGTCCCTGTGGGGTGGGGCTGCACATGAGGTGGGAGAGGCTTGAGGGAGATAGAGAAGAGAGGGGGGAAATGAAGCTTATCTAGAGAGAGAGAGACAGTGAAGTTGATCCAGAGAGAAAAAGTGAAGCTGAAGTTGATCCAAAGAGAGAGAGAGACAGACGCTGATCCAGAGAGAGAAAGAGAGCGGAGATGATCCAGGAGAGTGAGTGAGTCAGCAACCTGAGGCCAGTGCCAGATACACCAGAAAGAAGGGGAAGTGAGCAGATCCACAGAAGGAGAGTAGAGGTGAACTGAGCTGGGTGAGTGGAGGCACCCAGGTGAGTGACCAGAACAGGCTGACAGCCAGGGTGAGGGACAGAGCGAGAGATGCTGAGACGATAGACCAGTGACTGAGGGTGGGAAGACACCAAATTGGCTGGGAAAAAGGGACAGAGAGATCTGTATTCTTGCAGCCCTTTCAGGGGTAGTTCTTCACAGGTTTTGGGTGTACAGCTCTTCATTTTTATCCATACACTTGCAAGTTGCGAATTGGATCAGAATCCTGAGAAGTGTACATTTTCCAGCCAAAGAATGCTGTATTCAAGAGCTAAGGACTGGATAGATCACATCAAACTGCAAATGAAAGAAATTTCTTTTCCATCCCAGCAAAGCACGACAAAATCATTGCAAGCCAGCTCATTCCTCCATTCACTTTTACAATTAATTTCCCAGATAAGAGGTTTTTTTCCCCCCTTTCACAGTGACTGTATGTAAAGGATTATAATTGAAAGGATTTATCTCACAAAACAGAATTCCAAGCCATCATCAGATTAAAAACCACTATATATTCAGCCTCACTTTGTTCCACTGGTCCAAAGCACTCTAAGATGAAGGTCCTTGCTTATTACATGGCAACCTTTTTTTTCTTGTTAGAAGGATAAGGCACCTTCTTTTCCAACAGTTCGAGCTGAGCCAGATGAAACACACCAAGTGATCAGTGGAGGTCAAAGAAAAGATGTTGATTCAACCAAAGCTTGTTAAGCAACAGTGAATAGCAAGCGTGAAGAACTGCTCCTTGTTTCATAAGGTTTTGTAACATAGAGCAGTGGACTCCAAGGGACCGGTTCCGTGGAGAGAGGTTTTTCCATGGACCACAGGAGGCGTGGTTTTGTGTGTTGTCTGCATCCCACGGATGGGACTTGGCTTGTTTGTGCACACCAGTTGCTGGCATGCCACAGCCCAGTATCGGTCCGCAGAACGGGGGTTGGGGACCCCTGTTCTAGTCCAACCCCTTGCTTAGGAAGGAGACCCTATACTAGAAGGAACTAACAATTTATATTTAAGCCACATTGCCTTTGGATTCTCTAATAATTAGGAAATTGCCCTAGATTTCTGATTAATGACCAATATTAGAAGTTCTAGATTAGGCTGTAAAAATCTGAAGGGAATGGATGAAGGAAAAAAGGTATCTCTTTTCTGCCACTTAGTGGTTATTTGATGTTTTGCTACCCAGATGTGGCAGTTCTGTTTCATTACAAACCAAGAATTAAGAACAAGTAAATTCAATCTGATAGGGAGCCCCACAGTTGCACTATAAAGCCACAGATTATATCATTGATGGATTACTTAATGTCACACACAAAATACCAAGTCCACATGAGAAGATCCAATTAAACCGATTTATTGCTAAATAAACTATGCATAGGAATCTTCTCAACTAATGATTAATACCTGCTTGAAGTTAGATAAGGTTCGATGGAATTCAAGGGGAGTTGGACTTAGTCCCTTGTGACTATGTAGGGATTCTAGGTTGATCCCTCTTTTAACTTCACCTCCAGGTACTATCATTCCTTTTCCTACACTTAAAAAGGAAATCAGGTGAGGTGGAAAATGCCAGCCATGGTAGTTTATAAACTGTAGTATATGACACAGTATATTGGGTTGTGCAAATTGTAGGTTGTGAGTTATCTGGTAAATATTTAAAGAAGTGCAGTTTAGGCTCACTTTGGTTGCAGATGTGAGAAAATGTATAGTGTACACCACAATGTTCAAATGAATGGAGTGGGCCCCTTAGGATCAATATTTAGAATTTGGATTCTAGACAAAGGAGAGTTAC
Organism: Vipera berus; assembly: GCF_964194415.1. Lineage (NCBI taxonomy): Eukaryota > Metazoa > Chordata > Lepidosauria > Squamata > Viperidae > Vipera > Vipera berus. The sequence continues at coordinate 349,531,381 of NC_138202.1, forward strand.
AAATCACCAGAGTGCAAGAACACAAGTGAGCGGTCAGATGAGGAGACCCAAACTCATTGGTAGCCTCACATTGCAATGAACAAGCACATACATTTAATTTTGAAGCTACTTGGATTGTTGGATAAGCAGGTACAAAAATAGCCAGGGAAGTGATTGAAACCTGGGAAATGGCCCCTCATCAGTCAACAGGATTGCTGATTTACCCCCAGTTTATCAAGTGCTTAGGAGGTGAGAGCTTGGCAGCACAAGGAGACAATCGCCGGCCATCAACACCCCAATCAACAACCAAAAAGCCATGCACAATCAGGCACCATATAAATATCACACATAAAAGAGCCCAAAGCGCACACTCTATTAAAGAGAAATTTCCTGCAGATGGTTTCCAGCATGAGTCCAAAAGCTGGTCCTGGTGACTGACCCCAATTGGATCCTGCAGCATTATCCTGGGACACATATGTTTACCCTCATTCATGAGAGTTACTGTCTGCATCAATGCTCACATCAATCCAGACAAGCTTCCAATGATCCTAAGGTGACAACTGCAAGAATTGTATTTGCCCAACATTGGAAAAATGAAAACTTACCAGATGAAGAAGTACTAATTAAGAAAATTCTAGAGTGTGCAGAAATGGATAGATTGACTTTAAAGATGAAAGAGAAAGAAGACTCAGTGTATTTAGAACATGGGATAATTTCTATCAATGGCTAGAAAATGAGTTAGAGAGAAGGGAATGTGATATGTAATTTTGCATATATATTAGCAAGAAGAAGGCTATTGAGTGATTAATTAACATATTGTTTATGATGTTTACCTATATCTATTATGAACCCAGACATTATGCTGTTTGCTAAATATTGAGAATGTTATTTGGAAAAACCCAAATCCCAACCCTAACCCTAACCCCACCTTATTCCTAACCCTATAAAAACTAATAAAATCTATATATATAAAAAAAGATGACTCAACTGCACATTTTGCCAGAGACTCACAAGTACACCTCTTGCACTACTCAACAGAATAGACACCAGCATGGAAATGACAAACACATCTGCCACAATAAAACATTAATTAGCCCTAAGGCCAAATTTCAGCATACACTCAATTTTCTTTCCAACGAACCTGGACTGCCACTCAAACACTTACCGTCAAAGGAAAGGCTGTTGACTTGGCAGTTTATGCAGAAGGGAGAACATTGTTGAACAATGTTGATTGGATTTTAAAAAGATTGGCAATTTGGCAAACATGTCATCTGTTCCTTGTTTGTTTATTATTCTAAAAAATTAAAACTTTCTGGTGGATGCCAAGTTCTAAAATGGGTGGTGTTGGAGAAGTTCTTACAATGAAGTGCACGGAAAGAAGGATAATATAGCAAGAAAACACATTCTTTTTTTACAACACTGTAAAGATGGATGGTGTTTCTCAACCTTGGCAAGTACTCTAGATTCCAGCTCCCAGAATTCCCCAGCCACCATTATTCTAGGAATGAGGTCCAGACCTCCTAAAGTTGCCAAGGTTGAGAAACACTGAGTTAGACACAGTACATGGAATTATTTCAATTTCAGACTGATGCCAGATAGGAATGGATGGGCCAGACTGGGCCATTAATTCAGGAGTACATTTCAGCCTGCTTCTATTTTACATTCCACAGTGAAGTGGATGGACTTAGTTACAGAGATAATGGTTGTACCGAAGGAAGATCCAAATTGTTGGGGGCAATAAGCTGACTTTGTAATAATGCCGCTGGGGGGCGGGGCCGAAAGCCCTAATAAGCAGGCATATACATAGAATGAAATTGCTAAGCACATTGAAAGAGTGCCAACACTAGAAGGAGTAGATCAGAAGATCAGAATGATGGATGTGGATCTCATCTCTGGAGCGCAATGTTTCAAAGAGCAGGAGTCACGGTTCTTTTATGTGACATTGTAGATCCAGGCCTTCTCATGACTAGAGCCTTTCTTTAAACAGTTGGATGACAAAGAAGATGGAATACTTTCTTCCCTCCATCCTTCTGGATGGAGCCAGGCGGTGCTTCAGCAGCTTCAGCTTCTTGTAGCATTGTTTGATTGCTTCTTGTTTTCATGATTTTACGATGAGTTTCCCAAAGTCTCAAGACTGAGATGGCTACATAAATTGTATAAATTGTATAAATGAATGAATTTATGTTCACTCTTGGAAGGAAAGAGAAGAAGATGAAATGAATGGAAACTAATCAAGCAGAGAAGCAACCTAGAATTAAGGAGGAATTTCCTAATGGTGAGAACAATTAACCAGTGAAACTGCCATCCAACCTCTGTTTGAAGATGTCTAATGAAGGAAACCCATCACTTCATAGAGCAATCTGTGTCACTGACTGACAGCTTATACACTCAGAAGGTCCCTCCTAATGTTCTGTAGAAAGAGTGCCAACACTAGAAGGAGTAGAGAAAAGAGCAACAAGGATGATCAGGGAACTGGAGGTTAAATATATAAAGAATGGTTGCTGGAATTGGGTCTGCCTAGTTTAATGGGTGGGGGGGGAAGGACAAGGTGTGATCTGATAGCAGTCTTCCAATATCTCAGGGGCTGCCACAAGGAGGAGGAGGAGAAACTACTCTTCAGAGCACCTGAAGGAAGGACAAGAAGCAAAAGATGGAAACCAATCAAGGAGAGATCCAATCTAGAACTACGGAGAAATTCCTGACAGTTAGAACAATTAATCAGTGGAACAACTCACCTCCAGAAATTGTGGGTGCTCCAACACTGGAGGCTTTTAAGAAAAGATTGGACAACCATTTGTTTGAAATAGTATAGGGTTTCCTGCTTGAGCAGGGGGTTGGACTAGAAGACCTTCAGCGTTGCTTCCAACTCTGTTCTTCTATTAACAGAAGAATTTTTGAGAATGAGCATCATTCTTGCCAAATTCCATTAGATCTCCCTAGGCTAAATAGATACGAGCTTTGTACTAGAGAAGATTGCATAAAAATGTGCAAGCGTGTCAACTTAGCAATGGGTTCAGCATGGAACTTGTATGGGGGAAAAATGCATCCATTCATTGTCAGGAAAAGGATAGGAAACTGGTACATTGGCAGCTGCAGATTTAGAGGCTGTAAGAAAAAAAAAGCTTAGCTAAGTAATTGAACAATACAGAACAGCCTGCAAACATACAAACAGCACTGAAAAATGTCAGGTTTCTGCTGATCTGTGCGTGGCTACGATAGAATCCTCTCATTATTTTTGCTTGAGGCATACAAGAATTGGATCAATTCTTGTGGATGTTGCATTGTGCTACCAGCCCACCACCTAGCTAACCTTGAATGATTTGGAAAAGCTAAGCAAGATCAAATGGAGTTAGAGGTTGGCTGGGAAACCACCAAGGGATCTGGCTGGCCAATTTCTATTTGCCAAAAACCTCTCATATCCATTTAGTCACCAGCTCAGAATAACTGATTCTTTATAATTATTGCACTGGTAATTTACTGATAATCCTCGACTTACAACCATTTATTTAGTAACTATTTGAAGTTACAGTGGCACTGAACAAGTGACTTACAATGGTCCTTATACAACCATTGCAATAATGTGATTGTGATCCTGCCCATTGGCAACCAGCTAGTATTTACTACAGTAACACAGAGTCATTTGTGATCTTCTCAGCTCGCTTCTGAGAAGCAAAGTCAATGGGGAAGCCAGCAGGGCAGATTGCAAATCATGACCAACAACCATGGCAAAAGTCTTGAAATTGGGTGTGGTCACATGATACCCAGCTGCTTAATAATGGATTTTCCAGTCCTGACTGTAGTCCTGAGTCAAGGACTACTTGTATAACTGTTGTTGCCACCAAAAATCACTTTGCCCTGGAGGCACAGTGGTTAAAATACAGTATTTCAGGCAAACTCTGCCCACAGCCTAGAGTTTGGTCCTGACAGGGCTCAAGGTTGACTCAGCTTTCCATCCTCCAAGGTCAGTAAAATGAGGACCCAGATTATTGGGGGCAATATGCAACAATTCAAATATGTGAACAACCGGTTCTTTGTGTGGATGCCGCTTCCAGAAGTCCATTCTGGGCCTGGGCAACAAAAAAAATTAGCTACCAGTTCTGCCAAAGTGGTGCAAACTGGCTGAATCCCACTACCGAACTAATGCTTACATTATAAACCACCCAGAGAATGCTGAAAAACATTATGTGGTGGTATATAAGCCTAAAATGCTATGGTTTGAATTGCTTCAAATTCTTTTGTTCCAATAGCTATCTGCTACTCCCATATCCTCCCTCTCTTGAGTGCAGCCTCTCAATTAGCCACATCCATCTGCCTCATGACATTGCCACGTCCCCCGCTCTCAGCTTTTCCTAAAAAATATGCCATTGGCCGGATTTTAATACAATGAAGATACAGCTCTGAGTTTTCACCAAATCCCATCGCACTGTTTCCCCTCGCTTACTCCTCACTATTCACTGACAGGGTTTGGCAGGGGCAAAAATCAATAGGATGAAACAGCTCCTTTTGACAGCAAATCTGGATTCAAATTAACTGCTGGTTGAACCTGGCAGATATGTGAGTCCTTGTTCAGATTTATTATTATTATTATTATTATTATTATTATTATTATTATTATTATTATTATTATTATTATTATTATTATTATTATTATTATTATTATTATTATTATTATTATTATTACAAAAAAATGTAAGTAGAGGGCTGAGATCTGTTTTCCTACCATCCTCCAAGCTGGAAATTCATCTTTATACACCACAATATTTTAAGTAATAATAGCTGGCTGAGTGCCTTTACGGACATTTCAGAATAGTGTTTGTTTGCTTGTTTGCACAACCATTTGTCTGACATGGTATAGGGTAGGGGTAGGCAACCTCGGCTGTTTTATGACGCATGGACTTCAACTCCCAGAATTCCTGAGTCAGCATTCCTGATTCTGGGAGTTGAAGTCCTTGAGTCATAAAAGAGCCGAGGTTGCCTACCCCTGGTATAGGGTTTCCTTGTCAAGAGTGAAATTTTGACAGCTATGTGTCTCTTTATTTTCATCTTGCCATTAGAGTAAGGGTGGGAGGGGAGATGATGCTTTCAAATGGGTGAGTTACTAAGAAATAAAACCTTTCCAGTTCTTTGGAAGTTTGCTGAGAGAAAGCTGTCTGGAAATTTTTCAAGGTCATTCAAGCAAGTGTGAAGAAGATAGCAGACAGTTTCCATAACAAAGAGAATTTGTTCGCGTGAGCTATGTGGACATCTGAGGGGTTTGGCTTGGAATGTCATTGTTACAAGCTATGGTTAGATGCCTTGGGATTTTAGAGTTAGTTTTCCTTCACCTATACCATGCCATGTATTCAATAAGCCAGTATGCTTTTCAGGAATGAAAGTAATCCTGGACTTTTATTTGGGTATTCAAGCTGGAGGTTGAAATTCCTGCCTGAGCAGGGGGTTGGACTCCAAGATTTCCAAGGTCCCTTCCAACTATCATCTATCTATCTATCTATCTATCTATCTATCTATCTATCTATCTATCTATCTATCTATCTATCTATCATCTATCTATCCAATTTATTGGGTGCCCATCTTATCACGGGGCAACTGAGTGAGCATTCACTCATTCATTTATTGTGATGGTTATTAAAAGGCATTGTAAAGAACCCAACACACCAGACAAATGCAAGGTACAGGTTGTCCTTAACATGCCATCACAAATGGGACTGGAAATCTGATTATAAGTCATTGCGGTCATAGGTCAAGGGACCCATATGACAAGACCCATTTTTCCAACCTTTTTCATGGCAGTTATTAAGTAAATCAATGGTCACCAAATGAATGGCACAGTCACTAAGCAAATCCATTCTTTGAAAACAGGCAAAAAATGCCACAAATCTTGGCCATGTGACCACAGGTAGTAAAGACAAGCTGTGGGCAGGGTGCCATTTTACACTGGGGAGAAGTGCTTTACGGCCTGTAAAGCACCCATTCTGAGGCTATTGTAATTCTGAACAGTCATAAAACAACCAGTTATAAGTCCAGGACTACTTATAGGCCAGCAGTCCTCAATGTTTCCAGCTCTGTGGAGCTGCAGCAGTGAAGGTGGTGGTGGGAATGGGATGGTTTCATGCATACAGCTTAAACCCGTGCATGCACAAGTAGAGCTTCACATGCTCACCTGCTGCTTGCACGGCCCAGTTCCCAACAGGCCACAGACTGCTACCAGTCCGCGGACCGAGAGTTGGGGACCGATGCCATAGGCCATGAAATGTCTGGTGCAGCCTTCAATCCAATAGGAGTTTTACATCCTTCTTCTTTGGCAGGTGTATTCCCTGGAGGCCAAAAGGGTTAAGGTGGGGATTACAATGGGATTATTGAAGGCCTACCATGCATCAATAGGGCTTCAATCATGTTATTGCAGGGGGCATCTTAAAATTTTTAATCTTTCCCTGTAGACATCTCTGCCCTTTGAACTTGACTGACAACAGTTCATTTAATGACCATTCAAGGTTACATCAGCAGTGGAGAAAGTGTCTTGTGACCTTTTTTCACACTCACGAGCATTGCAACTCCCCCATGGTCATGTGATCAAAATTCTGAAACTTGGCAACTGACTCACATTTATGACGGTTGCAGCATCCCTGGGTCATGTGATCACCTTTTGTGACCTTCTGACAAGCAAAGTCAATGGGGAAGCCAGATTCACTTAACAGCTGTGTTAACTAACTTAGCAACTGCAGTGATTCATCTAACAACAGTGGGAAGAAAGATTGTAAAATGGGGCAAAATTCACAACAACTGTCTCACTTAGGCAACAGAAATTTTGGACTTAGTTGTGGCTATAAGTAGAGGACAACCTCCATTCCAACCTCCAGTATATTACTGCAATCCTTCTGAACATTATCCCTCTTGCAGGAAAAACAGTATGTATTTACATCCGTCAACTAATCTTGATCACATCTCCTTTGTGGGTTAAAAAACAAACAAAAAACCCAACTTGGCATGCCACTTACTGCACTTTTCTAGGCCACAAAACTTGATAGAGTTTAACCAGACCATCAGTCTGTTTTTCCAGGCATCTAGCCAGCTTCCAATCAGGTCCTCGGGAACATCGTTATGTGAGAATCTGTCCATTTCTAGTCCTCTTTTAAATCAATACTCTGCACGGGAAAACTGTCACTGTTTCATTTATAAACGGCCATCTTCTCCGCTCTCAGGATCGGCTGCAGTGTGTATACATTCACTTGCAGAGTTTAATGTGATTGCTGTTAATCCTTTGATTACCCCGTTTATGTCTCACCGTGACAAATAACAAAGGGTTCCATTTGCAATTGCTGGGTGTGTAAATTGAGATGAGTGTTTTAATGCCACTCTGCTGCACGGAGGAACAAAGCAAACATAAAAGGATGGGAAACTCCAGATGATATTCTCCAGTTCTCTCTCCCCCCTCCCCACCCCGCCCAACACACACCTATTTCCTTCACATCTGGCTAAGCCAGAAGTTCAGCAGTTTTGTTTATCCCAAATGACTGACAATGTAGTTAGCAGGGAGAGTTTGCACAAATATTTGTGCAACTAATTAGGTTTGTTTCTCCAATGAATACCTTTTCCGCATAGGCATACTTTCCACATGCTTTTGTTTCAGGAGACAAAAAAAAAGTCTGCACTGATTTCTTGAATATACAAGTACTCCTCAACTTACGACTGGTCGCTTAACACCCATGTGAAGTTACAACAACCCCCACCCCCAAAGTTACTTATGATCTCCTTCTAAAGCAGGGGTGTCAAACGCGGGCTGGATGCATCACCTGCAGGGCATACCCCGTGATGACCCAGGGCCCCAAACGGAGGCAAAGCAGTCAACTGACAAGGGAAACAGTCTTTTAATCACTGCCCAAGTTCTCCAAAAGCTCCCACATAAGCTGGCAAGAGTTCAGCAAATGCACACACAGGCAAGACAGATAGCACAAAAACGTAAACAGTCCTTTTAACTTCGGCTTGCCTGCAGTCGGCAAAGAGAGACTTAGAAATGTCTTCTGTGGTTGTGAAGCAGGAAACCCTCCGGTCCGGATTTCAAAGTATCCAGGTTAGACAAGAGCACAATTCACTATCTCAAGATAACACATTTGTTTCCAGCAAATGCCCCACCCCACAGTGTCTCCTTAAATCTTAATCCCCAGGTGTGCCTTGTGGAGTGGGGCGAGACGCTCTCCTCCTGAGCAATTGAGCCTGCCTCCATTGTTCTCTCCTCCTCTCTGCTCAACTTGCTCTAGGATTGGGGGGGGGCTTGCTCCTCGCCTGCACTCTGCCTTCCCTGTTCCACACCTGAAGGGGCCTGGCCTGCCTCAGTCTGCTCTTCCCTACCATCCTCGGAAGCCACAGACACCCCCTCCTGGCCCTCAACAAAGCACTCCATGTCTTCCTCAGAGTTAGGCTCGGAGGGAGGCATGACACCCCCCTGGCTCCTCAATGGCAAAGAACATTGTGATACATCATGATATATCATGGGACATGATCAAGTTTGACACCTGTGTTCTCAAGTTACCACTGCTGCACCCACAGTCACATAGTTGCATTTGTGGGGTTGCGACAAAGAAGAGGGAGTCAAGCTATTCCCCAAAGCACCTGAAGGCAGGACAAGAAGCAATGGATAGAAGCTCATCAGAGGGAGATTCAACCTGGAAATAAGGAGGAATTTCCTGATGGTTAGAACAATTAATCAGTGGAACAACCTGCCTCCAGAAGTTGTGAATGCTCCAGGACTGGAAATATTTAAAAAGAGATTGGACAACCATTTGTCTGAAATGGTATAGGGTTTCATGCCTGCACAGGGGGTTGGACTAGAAGACCTCCAAGGTTCCTTCCAATTCTGATGATGTTCTATGTTCATTTTGGGTGCTTGGCAACTGATTCAAATCTTTACATCCGTTTGCAGCATCCCATGACACTTTTACTGGTTTCTGCTGTTTACTTCTACTTTTCAGCAAAAAACAGCCACTGGGAAAAATTGATACACATAACAACAGTGGTGTTTGCTTAATGACCACCAACAAAAAAATGACATGTCCAGTCTAGTCACCTGATGCCTTGCATTACAGCCATAATTCTGGCCCACCTGCATGTGGTTTTGTGTATTTTGTAAGTGCCAATCCATTGGCAGAATATGGAGCAATTGCTAGGATTTAGTTGACTCCCCAACCATTTTCCTTAGCCATTTTGCTGGCTGCCAAATAGCTTATATAAATGAGATGAATATTTGAAAACCTCTTGTTATGCTGCCCACTTGGGATTACTGCTCCCTCTCTTACACTAAAGTTCAAGCCTCAAGTCAGCCTCAGTCACAAAAGTGTCACCAGTTTTTCTTCCCCTCATTTGGATGGTGTCTCTCTATTTGATTCATAACTGTCCAGCCTAGAGGAGAAGAAGCATTTGCACTTTTCATTTCAAGTCTCCCTAAGGACGTGCACACTAAATTATTGCACTTCCCTGCAGCACATTGGCTTTTCAACTTGATACTGAAGCTGAAAAACTCAAGGAAGATTTCATGCTATCTATAGCAATTGTACATAGACTTATATACTACTCTGTAGTGCTATATTGAACTCTCTGAGTGGTTTACAATGTTAGAATGTTGCCCCCAACAATCTGGGTCCTCATTTTACTGATCTGGGAAGGATGGAAGGCTAAGTCAACCTTGAGCTGGTCAGGATCAAACTCCAAGCTGTGGGCAGAGTTTGCCTGCAATACTGCATTTTAACCACTGTGCCACCACAGCTCCATCTTCAGTTAACTGGCTTGTTTTGCCACAGTTACGTTGTTACCTCAGTGGTTACCTCACATAGTAATGGAAATTCTGGTCCCAAGTATGGTCCTAAGTCAAGAACTACTTATATTATTCCAACCTTTGGAAATAATCTCCTCCATAATATCTGAATGGCTACCACTATGCAGACATTTTGAGACCAAGCTACTCCAACCAACTCTGGTAGTTGATTGTTTTCTCTGATTTGTGAATGATAAAAGATATTTTATGGATGTTTCATTGTTATAACTTTACTGGAGATGTTTTATTGTTATTACATGATGGTCCTTTCAGTTGGGTCATTACCATGAATCAAACTGTTACCATGAGTATTTGAATTAAGGAATGGTCATTATTGTAGACATTTAATTGTCATTATTATGGCTACTTTTTATTGTGAAATTAGTTATAACATCCCTCTCGTTCAGCTTTAGGAAGAAGGCAATGACAAACGACTTCCAAAAAAAACTTGCCAACAAAATTGCAGAGAGTTGTCTAAGTAGTCACCAGCCCCAAAATGACTTGAAGGTAGACACAAACACAGGGATACACAAGTTGTAAAGCACCACACAATTTGATGGCATAGAATCCAATATTTAAATAAGTAATTATTTTTACTGGATGAGTCCCTGTGATTCTGGTCTTCGATTACAACAAGGGTTTGGAAAATTCACCCATCTTTTAGAGTAACTTTCATGGAAGGAATTTGGACAGACTGATAATGTAATTTTGGTATGGGGTTGGACTAGATGACCTCCAAGGTCCCTTCCAACATTATTATTATTATTATTATTATTATTATTATTATTATTATTATTATTATTATTATTGTTGTTGTTGTTGTTGTTGTTGTTGTTGTTGTTGTTGTTGTTGTTATTTTCCCCAGTATCTAGTTAACAAAAGGGATATAGATTCAGGTAGGTTTGGATCTGTGTATGCTTTGGAATAGCTGAACATTTTCCTTTCGTTAGCTGAATGGTCTAGCATAATGTTTTTCAACTTGGCAACTTTAAGATATCTGGACTTCAGCTCCCAGGATTCCCAAGCCAGCCATGGGAATTCTGGGTGTTGATATCCAGATGTCTTAAAGTTGCCAAAGTGGAGAACTACACCCGTCTAGTAAAATGTTTATGCATCCAGCCTTCGCTCCCAAAATTCCCCACCCAATGTAATTATTGCTGAACATTTGTATTGCCAAGCATCAGGCTCCAGACAGCTGGTTCTTTGAGGATCCAGAGATAATTAGCACACCAGTAAGTAAGAGGATTTTAACCTTTATTTTAATTTAGCAGACAAATGTAAACACAAAAGACCACAAAAGCATAACATACTAAGCAAGATGATAACAAATCTCCCTTCCCCGATGAAATAACAGCAGAGAGATAGCCAAGTCATCCAGTACCGTGTTTGTTTCGAAGCTTCGAACTCCAGGGATAACACCTAAGTCTCATTTCCCTATCTTATAGCAGACCATGTACCAAGAGGTTGATTGTTTACATCTGATACCAAGCCAATGAGCTTTTTCAGGAGGCAACTGGACTTTCTTGTTTTTCTCTGAAGGTGTTTCACTTCTCATCCAAGAAGTTTCTTCAGCTCTGACTGGATGGTGGGGAATGGAAGGGTTTATATTCCTTGCAGACAGCTGGTCATTTGCATTCTTTTAGAGCAGGGGTCTTCAAACGTGGCCCTTTTCTGACTTGTGGACTTCAACTCCCAGAATTCCTCAGCCAGGCATGCTGGCTAAGGAATTCTGGGAGTTGAAGTCCATAAGTCATAAAAGGGCCAGGTTTGAAGACCCCAGTTTTAGAGAGACATTCAGGCCATTTGGAGGTTTACCTGTGTCCTCAGGGCCACCTGAGTAATGTGTATGTGTGTGTGAGAGAGAGAGAGACAGGGAGAGGTGAAGTTAACCAACCTAGGTCATGGGTATGTTTGTATGTGGGTATTTATTTCCTCTGCAATGGCAAACCACTTCTAAATCTTGCCAAGAAAACTGTGGGGACCTGTCCAGGCAGTTGCCAGGAATCAACACTGACCTGAAGGCCAAAAACAAAAACAAAAATCCCACCTACAAACTGTAGGTTTGATGATCACCTGTCTGAAATGGTATAGGATCTCCTGCTTGAGCAGGGTGCTGGATTCCAAGGTCCCTTTCAGCTTTGTTTTGGTTCTGTTTCCATTCTAACTGATAAATATAAGGTAAAAGTAAAGGTTCCCCCGCACATGCATGCTCGTCGTTTCCGACTCTAGGGGCCGGTGCTCATCTCCGTTTCAAAGCCGAAGAGCCAGCGCTTGTCCGAGGACGTCTTCGTGGTCATGTGGCCGGCATGACTAGATGCCAAAGGCGCAAGGAACGCTGTTACCTTCCCACTGTAGTGGTCCCTATTTTTCTACTTGCATTTTTACGTGCTTTCGAACTGCTAGGTTGGCAGAAGCTGGGACAAGTAACAGGCGCTCACTCTGATACGCGGCACTCGGGATTCAACCCGCCAAACTGCCGACCTTCTGATCAACAAGCTCAGCATCCTTACCCATTGAGCCACCGCATCCCAACCTATAAATATACAGCATTGCTATTAGGACAAAGTATTTAGTCCTACAATTGTCTGTGCACAAAAATTGTCTCTGATTAATTAAGGGTTGTGGCTTAGCGTGTTGTGTGAAGCTAAGCCAAAATCTTGCACCTTCTATTTCTTGATCTCTCTTCTCCCTGACACCTTCCTCTCGGTTCATCAGATGTTGCAGATGGCAACAGCATCTTGCAAGGGGCACTAGGAGAGGTCAAGCTAAGGAAAGCAGTGTTAAAGTGCAGGATGCTGCCACAGTTACACCGCAATACTACATCGCTACCTATGAACATTGCTGAAAAATAGCTCTTTCTTTTATAATTAGGCTACAGCTTTCTCTTCTTCATAAAAGTCTGCATATGATAAAAATAAATCTATCTCTAAAAATGCAAATGCACACCCATGAGCTTAGCAGGAGATGCAATGGCTAGGATCAGGTAGATTTGTTGGTTTTACGCAAAAAAAAAAGTATCTTGAGAACAAATTTGTCAACCACCATGCAGTTTGGTGAGATCAAGGAAGCAAAAGATTTGTAGATTTCAGTACAGTAACTTTTAGGCTAAGTTGAAAGAAAGCCAGAATCTTAGAAAGAAAAATTTTCTAGCCTCTTCTATAGTGAGCTTATTAAGATTCTAATAGTGGCCACATTTACAGGTGGTCCTCGTCTTTTGACCACAATTGAGCCTACAATCTCCATTGCTAAGCAGTTGTTTAAGTAAGCCATGCCTGATTTTGCAACCATTTTTGCTAATCTAAAGGTTGTAGCTTTAGATTTATTTCACTGTAGCTAAGCCAATCCCAACAGTTGTTAAGTGAATCACACCTTTTCCCATTGGCTTTGCTTGTCGGAAGCCAGCTGGGATGGTCACAAATGGCAATTGCTTGACTCTGGGATGCTACAACCTTCATAAGTACATGACAGTTGCTAAGCAGATAAATTTTGATCATGTGACTTTGGGGGATGCCGTGAAGGTTGTATGTGCAAGGACTGATTGTTAATCACTTTTCTTCGTGCCAATGTAACTTCAAATGGATGCTAAATGAATGGCTGTTAAGTCGAGGACTACCTGTACTTGAAGGCTACATTCCTATACAGAAGAAGAAAAGAACATTTTGGCATTCCCAAGACCACCTGACATGTTTATGAGAGAGGAAAGGCTACAGTGTGGAGGACAGTGGTTCAGAGGAGATGAAGACATGACATGTACAGATAGTCCTCAATGTACAACCATTTGTTTTAGTGATTGTTTGAAGTTACAACGGCAATGAAAAAAGTGACTTATGACCGTTGCAGCATCCCCATGGTCAACTGGTTCATATTCATGAAGGTTGCAGTGCCCCTGGGGTCACGTGATCCCCTTTTATGACCTTCTGACAAGCAAATTCAATGGGGAAGCCAGATTCACTTAGCAACCGTGTTACTAACTTAATAACTGCAGTGATTCACTTAACAGCTGTGGCAAGAAAGGTCACGAAATGGGGCAAAACTCACTTAACAACTTTCTTGCTCAGCAACTGAAAGTTTGGGCTCGACTATGGTCATAAGCCAAGAATTACCTATATATGAGCAGGGTCAACATTTTCAGATTTTTTTCCCCCCTCATGCTTGTAGGGGTTGTTTTGAGAGTTTTAAAGTGCTTGTCTCTCAGTGGTGTGAAATCTGTTTTGGGAATTTAAAGTGCTCTGCAGTTTTTGCGGATCTTCCCTCTAGAGATTGTGGGAAGCTATGCTGCGCTTTTTAAAACATTTGTGGTCAAAGGAGCTCCAGAGATTGCAAGAAGGTGCCCAGGATTGTCAACGTGGGCTCTGCAGACTGACTTGGGGCTTGCCTCTGAGTAGGCCTGCGGGGAAAAGATGTGTAAATATCTGAGGGGATATGAAGCCATTACAGCCTTGTTCCTACTGACTTGATTAGGAGTTGGGGTTTTTTTGTTTTGTTTTTTGCATGTTGTGAAGACTGTTTTCATTTGTTCATATTCATGTGGTGGGGGAAAAAGATGCCAAAGGAGAAAATGAATCGACTAGCAGCCTAAATTGCTTTCAAGGTCACAAAAATCTCAATAGGATAGGAATGGCTGGATGCCACTGTGCTCATTAAAAGCCATTATGTTCCAGAGGAAGAGATTATTGTCTTTACTATCAACAGTTTATTTAGGCTATTTGCATCAAAATTTTAGTATTCTAGATTTAGCTTCACTAAAACAATGCTCCACTAATGCCTCTGTGAGTTTATTTTTAAACACAGTGGCCATATGCTTTGAAACACTTACAAATCCTATGCAATCCTTTTGTTCATAACCCCAGGATCCTCAACAAATCTAAATCTAAACATACAGGTAATCCTCAGCCTACAACTGTTCATTTAGTGACAATTCAGAGTTACAACATCTCTGAAAAAAGTGACTTATGACCATTTTCCACATTTAGGATTGTTGAAACATCCTCATGGTCACGTGGCAACTGGCGTGTGTTTATGACAGTTGCATATCCCAAAATCTTGTGATCACCTTTTGAGACCTTCTGAAAAGCAAACCCAGATTCACTTAACAACTATGTTACTAACTTAATAATGGCAGTGATTCACTTAACAAATGTGCCAAGAAAGGTCATGTATGGGGGGCAAAATTCACTTAACAAATGTCTCACTTAGCAACAGAAAATTTGGGCTCAATTGTGGTCCTAGGTCAATGACTACCTGTATTTATACATGTAAGAAGGCTTCAAACATCTCCTTCTTTTTCTTCTTTTCTTTAAAGCAGCAGATTATTTATGATATTTATATTGTTTTTTCAATAACAAACTTCTGTGCTTGGGTTATGAAGATGAAATGACAGAACTCATTTATGCTTGGTTGTGATTGATGCTTTAAAACCATTAGAAATAATAACTATGTCATAAATAATTCTCTCTTGTGTCAAAAGCTGTACATGGATAAAAATCATAAAGGGGATTATATATATATATATATATATATATATATATATATATATATATATATATATATATATATATATGCAATTATATATATATATATATATATGCAATTATATATATATATATATATATATATATATATATATATATATATATGCAATTATATATATATATATATATATATATATATATATATATATATATATATATGCTATATATATATATATATATATATATATATATATATATATATATATATATATATATAATTCATATATATATGCATATATATATATATATATATATATATATATATATATATATATATATATATATATATATATATAATTGCAGCATAAAAATGTCCAGTCTTCAAAGACATTAATTTCCAAAATTACAAAACAATCAGTCTGTGGGATGAAAGTGTAGATTTATGAGCACAGTTTGGAAAAGCTTGTGAGAGTATTAATCTCTTCAGTTCCTCATCTGAAAAGACAATCAACTATGAGTCAGGTCAGACTATTGGATTGTTCCATAATTGGTGTCATCACAAACCGTGTCCTAATTTTTACAACTATTTCCCTTACCACATTTTATGAAAAATCACAGAATATGACTTCTGAAGATGTTCAAATTTCAGCAGTAGATCTGTTCACAGTGGTCCTGCTCTGCCCTGAGGCATCTTCTCCTATCTGGATCATCACAACATCTCAACATCTTGACTTGAAATGTCCAAGATGTCTGATTTGATTTATCCATCTGCTTCATTCTGTTAGAAGAAGACATTCAGAAAACCCCTTTTAACATCTTGGTCAAAGGAACAGCAAAGTACAGTCATGTAGAGTGTAAGTGTAAAGGATCAGAGAGATGATCCAAAATTTTGGAACATGGAGCAGTGTTCCAATATCAAAGGGGCTACCACAAAGAAGAGGGGGCAGCAATCTATTTTCCAAAGTACCTGAGGACAAGAAGAAACGGATGGAAACTAAACAAGGAGGGAATTAAGGAGAAATTTCCTGACAGTGAGAACAATCAGCCAGTAGAACAGCTTGCCTCCAGAAGTTGTGGGTGCTCCAACACTGGAGGTTTTTAAGGAGAGATTGGACAGGTGTTTGTCTGAAATGGTATAGGGTCTCCTGCTTGAGGAGTGGGTTGGACTAGAAGACCTCCAAGGTCCCTTCCAACTCTGTTATTCTGTTATGACCTTGGGGAAATGAATGGAACCCCTAGGAAAACATGATTTTAACCTAGAAAAAGAAAAAGCAGAGAACATGAGAAAGAAACTTAACTGTCTTTCTTATAAGAGGGAGGATCAGAAAAATGCTGTTAGGCTTTCCTATTGCTACATATAAATCTATATTTACATTTACTGCATATATTAATGTAAAGTAGGATTGCAATGATCCTTATGGTGTTGGATGTTTGATCTAGACTACATTGAAAGGTTGACAGTGAAAGATTATATGTAGACTGAGAAAACTATGGGAGGGGTTTTATTGTAGCTTACATAGTCAAAATAAGCAAGTTAGTATATTTCTAGTTATAACCTAGTCAATCCACAAAATTCAAAATATATTTTCACTAATACATATCAATATCCTGTTTTTCAATTTTATCTAATTGCAATAGGATAATCTAGAATAGCCTATAGTATATAGAAAAAAGCTTAATTTTGGGTAACCCACAATTCCCTATTTCAATAAAGAATAATACTTTTGTCTACAAAACTTATATTGTTCATTACAAAACATTCTCATGTTTTACCATTAAAGTCTAATTTTCATCTTAGCAAATCACCAGTTATTAGAAATATATTTTTTGCCTTAGCCGTTCAACAATTATTAAAATGCTATCTTTGATATATAAAGTTCTAGATTCTATACTATAGTTCAAAACTAGCCACTGAATATTCTATAAGGCCTCTTAACCATACACCAATTATTAAAATACCATCTTTTGATATGTCATTCCAAATTCTATAATATAGTTCGGAGTTATATTTTCTTTACAAATCTAAAAATTAAATGTAAAATCAGTGATATTTTTTAGAGATTCTCCTTAATCCATAAAAAAGATATTTTTATAGTCTATCTTTAGGAATCCCAAAAAAGAAACAAGTTCAGTCTTTTAAATCTAACTCTTGCCTTCCTTTTGTGCCAATCATACTTCGCTCTTGGTATCTTTAAATCCTAAAACGTATCTTCCTTTCTTCCTAGACCCCTTATTTGAATCCAGGGAGCGTATTCAAAGTTCAGTTTTGCAAGGAAAATGTCCCCTTTGTAATAATTGTATTTTTGCTTTGGTAGTTCGGTTTTTGGTGATTGATATAATATAATTGTCATTAAATCAGTCAAATCTTTTTGTTCTTCCAATTCTGTCTGGGTTAGGTAGAAAGTAGTAGCTGGTATTATGTTTGACATTTGATTAATTGAATTCTCAATATAGTGTATTTGAAGGCCTTTAGTGTCTTCACTCTTGGTGTTGCTTTCTTCAGGTGCTGTTACTTCTTGGCTTGTAAGTTTTGTACTTACTATTAAAGTTTGGACTTTAAGGTTTTCTGTAGGTTGCTTTTGTTGTTCTTTGAAATCTCCTATTTTAGTGTTAGTTTCCACTTCTTCTATTTGGTTTTGGGTTATCTTTTCCTCATTTGCAGTCAGAGTTTGATTTGGTGGCTTTAAATTGTCAGATTTTTCTTGGAGCTTGGCTTTAATTTGCTCTGTCATTGCCAAGATCGTGTCCAGTATTAGTTTATAATCAAGTGGCGGGATGTATTTATCCATTTCGTTGTTATTTACAGTTAAATCTTCCATGGAGGCTGTTTTAATAATAGTCAAAGATTTTCCACCTCCTGTAGAGTTGTATTCAGTGCCAGGTGCTCCCACACTTATCTTCAAGAACAGCTCTATTGTTCAGTCAGCTTTCACAACAGAAAAAGGAAATTTGCTAGCTGTACCAGGTTTCACCACAAGATATCATCAATAACATATAACATGCAATGTAAGAGGGTTTTTTTTTTCTTTTTCTTTTTCTTTTTCCAAATTAATATAGAACTTTTGTAGGATTAGTCCAAATTTTTTCTTTAATTCACAGTTTAAAGAGAGAATAGGATAGTGAGTCCTCAGCAACAAATGGAAGCTTTTTAGTAAATACAGCTGAAATTGCTTAAATTCTTTGCTGCATTAATTGGATTTCTTTTGTGACTTTGAGGCTTTAAGATTTGTTCCCAAAGTAGATATTTGCTGTTTTCTTAAAAAAATGGGGAAGGAGATTTTCAGGAAAGTCCCACAGGAAGATGATTAAGAGAATAGGAAATGTAAAAGCTCACCCAGGTCATCCAGATTGCTTCTTAGTGCTAGGTAGTACTTTTGGCTTTCGGCAGGGAGCAGCTTAGTGATCAGCCATCTTTATGGCCAGTCTCTTCTTCTTCGGGCCAAAGGAGATGTTCCCAGATTCCAGCAGAGGGCTGCCACACTTCCGTGATCACAGGGAAGTCCTCCTCTTGGTAATCACCCCTCCAGGGTGATTTTTGACCCTTTTCAGGGTCCTCCAAACAAGAAAGAAACAGACGGCAGGAGACAGACTGTCCCTGAATGTCTGGAAGTGCCACGCGCATGAACCGGAAGCCTCTACAATCATAAATACTTAATAAACAACGTCTGAGTCCATTAGTAATTCAGTGATACATATTAACTTCCTCAATCTAGGTACAATACTACACCATTCAGTGCTTCCTCTCTTCTTCCAGTACATTTTCCATATTGGGCAAATACAATTCTTATTGCTGTTAATACATATATAATTGATTATCAGCATCTTCATTACATTTTTCTAATATATATAACATCAGTAGTATCAGTTTAGAATATCTTTTCTAACCAAAACATACCTCAATTGCATTTGCACTTAATATCCATTTGTTCAATCAATATCCTGTTTTTTCCTGTTGGTTTTTTTAAAAAAATTGATTTCCCATCAGTGTTCAAAGTGTCTCTATTGCTTATAATTTTCTCATAATAAACTATATTTGGGTAACCAAAGGCTTCTCTTGTTCAAACCCTCTTAGCATTTTCATATTTCCCTTCTCACATCAAAATATAAAATTCTAGTTATAAATCCTATCTTTCTAGTTCTAATAACACTTCTATTTCTAACAATTATCTATTCTCTTAGCCATTTTCAAACATCTCTTTAATAGTATAATATCCCATCTAATGGGTCAGGACCTCTATTTTCTTCAGTCTTAGTCTAGCTTTCCTTTGCCAACTAATTTTCCAGGTCAATGCCTTTGAATCATTAAATAGTTCTTCCTCTATTTTTATGTATATTTTTAGAATAAGAAAGACAATGTTCTGAGATCTTGACAGGTAAGATGTCTTTTCCATTTCTGGTATTATCGCTATGTCTCCTACTGCTTCGTTTGTCTGAGTCTGTTTATTACTTCCTTCCTTTAAGTCCTCCATCTTTGGATCCACTTCCTCTAATTTCCTTCTATTTTCTGGGTTACTAGTTCCTTCTTTATAGTCATTTTCTGAATTTGTGGATTTAGATTAGAAAATTGTTCTTTTATCTTCTTTGTGTTATTTTTAGTCTCATCATGAGCTAAGGCAATTGTCTCTTGTATTTAGTCTCATCATGAGCTAAGGCAATTGTCTCTTGTAACATAGAATTTTTTTCTGAACTTCATCAACATTTCTTGTTGATATGTCAAGCTAGGGACTTTGGAGATGTTAGAGATGGTTTTTTTTTACCATTTAAAGCTGAGTATGGAACATCCATTTTGTTTTTGAATGTGGTCTCTATAGTCCAGTCTATTTAGGGATTTAAAAAGTTTCAGTCAATTGTCATTTGAGCTCCAAGTTATCCAGCTAGCCTACCAGTCCATCCTTAAGCCTCCCCTAAGCAAATATAAGCAAAATTCATTTTTTTTCTGTACAATGAAAAACATGTCCTTTCTGTCCAAAGAGAAAAAAAGCAATTAAAAGTTGTTCTTCAGTCAAAGGTTTATAATCCAAAGTATTCCATCATCTCAATCTATAATGTATGTTTCTTCTACAGATAAATAGCTCTATGACACAGCTCTAAAAGTCAGTTAGTATTTATATTCATAGTCCAGGAAGGCCAGTTTTAACATAGTTTATCGTCTTTGCCAAACAGCCCAAAAGTTTTTTTTCCCCTTTTCTCAGCTGTAGTCTTGAGAAGTGAAAGTTTCCAAGGACAACAAAAGTCTTATCTGAGTCTGAGCTTCAAGCCAAGTTTCCTTTAAATATAATAAATTGTAGTGCTGTGGTTCACCACTAGATGTCGTTGATGCCATCTTCCAGTTTTTTAAGTCCAAACTTATATTACAAGCTTTTCAAATCTTTTTTTTTAAAGAAAATATCTCAAAAGCACTTTTAGTCCCAAAATTTTAAAGCTATATAAATGTATTGATTCTAAATTAATCTTGTAATTTTCACTGTTTTCCCCCAAGCAATTAATTTGCTGCTTTTATTTTACTGAGGGAATGGTACAGAAATTCCCCTTCCCTCTCTCTTCAAGGATGCTTCTTTGCTTTGGGTGGTTTTTTCCAGGAAAAAGCCTTAAAGTCATAAAGAGAGCATAGGGTCTCACCCAGTTCCATCCACGTTGCTCAAAAATTGTTCATTAATGCTTATTTTCTTCGGTTATCAGCAGCTTCTGACTGACCACATGAATGTAGCCAGTCTTTCCCCCGCTGGTTTGGAAGGCTTCCTCAGATCAAATGGAAGGGCTGCTGTCCTCCTGCGATCAACAAGGGTTCCCTCCTTCTTTGTCGCCTCTCCAGGGTGACTTTCAACCCTTTTAGGGTCCCCAGCAGGGCGAAATCGAATGTGGGAGACGGAGCCCCGTCTTCCTGCATCCATTATGCCATGACATCAAACTGGAAGTCTGTCACTATAGTAATTGTTAATCCTCTTCTTCTCTACTTGATTACCCCAAATGAAATCTGCCAGCCTGGGCTATCAAAATGTTGCTCCCTTGTGGGATTAAACCCTAATCCAACCCTAACCTTCCAAAATAAATCTCCAAGGACCTCAGAATAGAGAAGATCCTTTTGCTGGTGTCAGTCTCTGAAGTAGAAGTCTCTGAAAAAAGGACTTTTGAGATGCAAGCAATGACCTCCCAAAAGTTCAAAGCACTGAGATTTAATTGCTTCATTACAGAGCTGTAACTCTCATCAAAGGAAAGGGGGGGAACAGTCTTTATAAAAGAGAGAGAATCTCTCTCTGTAATGATATTTTACAAAGGTCTGGAGACAATGGACACAGTAATGAAAGCTTTGAATTCATTTAATTTAACGATGTAGCTGGATCCCAAATTTAATGAAAACTTTATAACTTTTTAATCAGCTTATCCTTCATGAGTATCTTTTCATCTCCCTTTTTTCCTTCTTCCTCTTTCTTTCCTTTCTGGCACAATTAATAAAGAATTCTGATTTCTTGTAGAGTTAGAGAAATGGAGGGATGGAGGGAAGGATGGAGGGATGGATGGATGGAGAAAAGGTGTGCAGTCTTTTTTGGTGAGGATGATTTGACCTTTGAATGATGATGGAGATGAGAATCTAAATCCTGCACATGATAAGAGTCTGGATATAAACTTGAGATGAATAGAATAGAATAGAATAGAATAGAATAGAATAGAATAGAATAGAATAGAATAGAATAGAATAGAATAGAATAGAATAGAATAGAATAGAATAGAATAGAATAGAATAGAATAGAATAGAATAGAATAGAATCTGGAAGGGATCTTGGAGGTCTTCTAGTCCAGTCCCCTGCTCAAGCAGGAGGACCTATACCATGTCAGACAGGTGATTGTCCAGTCTCTTTTTAAAAACTTTCAGCAATGGAGCACCCACAATTTCTGGGGGTAAGCTGTTCCACTGGTTGATTGTCCTCACTGTCAGGAAGTTTCTCCTTAATTCCAGGTTGCTTGTCTCTTTGATTAACTTCCAACCATTGCTTCTTGTCCTTCCCTCTGGTGCTTTGGTGAAAAACCTGGCCCCCTCTGCCTTGTGGCAGCCCCTCAAATACCAGAATATTGCTATCATGTCATTTTAATAATGTCATTTTAATTTCTCCTGCATAGATTGTGTCCTTGTAATGGGCTTAGGAGTCCTAAAGTAGCTATTAGAAAAATAATTGGGAGTGGGCTGTGACTTGCAGTCATAGATGAAGGATCAAATTAAATGGGATCAACCACAGAAGGAATTAACAACCTATTCCAGACTGTCTTGCCAAGAAAGACAAATGGACATCCACAACTGGGACAGCTCTCCACATATAGCTGGAAGATGACCCCGTTTGGAATTGATCTAACAAAATACTGGGTGACAGCAGACAGCAAGTACTATGAAATGGTTGGATTAAAGTTTTTAAATTAAACTGATTAACTCTGACCTTTACTATGTAAGGGGTTCTTGGTGCTCTCTGAGCTTTGTTTTCTTGCAGACATTTCATTATCTGAACAATGTGAGCACTGATGATGTTACCTAGTTTGGTTAATGTAATGTCTGCAAGAAAAGAAAGCTCAGAGAGCATCAAGGACCCCTCATTTCATCCTTGAGCTACAAATATTCTCCTTTATCAGTACCTTTATTATGTTCTTCCTGCTGTCTTCAAGGGAGCAGTGATGGTATCTACTAACCTTGGCGGGAGGCCCTGAAGAATCTGCACTGTATTTGAAAGAGAGGGAAGAAGTTCAGGAGGGCAAGGACCCCTTCCCTGTTCTTTATTCTTCTGGCAAAAAAGGTAAGTGTAGGTTGCAGAGATAGTGGAGGCTACCAACAGGAATACCAACCTTGTGAAATAGGGGGAAAATTGATATGGAGACATATAACTCTAAATGAAGATACCTAGCCTGGTATCAAAATGTTCAGAAACCCACCCACAAGCTCAGAGATTGAACCTCTACTCTCATCCTACACCTGAACTGCAGACATTCACCACTATTGCACATATAACCATACAGCCAGATGGGAAGGGTCCAGTCAATTGTTAGGTGACTGACCTCACACAAAAGAATCAGAACGTTCAGATACTGGAAATCTTGTTCCACTTTGTCTATGGAGATTCTCAGTCATCCAGGTCATAGTTATCCCAAAGGTGCTTTTCAAAAGGCACCTGGACTTTCTTGTTTTTTTCCTTGAAAACATTTTGCTTCTCATCCAAGAAGTTGAACTGAACTGAACTGAAGAAGCTTCTTGGATAAGAAGTGAAACAATTTCAAGGGGGGGAAAAGTCTAGTTGCCTTTTGAAAAGCAACTTTGGGATTTGTTCCTCTTTCCACTGGAAAAATACTAGTTCCCTGTTGGATCTCCTTGATCCAGCTTCAGCCTGCCTTAGTGGCAGGCTGGTTTTAACATGGAGGTCTAATCTGAAGATGCATCCTCAATGACTGATAAGCAGACCATCTTGGAATTGTGCAAGAGAGATATGTGGAAGATCCCCATGTCAGATCTACATAAACTATAGTATCCTCACACTAAGAACAAAGGCATGTGTCCTCAAGACACTGGTGTCCACAGAAGGCATTAAAACAAAAAAGGTGGCAGAAGCAGCATTGTGATGCAAATCCTTTTCCTTTTGTGTAAGCACACAATGGTGCTCCTGCCATCTTGCCTTTTTAGACATCCACTCCCCAGCAGATTTTTCACAGACAATCCTGGCAACATTATGTCCATCAATTCTCAAAGAGTTGGAAGCAGCTAAACAACTATTTAAATTTAACTAGTTGGAATGTTTATCCTTGGTGTATTTAATTATTTAATCCCATCTGCCACACTAGAAAATACAATTCAGAGGAAAATTTTCAAAGAGCTTAAAACAGCCCAGCTTTTTCAGGGAGCACATGAAAGAAGCTGAAGTTATGCAACCCTGGCCTCAGGCATGTTCTGTTTTCCGTTCCATGCATAGTTACCTAACTCATGTATCCTAAAGATGTCTGTTTGCAGGGACACGGTGGTTCAGTGGGTTAGGATGCTGAACTTGTCGATCAGAAGGTCAGCAGTTTGGCGGGTCGAATCCCGAGTGCCACGTAGCAGAGTGAGCACCTGTTACTAGTCCCAGCTTCTGCCAACCTAGCAGTTCGAAAGCACATAAAAATGCAAGTAGAAAAATAGGGGCCACTACGGTGGGAAGGTAACAGCGTTCCATGCGCCTTTGGCGTCTAGTCATGCCAGCCACATGACCACAGAGACATCCTCGGACAAGTGCTGGCTCTTCGGCTTTGAAACAGAGATGAGCACCGGCCCCTAGAGTCGGAAACGACTAGCACGCATGTGCGGGGGAACCTTTACTTTTTTTAAAGATGACTGTAAGCCAGAGAGCAAATATTTTTGGTGATAAAGCCAGCTTTTAATCTTGTGTGCATTTTCAAGCCCTTGTCTCCTAATTAGGAAACTGAGACCCTTTGCAAGACAAATATTTGCAAGGGAAATGCCTTGCAGATAGTTGTTATTGGTTAATTAGGAGAATTGTACACCAAAGTACATAACAATTGTAAACATGACCTTTTTTTCAAGGAAGCTTGAGGATAATGGTCCCTCAGTTCAACCCAACAGCGTTCATGTGGGGGAGCTCAAACAAACAAAAAGGGTGGTTGCAACATAGCAGTTGAAGACCCATGCCTTGATATGTGTGTAAAATATCAATGCAATGCCACAACTGCCATCTTGCCTGCTTTGACCCACACCCTAAAGTTCAACCCATTTGATTGCAAAATGGAAAAAGCTGCGGTAAGCTAAAAGATGTTGGATTTTGAAGAAGCAAGGCAGAAAAAACATTGATGTTTTTGAACAATGGTGTCAGAGAAGACTGCTGAGAATATGGTGAACAACCAAGAAAGCAAACCAATGGATCACCAAACAAATCAACCAGAATTTTCATTAGTGGCAATAAATGACTATCACAGAATCATAGGGCTGGAAGGGACCTTGGAGGTCTTCTAGTCCAACCTCCTGCCCAAACCAGGAGTCCTAATTCCATCCTGGGCAAATGATTTTCTAATCTTTTCTTTAAAATCTTCAATGATGGAGCACTCACAATTCTGGGAGGCAAGCTATTCCATTGATTAATTGTTCTCATTGTCAGGAAGTTTCTCCTTAATTCTAGCTTGGATCTCACTCTGACTAGCTTCTACCAGTTGCTTCTTGTCCTGCCCTCAGGTGCTATGGAGAATAATTGATGTCCTCTTCCCACTGACAGTCCTTCAAGTATTGGAAGACTACTATGACTTCTTTTTGTTAAGCCAAACATAGTTCCCTTAATGTCTATGGAGATTCTCAGTCATCCAGGTCTGGTTGTCCCAAAGGTGCTTTTTCAAAAGGCAATTGGACTTTCTTTGTTTTTATTTGAAGACATTTCCCTCCTCACCCAAGAACTGAAGAAGCACCTTTAGGACTAGTTCCCTTAACTGTTCATCATACCATTTTGCCTCCAGACCCCTTATCGTCTCTGTGGCTCTCCTCTCCTCTGCATTCTTTCTAGGGCCTCAGCATCTTTTTTGTATTGATTGGGCTTAAATTATCTTACTTTGTATACATTATGTGAAGATTTAGTTCCCTGGAAAGATTCTAATGCTGGGAAAGATAGAAGGAAAATGAAGAAGGTAACCACAGCATAAAGTGCATGGCTGAGAAAAAGAACTTGATAAAGATGCCAGGTGATGTTTGATATGATATAAAATCTACATATCTATTTGTTTGTTTGTTCATTTGATTTACAAAGTTAAAGTTGCATTTTTAGAAGACCTCTCAATGATTAATTATTCTAACTGTCAGGAAATTTCTCCTTAGTTCTAGGTTGGTTCTTTCCTTGATTAGCTTCCATCCATTGCTTCTTGTTCTGCCTTTAGATGCTTTCTAGAATAGGTTGGCCCCCTCTTCTTTTGTCAAGATGGTAGGTCTACCACACATAAAAAAGGGGGCAGGACTTTGATTTCACGGTCAGAGCACCATCTTGACTTTTTTTACCTTCCCATGAATATCCTTACACAGCAGCAGAAACTTTTAGGAGCAACAGATGCTTATATATATATATATATATATATATATACATATATATATATATATAGGCTACTGCTAAGCTTGTAAGCCACCCTGAGTCTTCGGAGAAGGGTGGGATATAAATGGAATATATATATATATATATATATATATATATATATATATATATATATATATATATATATATATATATATATATATATATTCAGTAATTATAACCAAGACCTCCTGAGGTATTGGCCCTGAGTGAAATGAAATGTAGAGGGTGATATTTTTCTGAAAAAATTTCAGAGAGTTTTTTATATTCTCACCTTCCTTCCCCACAAAATAAAGGCATTTTTCAGATATTCTTCTTTGTGGTTGGTATCACTCTTTGTTATATTTGAATGCTGCAGTATAATCAACCAATATTTCTTTCCCACAGAATGTTCTGTGACCTTAGATATAATCTTGAAAGATCTCCAACAGTCGTAACTAAATAGTAATTTTTCAGATCAGCCATGACTTGATTCAAGCAAATGAGCTGAGATTCAAAGAGGACATGATCTTATTTTAGTTGGCAATGTAAGGTCAAATTGTTTTGCTATGAGCCAAATCAGAGATGCTATTGAAAAAGAAATAAGTCCATTGGCTTTGATAGGGAAGCATCAAAATGCCAGCAAGTGCTCCATTTTTTTTAACAGATGTAAACAACATACATAGATGAGTTGTTAAAGGACATGAAACATGCCAGGTTCAGTTGGCTATTTTTGAAGGGATACATTGAAATGAATATTTGAATTATTCTATGTCAGGGAATTGCAGGCAGGTGTCCAAATGAAGTCAGAGACACTGACACGAACTTGTAGTTTTATATAAATAAATACATTTAACATCTATATTTACAGCAGATAAGATAGTCAGGCAGAGAGGAGCATCATGAGGTAAAACATAAAGCATTCAGGGCGCACAGACGAAAAAGGTGGGAATAAGGGAAACTCCCCCTTTACACCCACAGCAACCAATCATAGTGTAGATTGCATCACACATGAGCCAGCATTCTCCAACCAATCAACTATAATTGTGTGTTCTGGCCCATTGTGCAATTTTACTGTTCCAGCTACTAAATTTAAATATCTTAACATTCTAAGACAGAAGTTGCAGTGGTTTGTAGGAACAAGTCTCCAAATTCTCCAGCAAAGATCTTACGTTTTGTGGAACCAATGCAGAAAGTGTCCTGTTCTAGTTTTGTTAAAAAAATAAAAAATAAAAATTTCAAAAAGAACATAACGTAAGCTTTCATTTCTCAGTTTTCCCTCGCTTCTCATGTGGCAATGTTTTGCATGACCTTGCTAGCTTGCTATCGAGTGCCATTAATTTGGGTGGGGGGATATGCTTCCTCTGATTGTTGGGAGTTTGGGGGATAGTATAAGATTTAGTGTAGGTAGTTGTCAAGTTTTCTGATTTTTTAATTTTGTGAAGGCACCCAGACTTGTTTGGAGAAGAGGAGCCTAGAAATGCAATAAAATAAATTAATGAATTAAATGATTTTATTCATTTATTTGTTTGTTAAATTTATCTACCCATTTCACCAGGGGGCTACCCTGGGCAGCTTACAATAATATAAAACAAAAAATAGTGATTAAAATAAATCTAAGAATAACAATAGTAAAGGAATAAAACTGTAATAATAAATACTGTAAATAATAATTAAATAATTTTGGATTTACTTTAGCCATAATCTCTTTCTCATGAGCAAGGCTTGGCTGTATTAAGTTGCTGCTTGTTGAAAGTGCTCTATGTAAATTAGTTCATTAGCAGAAGTGAGAGGACCAGGTTGGCCCACAATGCACTGCCACAAAGATAGGTACAGTAGGTCACTGAGGAACAGGCTGGCACAGAACAAATGGTATTTGTAGCCATGCTGTCTTCCCCGCCCCCTCAAAAATAATAAATGTTTACAGCAGTCCTCCAAATAGTCACCTGGTACCCCCTTACTGATGGTTGAGGTGCTTAAATCATTCCCAATCAATATCAGCCCTTTGAGGTAGACCAGACTTGGAAATGAAAGTCATGCATGTTAATACTATTTTTATTATAAGTTTATATTGACAGAAATTTGCAAGTCTTGAATACACTTCCTCCCTCACTCCTTTTACCTTTGTGGGAACTAGGGAGGGTCTTACCTGAGATGTTTTCTCAGGTTACAGTTCTGGTCTGGACTCAGATTTCTTTTATCTGATTATTGTCTTGGTTGCGGCTCTTCCTCCTGTTCCTCAACATTATTCCTTTTTCCCTTTACAACCCTGCAGAATTTAAAAATAAGATTTGATCCAAGAAGTTAAATTATCTTACTTTGGGCACATCATGCAAAGAACCAACTCTCTAGAAGGTCTAATGCTGGAAAAGGTAGAAGAAAAGAGAAGCTCCATTTAAATGTCTATTTTTCCAGCCTAATCATTGGCGAAAGGAGGAACAGCAATAATGCCCTGGGATCCTATCAAACATTTCTTAGCTTTGCAAAAGGTTTAATTTACCAGAGTGAGGAAGAGACAATATTATTGACATTTTGGTCAAGGGGAAATGTCACAGGATTGATCTGTGTGACTGAATGCTTCTTGGAACAGGAAGTGGGGTGGGAGAGAGAGAAAAGATTATCAATAGCATAAATTTCAGCAAATGGCAAGTAAGACACTTGTCTCTGTCAAAAAGTATGATCAAAGTCACATAATTCCCATCAGTGTTATTGGCATGCAGGAAACTACAGGGCATAATGAGAAATGTTATAAGAATATTGAGAAAGGGTTGACAGAATCATAACATGGAGTCATCAAACTTTTCACTTGAAATTAGTTTCCACATTCTGCAAAATGGATCACACATTGTGAAGGGCTGTTTTCTAACACACTAGAAACACCTTCCTAAAAACCTCAACGTAGCCACCAAAGGATCATAAACATAATGGAACTGGCTGATACCTTAGAGGCTATCAGTCTAACCCCTGCTTGATGTCTATGGAGATTCTCAGTCATCCAGGTCATTCACAGTTGTCCCAAAGATGCTTTATCGAAAGGCAACTGAACTTTCTTGGTTGTTTCCTTGAAGATGTTTTGCTTCTCATCCAAGAAGCTTCTTCTGTTCTGACTGAATGGTGGAGGAGGAAAGGATTTCTGCAAGAAATATAAATCTTTCCATCCTTCACCATTCAGCCAGAACTGAAGAAGCTTCTTCAATGAGAAGCAAAATGTCTTCAAAGAAAAACAAAGTCCAGTTATCTTTTGGAAAAGTTATCTTTGGGATAACCCTTGCTTGGCTGCTAAAGATCTGCGAAAGCATTTTGGTTGACTCCTTGACTCATGGAGTTGGAAGAAACCTCAAAGATCATTAACGCAGGGTCTGTTAATTTAGAAGAGCTGGGAGGGGAAGGTATATGAAACAGAAAACCAATGTATCTTGAAAGACTCTAGATTAATGAAAACTTTACAATTTACCAGGGAGGCCACACTTCACAACCCACCTAGGATAAAAGATTTAAGAGTTGGAATATTTATATCCCAACTCCTCTCTGATTATTCACTAATGAGCCTATCCAGATTATGTGAGAAATGAAACCTCTCTGGAGGAAATCTACGGGGTTCCCTAATCTAACCAACTTGTTCAGACTAAAGAAGCTACTTCAAGGAAGAGTGAAATGTTTTGGACCAACAAGAAAAGTCCAGTTGCCATGACTCAACTTCCAGACAACTCTACCTGGATGACCAAGAATCTTCACTGACAAAATTTTATAATTTTACTCTTTAAACAGTCTATTCTTCCCAAGTATCTTTTCATCTCCCTTCTTTTTTTCTTCTTCTTTTCCCATAAAGATATTTTACAAAGGTCTGGAGACAATGGACAGAGTAATGAAAGCTTTGAATTTATTTAATGCTAATGATATAACCGGATTGCAGATTTAATGAAAACTTTATAAGTTTAGTCTTTAATCACCCTATCTTTCATGAGTATCTTTTCATCACCATTTTTTCCTTCTTTCTCTTTGGCACAGTACCTAAAGAATTGTGATTTCTATTAGAGAGGCAGCGAAATAGATGGATGGATAGACGATGAGTAGGGCAAAGGTGCACAGCCTCTTTTTTCCAGAGGGTGATTTGACCTTTAGTTGACAAGATGGTGATGGGGATCAGAATCCTGCACATGATCAGAGTCTGGATATAAATTTGAGAAGAATAGAATAGAATAGAATAGAATAGAATAGAATAGAATAGAATAGAATAGAATAGAATAGAATAGAATAGAATAGAATAGAATAGAATAGAATAGAATAGAATAGAATAGAATAGAATAGAGCTGAAAGGGACCTTGGAAGTCTTCTAGTCCAATCCCCTGCTCAAGCAGGAGAATAATATATAATTTAATTTATCCTGCATGGATTGTGTCCTTGTAGTGGGGAAGGAGCCCTTGTGGCACAATGGTTAGAATGCAGTATTGCAGGCTAACTCTGTCTACAGCCTGGAGTTTGATCCTGACTGGCTCAAGGCTAACTAAGCTTTCCATCCTTCCAAGGTCGGTAAAATGAGGACTCGGATTGTTGGGGGCAATATGCTGACTTGTAAATCACTCAGAGAGTGAGGTAAACAGCCAACATGCTGGCTGAGGAATTCTGGGAATTCTGGGAATTGAAGTCCACACCTCTTAAGCTTATGGAGATGGAGAAACACTGCTCTCCAAATCAGCTGTCCCTCATGGTGCAAAACCATTCTGTCTTTTCAGGAACTAGAGAGACCATCTTTGCCTTTTTCTTCCAACCATTCTTCCATCAGATCATTAAATTCATGTTTGTGTCAAACTGGCTCAGGATCCCTGCCAAATTCAGAAAGAAGGCGGTGAGTGATGACAGGAGTCTATCCTGACAAATGATTCATTCATGGGCTGTGAATATTTGCTTCTGGGCTGCAGCCAACATTGATCATCTGAGAAACGGAAACCACTGCAGGTGTCCGTGCCACTGTTGTTGCTCAGAGCTTAGTTAAGAGATTGGAAGGAAAAGGAGGAGGAGTTTTTGGGTGGTATCCAGCTTTTGCTTCCTGAGACTCTTCCCTTTGAGAAGTGACAATTATGTCTTCAAGACGATGAGTGCATCAAACAGTGACTAGAGGGGAAGGCATAAATAAATCTAGATCTTCATAGCATGTTAGGAGATTGATATGTGCAGTGCTCTACACAGATGGTTTAGGGGCATGAACTGAATGGGCGATTATTTGAAAGTTTGTCTTTTGGAAGCGGTCTCACATTATCCCTAAATCATGTGAATTGTTCTCCTTCAATTTGTAGGTTTTGTTTTTCCTGTTGTTTTATCCTGGAAAAATCACTTGGTATTCTAGCCAATCAGAGAAAACATAAAGAAAGGAGTAATGCTATAAACCAGGGGTATCCAACCTTGGCAACTTTGTGGACTTCAACTCCCAGAATTCCATGGCCAGCATGACTGGCTGTGGAATTCTGGGAGTTGATGTCCACAAGTCTCAAAGTTGCCAAGATTGGACACCCCAGCTATAAACCTATTTCATCAGATTGTTTCCACCTGGGATGACTTAACTCAGCTAATTGAGAGAGTGAGCTTTGTCTGGTTGGCTAGACCAAGCTAATTGAGAGTGAGGTCAATGCTGAATGGTGCAAAAATTTTTTATTCCTTTTAGAACAAATTCTGTGGAAGTTCACCAATGCTTTTACTGCTGCTGAATTGTTGGAAAGATGTCATTACTTTTCAGCACCAATCTAAAAATGCTGTAATGCCCTACTGATTCTTACTATAAAAGCTTTAAATGGGACAAAAAAGCTCATTTTTACAGGACTCTTTCGCACAGTTAATCTCTGCCAACAAGATTGCAATTCTATTATTTGACAAAATTGTGTCCAATGAAATTGCCTTGTAGCATAAAGGTCTTGGCATTTAATGTTTGGTGGGATAAATCCCACATGGATCTTAAGACAGAAGAGAAAGATTACATTTTAAATTAACATTCTTGCAAAGCCACACCATTTGTTGCTTTCCCCATTTAAAAGTCTTTTCCAAGTATAATATTGAATTGCAAAGAGATCACCCATATGAAATAGCTTTCAAGTCTTCTTCAAAATGAAATACACAGTTAACCCTTAGTATCCTACTATGCTAGTCAAAGGTAAATAGCTGTCAGGTGCCAATAACCAGGTTCAAAAGATAGAAAAGTTTATTATTGTTACCTCTAACACAATAATCTAGTCAATTAACCAGTCAAAGCTAAATTAGCACTAGATAAAGGTCAATGGAATTCACAGTTGGCTGCACTTAGGTCTTTTGTGACAACACAATGATTCTAAAATGATGACAAGTTTAACCCCACATTCCAGCTCTGCCTCTTCTCCTACAATAGTAAGTATATTCAGGACCTATTCCACATACACACAGGGAAGTTAATTCCTCCTAACCCTAAATCTAACCCTAACCCATGTCTAAATAAAACAGGAATCCATAATCCATAAAAGCGACTGACACAATCCCAAAAAGTAAGTTTTTATCAAACGGTATTTTATTTCTTTATTTAAATCTCACAGCAATCTTGAAATTTGGTCTTTGTATCTGCTTGTTGACATCACAAGTACAACTAAGTAATTTAATGTGACATAAATGTAATGACATGAAGCATGTTGATGCTGTTTGTGCGAGGATGGTAACATTAGGGACATCTTCCAAAGTCTCACTTTCATTGTAATGTTTTGTATTTTGTACCTATTTGGTAATGTTCCATTTGTGAAAAGGTGGATAGAAGAACTAATTTCCAATTCATGTTACTCTGGCATTAGATCATTCTTGCTAGCGCTGTCCTATTTCCATTTCAATTTATGATGTTGGCAGGGGCAGAAGCATTAGAACTCTCAGATTATTATTGCTAATTGAATAAGCAATAATAATAAAATAATGTGTTATTTATGGCAATGAGCAGGGATGTTTGCAGGGAGGAGGTTGAAAAGGCAAAATGGTGACCACAACCAAGGGAGGGAGGGAGGGAAGAAAAAAAAGAAAGAAAGAAAGAAAGAAAGAAAGAAAGAAAGAAAGAAAGAAAGAAAGAAAGAAAGAAAGAAAGAAAGAAAGAAAGAAAGGAAGGAAGGAAGGAAGGAAGGAAGGAAGGAAGGAAGGAAGGAAGGAAGGAAGGAAGGAAGGAAGGAAAGAAGGAAGGAAGGAAGGAAATGAAGGGAGGGAGGGAGGGAGGAAAGGAGGGAGTGAAGAGAAATAAGAAAAAATGAGGGAGGGAGGGAAGGAGGAAGGAAGGAAGGAAGGAAGGAAGGAAGGAAGGAAGGAAGGAAGGAAGGAAGGAAGGAAGGAAGGAAGGAAGGATTGATTTCCAATGCTTTCCACAAGCTCAATCAGGAAATCAACAGGAAGTAAGAAATTGCTCACACTCCCAGTGATTTTTTTTGTCTGCCCATTTTAATTTGGCTTCTCTGTTTAGGGAAGGAAATATCTCTGAAAAGATGACCCAACAGGTCATGGGTTGCTAGTATCTACTTAATAGTAAGATCCATGAAGTTCAGTTGATCTTACTTCACATTACTGTTTATTTAAAATCACAAAGGCAACCTATAGTCTAAGCTACCAATTATACATCCTACCCAGGGTTGTGAATCTTTTGGAAGTTCTTGCACATTTTCAATCTTTTTAGAACAATGAATAATTGCTGCAGATGGTTATTAAAAGGGTCAGTAAGATCACTGGTTTCCAAAGGGACTTGACCCTGAGAGATGCTGAGATTCATTTACAAGCTCATGGTGTGAGTTAATTGCTATACTTCAGAGCTAACAAAAGATGACAATAGTTAGTCATCTTCTGGATGCTGCCCAAAAGTGTCACCATGAATGATGCTTCACAGATATCACACAATTTATCTCCCTCTTCACAACATGAAGAACATGCAGTCTTATGTAGCTGATAAGCAAAAGGAAAAAAGAGATCTCTCCAGATAGTTTGCCTTTACAAAATCCTAATAGGTCTGCATTAGGCTGAAGACAATGTGACATCTCTGGTTTTCCCCATAGTTTAATATAAGATTTTTATGGGGTTATGTTTGAATTAATGGGTGGATATGGGCAGCCGTTTTGTCCAATGAAGGAAAGAAAGAGGGGGAAAAGAGGAAGGAAGGAAGGAAGGAGGGAGAGAAGGAAGGAAGGAAGGAAGGAGAGGTGGGGAGGGAGAGAGGGAGGGAATCAACATTCAATCAAAAAACACCACTTTATTTCTCTGGGGTGGGAAATATATACTGTATAATCTTACGTGTAGGAGATGCGCAAGCTAAGCCCGAGGGAGGAGTCTTGAGTCCCCTCATCAGTCTTGAGTCCCTTCACATTGACAAGAGATCTAAGTCCAGCCCACTTTGAATCCCACTGTCTCTTATCTACTGCCAATTTGCTTGGACTTTTAGTAGTTCAGATTCTGGTAGAGAGCTTAAGCTTGCAATAAACCATTATATACATTTGAATTTCCTGCCACTATTCCTGAGACATTGTTTTCCTTATTCTCACATGAACCAGAAGTGATTGATGGATTTAGTGATTCCTTCCTTCCTTCCTTCATTGACTGATTGTGTGTCTCAAGTCATTTTCAGCTTCCAGTCAGCACATAGATGAATCTTCTCCGTGACAATCTATTTCTAACTTGGTCTTTCAAGTCTCCCAACAATGTCCCCATTGCCATTGTAGCTAAATCCATCCACCTCTTTCATTTTAGGCAATTATTATTTAGCATAGGATGAGAACATGTCAGCAGAGAAGCAAACATATATACACAGTGTATGTAATTATAAGTAAAACTACTATGGGGTTATCGCAGTGATCTCATAACTAGATGTCCAATTCAGTTATCCAGAGATTGTCTCTGTTGTTGCTTTGTGCAGATCTTCTGGGGAACCAGGGAATGGATGTTATGGGCAATCTTGTGTAACATGTTTAATAGCTTGCGTATCGGTACCACAATCACAACAAAGGGAATCTTTCTATCCCCACTGCTACAGGGCGGAGGCACTTCTTCCCATTTTAAGTAAGATGAGGGGGAATCTGCAACAAAGTAAGCTTTCACAACACTCCAGAAGGTGGGGACCTTTTTAATTTGTCCGTTTAATGACCTTTGTTCAGTGTTTGCATTGCAGTTCTTTGGACTGTCCTGTTTTGGACTGTGGCTGATTTTTTACAGGCGATTGTTTTACCTCTGCTTTTAAATGAAGTGTTGTTGTAAGATGGGTGGCAAGCAAAATAAATAAATAAATAAATGTTTTGCTCAGCAATTACAGGTCCTTTGGGAGGAAAAATGATATGCAAACTGAGAGAACAGTAGCAGCAATCAGCATTTAGTATTTAGAAGAAATATTTGGAGTAGTTTGTATTTGTCACAAGTTGAACATGGAGCGGGTGTGTAATCAAGAAGCCAGATAGACTAATTGAACAGTTGAATTTTGCATGATTAAGTTATTTTATTTAGAAAGTGGGGATTGCAAAGACGATATGATTGATATGTTTAAGTTGGCTTAGAATCAATGTCGAATTGAAACTGATCTTAAAAAATGAGGTCAGCTCACTTCTCGTGTCCTTGATATCTCATAAATGAACACAGTAAGTGGTACAGTTTCATGATAGGGGAAAAAAATCTGAAGCAGAACAACACACTCAAATGTGCACCCAAGGATAACATGAGCCACCTTATTCCTAATGCATTGGTTCTGCTTCAAATGGCAATTTTCTGATCAGGCAATATTCAGTTCCCAGGATACAAAAGTCAAAAGGATTTTGGAAGCATGCCAGACAAAAGCTGGTTTTCAGCCCACCTTTGGTGTCAGCTCTCTTCCTGGAGCACAGAAAAAAGCCAGTCTGAATTTTCTGCGAGGTGCCCCTTCCCCATGACATCAAGTGGAAAGAGACAAGTAGCTGAAAAAAGCGCAGAGAAGAACAACAGAGATGATTAGGGGACTGGAGGCTAAACTGCATGATGAACTGTATGATGAACAATTGTGGGAACTAGGTATGTCTAGCCTCACGAAGAAAAGAACTAAGGGTGATAACATATCTGTCTTCCAGTACTTGAGGGCTGTCACATTGAAGAGGAGTCAATCTATTCTCCAAGGCATCTGAGAGCAGGACAATAGCAATAGCACTAAGACTTATATACCGCTTCACAGTGCTTTACAGCCCTCTCTAAGTGGTTTATAGAGTCAGCACATTGCACCCCAACAATCTGGGTCCTCATTTTACTGACTTTGGAAGGATGGAAAGTGAGTCAACCTTGAGCCAGTAAGAATCGAACTGCCGAAATGCTGGCAGTCAGCAGAAGTAGCCTGCAGTACTGCATTCTAACCACTGCGCCACCACGGCTTCTTAATTGTAGCAATAGCTACAGTAGCAATAGTAAAAGCACTTAGACTTACAGTACTACTTCACAGTGCTTTGCAGCCCTCTCTAAGCAGTTTACAGAGTCAGCATATTGCTCCCCAGCAATCTCAGTCCTCATTTTACTCACCTCTGAAGGATGGAAGGCTGAGTTAACCTTGACCAGTGAGAATCAAACCACCAAACTGCAGGCAGCCAGCAGGCAGCAGAATAGCCTGCAGTACTACATCCTAACCACTCCGCCACCACGGGTCACAAGATGTAACAGGGAGACAATCTATTTTCCAAAGCACTCAAAGGCCAGATAAGAAACAATGGATGGAAACTGATCAAGAAGAGATTCAACCTAGAAATAAGGAGAATTTTTCTGACAGTGAGAACAATCAACCAACGGAACTACTTGCCTTCAGAAGTTATGGGTGCTTCATCACTGGAGCCGTTCAAGAAGAGACTTGACAGCCACTTGTCAGAAATGGTATAGGGACTCGGGTTAGGACTAGATGACCTTCAAGGTCCCCTCCAACTCTGTTGTTCTGTATTCTGTGTCGTTCAAGAGAGATCCAACCTAGAACTAAGGAGAGATTCCAGAGAGTGACAAGAATGAATGAGTGGAAGGGCCTGCCTCCAGAAGTTGTGGGTGCTCCATCACTGGAGGTTTTCAAGAAGATACTGGTCAGCCATTTGTCCAAAATGGTATCGGGTCTTCTGCTTGTGCAGGGGGTTGGACTAGAAGACCTCCAAGGTCCCTTCCAACTCTGTTATTCTGCATTCTATCTTGGGGGGGGGGGGAAAGTCTTTCCAACAGTGAAAGCTATGGCAAGGTGCTCACAAAGCAGAAGAAAAACTAGGAAAAGTTGAAGAGCACCCTGCTGGGCATTCAATTAATTAAGTTGGTTAGTGAAGAAGAAACTACAGCTTTGTGCCGGATGGAGTTATGCAAAATCTGTCATTACTTTAAACAGCTATTGCACCAAAATGGAAGCTCAAAAAAAGAGAAAAGAAAAATCACAATCTTGGTCTGCTTTTTTTGATGGGCTGAGGAGACCTATTTGCAATTTAAGATGGGCTGGCTTAGCAAGATTTGAGCTGAATAGCAACAGGTCTAATCTGTAGAACCAATTGAAGGAGCTAAATGATGGAGAATTTGGGCAGGAAATAGAAAACGTACCTGAATTTGGAATCATTAGAAGGCAAAGAACGCATTTAAATAATTTTTAGAAGGATTAGGACCACCAAATCCATGGCCATCAAATCAGTAGGAAAGAAGGTATAAAAAGCTGCAAAGAAGCTGAGAAAGGAACTTTGAACATAAACAAGCAGCAGCTGGAAGGGAATTACTTAGCCACTTATGAAGAGCAGTTTTGTCTGGAATGGGGGGGGGGAAATACAAAATGGTCAAAGAGATTCTACCTTAACAAACTCACTAATAAAAGTGGACAGAAACTTGCCATCATAGTTTCCAAAATCTGTACCTTATCCTTTATTTCTTGCATCGAAACTCCTTATCAGAGTCTATGAAATTTTTGCTTCTGACATTTTATCCTGCCATAAAAGTCTTGACATTATAAGGCATGAGTTTTCATTTTATTTATTTTTCCTGTTTGGGAGACACTGGTTGTGTCCTTTGTTTATTTTTAAATGCTGGTTAAGCCTATATTAGGCAAACACTAAACTTGACCAGGAAGGAAGGAAGGAAGGAAGGAAGGAAGGAAGGAAGGAAGGAAGGAAGGAAGGAAGGAAGGAAGGAAGGAAGGAAGGAAGGAAGGAAGGAAGGAAGGAACTACATAACATAATTCATTAACAGAATTTGCTGTCACAATAATTTAATGACGGGATTATCAGATTGGATCAATTTAACCTGGACATTTAAATAAAAAATAGGCTGGTTCTATTAATGGAAATGGCCATTAATCATTATTACTAAATAATTATCACTGTGTACATCTGTTCCTAAATGGCTGGACGCCAGATGAACACTGTACATCTGTTCAGGCAGAAATTCAACCCAAGAATGCAATTGTTCCCTAGCAACAGCTGAATTCTATTTTTCCAAGAATAGGAGATCAACTGTTGTTGTTGTTTCTTCGTCATAGTAATCTTGGGAAGGTACATGGATGCAAACCGAAATGGACAAAGCTTCTAATAGAACCTCACTTCCCTGTTTAAAAACAGCCAGGGCCAAATTTAAAGATTTTTATGCATCATTTCATCCACTCAGTCCTTTGAGAACTTTTAAAAGAAACCAGAAAATCTTCATGACATGCTGTTTATGACTTTTTCGTAAAGTCAACGCTTTGTATGCAGAGATGGGTATCAGTTCTGGATTGCTGGGTGATACAATGCAGTCTTACAGGCTAGCATTGCAATAGTGAGTACATTTTAGTGTCATTCAGGAAAACAATCCCATTTTTCCCTGCTGGTTCTCATTCAGCTGGGTAAAAGAAATTGTGCTTTTGCAAATTTCTTACAAATCACTAAAATTTACTGATTTTTGTCAATGGAGTATTTTTTTTTAATTACAGCTAGTCCTCGATTTATGATCACAGTTGAGCCCCGACATTTCTGTTGCTAAGTGAGACATTTGTTAAGTGAATTTTGCCCCAGTGGTTAAGTGAATCACCACAGGTCTTAAGTTAGTACCCCGGTTGTTAAGTGAATCTGGCTTCCCCATTGACTTTGCTTGTCAGAAGTTTGCAAAAGGTGGATCACATGACTACTGGGACACTGCAGCCGTCATAAATATGAATCAGTTGCCAAGTGTCTGAGTTTTGATCACGTGACCGTGGGGATGCTGCAATGGTTATAAGTGTGAAAAATGGGCATAAGTCACTTTTTCCAGTGACATAACTTTGGTCGCTAAATGAACTGTTGTATGTCGAGGACTACCGATACCAGGTAGCCAAAATGAGTGTGAGAATAAACTGAATTTTATTTCTCTGAAATGGTATAGGGTTTCCAGCCTGATCAGAGGGTTGGACTAAAAGACCTGCAAGGTCCCTTCCAATTCTATTATTATTATTATTATTATTATTATTATTATTATTATTATTATTATTATTGTTGTTGTTGTTGTTGTTGTTGTTGTTGTTATTGTTGTTATTGTTGTTATTGTTATTATTATTATTGTTGTTGTTGTTGTTGTTGTTGTTGTTGTTGTTATTATTATTATTATTATTATTATTATTATTATTATTATTATTATTATTATTATTATTATTATTATTATTTGAACCTCAGTCAACTGAACATTCAAATTGACTGGCACTAATGGTTGACACGGGTTGCTGCCAGCATCCTAGGTATCAACCAGGTATCTCCTTAAAATGTAAGATGTTCCGAGTTGTTGTTGTTGTTATATTGAACTGGGATTTAAGCACCTCCAATTCAGCATTTTCAAATTATGAAATCTGGATGGCCAAAGAGAAGGAAAGATATGAAACAGAAGTGACACAGAAAGCAACAATTTCTCCCATGAGTCGATTCAGCTCAAAACCACCTGCGAGAGAAATTCCAAGTAAATTCTCAAGCACAATGAGAATACGAAAATCAGGAATAAAACATCTGAGGAACTGCAGGGCAGATTCCAGCGCTGTGTTAGCAAATTCATAGCAATAGCCAGATGCAATCAATTTTGCACCTCTCCCTTGCCTTGAGTTCATTTGAACGATAATTAATTCAGAATTCTTGGAAGCTTGGCTGACTACTTTAGTAGAAGTAGGATCTATTCTTCCCCTGACATCTAATCCCTCTTTGGCAAGTGGCATTTTTATAGCTGCATTCAATATCCCTTGATCTTACCCTGGTGTGGAAATGTGTCCTGATAAATAAAAGAACCCACCAAATGGAAATCCCTTAAAAAATTCATCATGCTAATCTTTAGGCACTCTCTTGCTGCATTGCCACAAATTTCCTCTGTAGTCAAGGCAGAAGAAGAAGCCAACTTTATGTTCCTAATATATCTTTCTGATACAAAGCAAGACAATGAGAAAGGGGTGTAGGTTTGTGGGTTGTTTTGTTTTGTTTTGCTTTGTTGGTCAATGCAGGAATAACCTGGTCATTGGGCTGTTGGTTTGATCTCCGAGGTTGGCGATTTGGCTGCAAACGTTTCGTCTCTACAAATTGTTGTAGAGCGTCCATGAAAGCATCTTCTCCTCTCCCTCCTGCCTGCTTCCTGTTGAGGCTCTAAATTCTAACACCTTAATCGCTTGCAAAGGCCGCTGTCAGAACGATCGAAATGGAGCAGATTATAAAATGGAATGGCGAGTGTTCTCGTCTCCAAGGAAATCTAGAGAGCTCCATAAATCAACACCACAATTCTTGGATCAGATCTACCCAGCCAGGTGAGAGACATAAACTGCCCGATGCAAGATAGGAGGCCCGCACTGCTGTGATTCAGTTGGGCAGGGACGAATCGAAAGAAGTGAGGGCTAAACCAGGATGGGAGAAAAACCGGCTTAACTCTATTCTGCCTCGTGATCATTAAGAGTTTGTGCCTTTTTTAAAAAAAATCCCAAAAGGCCTATTTGCTTTATTTCCAGAGATGTTGGTTTTTCCCCCTGTCCTGGTAGTCCTTTACTTACAACACAACTGAACCCAAGCAAGACAGTTAAGTAAGCTTTCCGCATTTTATGACCTTTCACGCCACAGTTGTTAAGTGAATCTGGCTTCCCCAGTGAATCTGCTTGTCAGAAAGTTGCAAAAGGTGATCACATGACCCCAGGAGACTGCAACCATCATGAAAACATGTCACTTGTAAAGCATCCAAATTCTGATCACATAAACTGTGGGGATGCCGCAATGGTCAGAAGTGTGAAAAACAACCACTTTTTCCCAGTGCCATTGTCACTCTGAACAGTCATTAAACAAAGAGTTATAAGTCAAGGACTACCTGTTTATCTATAAGCATAGATGCATATATTTAGCTACTATCAGTCTTGGTGGTGCAGTGGTTAGACTGCAGTATTGCAGGCTAATTCTGCCAATAGCCAGAAGTTTGATTCTGACCGGCTCAAGATTGACTCAGCCTTCCATCCTTCCAGGTCAGTAAAATGAGGACCCAGATTGTTGGGGAAAAGATGCTGACTCTGTAAATTGTTTAGACAAGGCTGTAAAGTGCTATGTAGCGATATATAAGCCTTATTGCTATTGCTAACATCCAACAGGTATGAAGCCACTAGAATTCCTATTCCTAGCACAGTGCTTCTCAACCTTGGCAATGTTAAGAGACACGGACTTCAACTTCCAGAAGCTGAAATCCATACATCTTAAAGTATCTTAAAGTATATGCTGGTTGGGGGAAGGTTGGGGAAGTTGAACTCCACACGTCAAAGTTGATGCTGCCCTAGTAGGTACTATAGCTTGCTCCTTGGGAGTTTTGCTGAGAAGACAGCTCTTTTCACTGTCTGAAGTTCTTATTATTATTGTGCTTTGCCTATCAGTGGTAGCCCTTATGCTCTAGTCCCTATCCTGAAGGTCTCCAGCCAAATTGGGACAGTAGATCTTAATATCTGACGTCTCCCTGTAAAGCACTGTGAAGTGGTATATAAGTCTAAGTGCTATAGCTATTGCTATCAGCCACTTCCTCTATATGGATGACATCAAGCTGCATGATAAGAATGAACAAGCCATTGACTTGCTTGATCCACCTGACACAGATCTACAGTGAGAGAAATGGGATGTCATTTCAGCCGGAGATCTGTAGCCAGATGGTAGCAAAGAGAGGGAAAGCATTAAGACTGATAAGATGGAATTACCAGACAATTATATAGCAGACATACAAACCAGCTACCAGTACCTTTATGTTCCACAGTCACATGGGAACCATGTGGAAGGGGCAAGGAAGTCAACAACATCCAAGTATCACCAGAGGATAAGTCAGGCCTGAAGAGTCAGCTCAATGGGAAGAATAAGATCCATGCCATCATTACATATGCCCTACCAGTCATCAGATATTCTGTTGGTACCCTGAGTAGGCCAAAGAAGAAGGAGGAGGCTGCAGATGTGTAGATCCTAACGTTCCTAACAATACATAGAGGTTTCCCCCCTGAAACCCAACACCCAGAGAATAGGCAGGGTTTGGTGAGCATCAAAGCCACTGTCTTGGATGCTTACCCAAAGCATCCAGAATATCGGTAAAATGGCACTCAAAGATGAGCTTCTGAGAGAATGCCCACCGTGTTTCGGGACAGGATAGTGGTGTTCCAATATTTGAGGGGCTGCCACAAAGAAGAGAGGTCAACTTATTTTCCAATATCTCAGGTGCTGCCACAAAGAAGAGGGAGTCAAGCTATTCTCCAAAGCACCTGAAGGCAAGACAAGAAACACTGGATGAAAACTAATCAAGGAGAGAACCAACCCAGAAATAAGGAGAAATGTTCTAATAGAATGATTAATCAGCAGAATAACTTGCCTCCAGAAGTTGTGTGTGCTCCATCACTGGAGGCTTTTAAGAAGAGACTAGACTGCCACTTTTCTGCAATGATATAGGTTCTCCTGCTTGATCAGGAGGTTGGACTAAGAGACCTCCAAGGTCCCTTCCAACTTGAATATTCTATTATTCTGCCCGAGGCAGCAGCAGACATGGGAGGAAGATCAAGCAGAGGAAACACCATGGCAAGACAAGAATTCTTCATGCTCTCTGAGCTTGGTTGCTTTCTTGCAGATGTTTCATTATCCAAACCAGGTAATATGATAGCAGTGTTCCAATATCTCAGGGGCTGCCACAAAGAAGAGGGAGTCAAGCTATTCTCCAAAATGCCTGAAGGCAGGACAAGAAGCAACGGATGGAAACTAGCCAAGGAGAGAAGCAACCTAGAACTAAGGAGAAATTTCCTGACAGTTAGAACAATTAACCAGTGGAACAACCTGCCTCCAGAAGCTGTGAATGCTCCAACACTGGAAGTCTTTAAGAAGAGACTGGACAGCCATTGGTCTGAAATGGTATAGGGTTTCCTGCCTTAGCAGGGGGTTGGACTAGATGACCTCCAAGGTCCCTTTCAACTTTATTATTATTATTATTATTATTATTATTATTATTATTATTATTATTATTATTATTATTATTATTGTTGTTGTTGTTGTTGTTGTTGTTGTTGTTGTTGTTGTTGTTGTTGTGGTGGTGGTGGTGGTGGTGGTGGTGGTGGTGGTGGTGGTGGTTGTGGTTGTTGTGGTTGTTGTGGTTGTTGTGGTTGTTGTGGTTGTTGTTGCTGCTGTTGTTTTTGTTGTTGTTTTTGTTGTTGTTGTTATACTTTTATTCATAAAACATGAAACTCAATCAACTGAACACTCAAATTGACTGGCACTAATGGTTGACATGGGTTGCTGCCAGCATCCTACCTAGGTATCAACCAGGTATCTCCTTAAAATGTAAGATGTTCCGAGTAGCACAGTTTTTTATAGCTTTGCTGGAATTATTGCAGGAAGCTGCAATTTCTTGATGTATTTTGCAAAGTTTTTGGACATAGTTCCCAGTGCCCCGATGACAATGGGTATCACTGTTACACGTTTCATCCATAATCGCGCAGTTTCAATGGCCAGGTCGTGGTATTTTATAATTTTTTCCAGTTCTTTTTCATCGACTCTGGCATCTCCTGGTACAGCGATATGAATCAATTGTACACTTTGGTTCTCTATGACTGCGATATCTGGCGTGTTGTGTTCCAAATAGCGATCTGTCTATATTCGGAAGTCCCACAAGATCTTCACCCTCTCATTCTCGACAACTTTTTCCACCCTATGTTTCCATGACTTTTCAGACACAGGCAAGTCATATTTTTTACACAATGCCCAGTGAATTAGTTTAGCAACTCAGTCATGTCTAGCTTTGTAATCAGTTTGCGCAATTTTGCTGCACTCACATATTAAATGTGAAACAGTTTCAACTTTGTTGTTGCAAAGTCGGCAATTTGGATTGTCAATAGATTTTTGTATCTTTGCTTTCATGGCATTAGTTTGTAGTGCTTGTTCTTGAGCAGCCAGTATTAAGCCTTCTGTTTCTTTCTTGATGGTTCCCATCTTAAGCCATGCCCATGTCAAGTTGTTATCACA
Organism: Vipera berus; assembly: GCF_964194415.1. NCBI lineage: Eukaryota > Metazoa > Chordata > Lepidosauria > Squamata > Viperidae > Vipera > Vipera berus. Next base: position 349,576,100 of record NC_138202.1, read on the forward strand.
TTTATCTTCAATGTTTTTCAAATGCTGTCCATGCAAAGCTTTGGTTTTCCATCTATTTAATCTGTCATCCAGCCGTTTTTTCTTATATTCTGCCTTTGTTTCTATTATTATTATTATTATTATTATTATTATTATTATTATTATTATTATTATTATTATTATTATTATTATTATTATTATTATTATTATTATTATTATTATTATTATTATTATTATTATTGCTTTTTTTGTCATAGAACGCTCAGAACAGAGTTCCAGCACCTTTTTTGAATGGAATCTTGTAGGGCAGGCAAGGCGGGTTGTATGACATGTGTGAGTTCCGGCACCTTTTTCTTTTACAAAAAAAGCTATTATTATTATTATTATTATTATTATTATTATTATTATTATTATTATTATTATTATTATTATTATTATTATTATTATTATTATTATTATTATTATTATTATTATGCCTAGTTTGGGTAATGAAATATCCGCAAGAAAACAACCAAGCTCAGAGAGCACCAAGGATCATTGGTGAGCTACAAATATTCTCCTTTATTAAGAGGACCCTGCATGGGATGTACCATCCACAGCTAGCTGAGGTGAGTGAAGATCCTACCAGGGGCTGGAAAGGGCTCGATTAAATGACAGCACTGAGGCACAGTATTATGTCTCGATTGCTTTTTCATTGGCATGTTTCCATCACCCCTGTGCACCAGCTAGCAACTTTTAAGATTGAGACACTTTCAAAATGCTGTCAGGTAAATAAGGATGTGAGGTGAAGGAGGGATAAAATGGCTTCTCTGGAAGTGGAAGCCTGCTGGGAGCAAAAGGCCTTTAAAAAAATCCCAATTTGGTGAACCAAGAAATCATGTGAGGCTCTCAGACCCAACCTTGCAGGAGAGGGGCCATTGAACTTCAGCCTCAAGCATAAAGACTTTACAATTTTTAAAATTTTTAAATATAAAAATGCCGCCTCGGTTCTTTAAGGATGTTCTTTTATTTTTCATCCTTTTTAAAAAAAAAACCATTGTAGACTTCAACAAGGTAGGAATGTCTAAACCTCTATGGATCTCTTCTATTTTCACCCCCTCACCCCACCCCCACCCGAAGGAAGAACATGGTTGTGGAAACCACGCATAATTTCAGCACAAATGCTCCTGAGCTGCCAATGCAGTAATTAGATCCTCAGATTCACCATCGTCCCAGAAGGGAGATGAGAAAGTATCTGCTTCAATTATCATCCCTAATAACTTTTGAGGACCTCTTTAAAGTGCATTTCAATGAGTCCGACTTCAAATGTGGCTGAGATGTAAGAAATGAGATTCAAGCTGGTGAATAGCCAGCTCTCTCAGGAAGGCAACCCACCTTCCTTCGAATATCACAAATCAGAGACGGGCCTTTTGAGCCAATCTCCTCACGCTCCTGTCTCTGGCCCCTCATCAGGGATCAGGTACTTTCAACGTCCATGAATTCAGAAAAGCCTTGAGAGAGACCACTAGGACTTAAGAATGTCTGCTTGGAAAGCAGCTGGAATAATAGAAAAGCAGAGAAAACTCAGGTTTTCTTAAGTGTGTGACCGTGGAGCACTCAAGCGTTCGCAAAAAGAAGCTTGTTGAAAAGCTAAGCTATGAGCAGACACTGAATGTTTTTCTCTCGGAATCATTGCTCACTGATCTGAGGGAATGCAGGTTTCCAGCACTGTGGGGTTTTATTGTGAGTTATTATTATTATTGTTGCACAGTTGGCCAGAGGTTTAGTCTGGATTTGGCATTTCTATCCACCTATCGAGTTCTTCCCAAGGAACTGGGATGGGCAGAGGTTGTTGTTACATGGTGTTAAATGAATAACAGAGTTAGAAGGGACCTTGGAGGTCTTCTAGTCCAACTCTTTGCTCAGGCAGGAAACCCTAAACCATTTCAGACAAATGGTTGTCCAGTCTCTTCTTAAAAACTTCCCAGGGTTGGAGCATTCACATCTTCTGGAGGCAGGTTGTTCCACTGATTAATTGTTCTAACTGTCAGGAAATTCCTCCTTAGTTCTAGGTTGCTTCTCTCTTTGGTTAGTTTCCACCTGTTGCTTCTTGTCCTGCCTTTAGGTGCTTTGGAGAATAGCTTGACTCCCTTTTCTTTGTGGCAGCCCCTGAGATATTGGAACACTGCTATCAGGTCACCTGTTAAATAGCGGGTTCTTTGGCGCAGGAATGAAGACACATAACTGAGTACAGGGTAACTCATAGTTTATTTCGTGCAGAAACTGTACTGGGAAAATGGCTGCAACTAGCTGCAATATATAGTCTAGCCCCTAGGTGGCAGCCACTAGGTTTGAATCAACCATTGCCACCTGGAGATAGCCAATTGCAGCACAGGAGACTTGTAGTCTGGGTTCCTGGAGAACCGTTAGCTGCTCCAGCAACCCACGTGGTATTCCTCAAGAGCCCAGTACATAACACCAGTTAGTCTTAACAATTATCAAGACTCATTATCCACTAAAGTAAAAGTGATAATAATAATAAAAAAAATAAAAAACCAATGTAGTTTACAATGTTATTAAACAACGTCTGAATGAATAGGCTTCAAAGATGGTACTTTTAGACAGTTACATCATAGCACTAGTTTCTGTAGTATAGTGGCAAACAGGAATTACAACAATATATAGCTCTTTATTTTACAATGTAATCTGCAAGATTTGAAGGAGGCTTGTGTGCCCTAGAGGAATGTCTCGGAGTTCCCATCACTTTGTGGTCTACCAGCTTACCCAGTGGGCTGGGTAGACTTGTGTCCCTTTGTGCTCCTGAGTCAAGGGGATTTGATGCACTCTGGCTGGCCTCTCCAGGTTGGCCACCCTAGAGTCAGACTGTTCGGTAGAGTAGGAACAGCAGTTGCTGAAGTTCGGTTGGCTTGCTCCTTCAGGGGATCCATGTTGCATTCAAGGGCTCCCCAGTTCTCCCTCTGGTTCCACCTCAGTTAAGAAGGAAAAGTCTTAATAGTCCATGTGAGGACTGGCTTGACCGCAAGTTTGAGGACCTTGGGAGGGACTTATGATGCAGTTCTCACTTAGTGGCCATTCTGGAAACTGTTTCCTGAGCTGATCAATGTGTCGTCTGACAACTCGCCCTGCCTCCAACCCCACTTCATAAGCTAGGGGTCCGGATGCCTTGGTAATTTGACCAGATTCCCATGACCATAGTTGCTGGCCCAAACCCAATCATCCATGTGCAGCCCCCTCAGGGGTTTTGGTCGAGAGGCTTCTGCTGCCACTCTATCTGGATGCAACCTGTCCAGTTTAGTGATCAAATACCTCCCCTAATGTAGTTCTGCAGGACTTTTGCCTGTAGCAGTACAGGGCGTAGAATGCTGGCAGAGTAAAAAATCTGCCAATCTGTGATGCCAGTCACCTGTGACAATGCACTTGAGTGATTCCTTCATTGTCCTCACCATGCGTTCAGCTTGACCATTAGAAGATGGATGAAAAGGCGCAGATGTTGCATGTCTGATGAGATTAGCTCTAAGAAAGGCCTGAAATTCAGCAACAGTGAATTGGGCCCCATTGTCTGAAACTAACACATCTGGCAATCCATGTGTGGCAAAGAGTTTTCTCAGCGCCTGGATGCTCCTAGCAGTAGTCATGATAGGAACTGGAATTACTTCCAGCCATTTGGAGTGGCTATCCACTACTATAAGGAAGAGCTGTCCCTGAAAGGGCCCAGTGTAGTCTATGTGAATCCTAGACCAGGGAGTGTGCGTTTCCTCCCACCTGTGAAATGGAGCCTGTGGCATTTCAGGCCTAGATTGCTGGTATGTATAACAACCATGGACTTGAGCCTCAACGTCCTTATCAAAGCCAGGCCACCAGAGGTAGCTTCTAGCTAAAGCTTTCATTCTGACAATGCCTGGATGGCCTTCATGTAATGATTGTAAAACCCTGTCTCTTAGGGAAGTGGGAATTATGACTCTGTTTCCCCATAAAATGCACCCTTTATGGGCAGATAACTCATGCCTCCTGACAAAATAGCTCTGAAATTCTGAGCCTGGACTTTTATCCAACCAGCCCATGTATACCCATGACAACACTCTACTAAGTATTTTATCTGTGGCAGTTTCAGCAGCAATGTCTCCTGCATGGAGGGGAAATTCAGGTATATCCTGTATGGACAATATTCTAGCAGCTGGAGCCAGATCTGGATCCATTAGTGGCAGTGGTAGTCTGCTGAGGCTATCAGCATGGTCCATTTTTTTGCCTGGTTTGTGAATTAATTAAAAATTGTATGCAGATAGGAAAATAAACCATCTCAGCATTCTTGGAGATAGTGGGGGGTTTGTTTGTCCATTGTGAAAAGTCCCAACAGAGGTTTGTGGTCAGTGTAGACCATGAAATCCCTGCCATATAAATAGTCATGGAATTTTTTTTATTCCAGCAATGATGGCTAGGGCCTCTTTGTCAATCTGAGCATAGTTGCACTCAGCAGAGGACAAAGTCCTTGAGAAAAATGCTATAAGAACCTGTTTCCCATTTTTTTAGATGTGACTTAAAACTGCCCCCACCCCATAGGGAGATGCATCACATGCAAGACATACAGGTTTAGACTTTTCTGACAATAGTGCTTTTAAGTCCTGCAAACTTTTTTCATGTAAGTTAGTCCATTTCCATGGAGCTTTCTTATCTAGAAGCCTGTGGAGGGGCTCTGCTATTGTGGCCTTATGAGGTAGAAATGTGTGATAGAAGTTTATAAGGCCCAAGAATGCTTGTAGCTCTCCTTTTGATTTGGGCCTAGGAGCCATTTTAATGGCCTTCACTTTAGAATCAGTGGAGTGAATGCCGTTAGCATCAATTCAGAAACCCAGGAATTCTGTTGAAGAAACCCCAATACTACACTTGTTCTTTTTTAATTTGAGGCCTGCTTCACGAAGCCTCTGCAAGACAGCCCTGAGCCTACTGGCCAACACTTCTGGGGATTCCCCTGCCATAAGAACATCATCAAAATAAGGGCAGACACCCTGAATACCCTTGAGTGTACGCTCCATGATTCCCTGAAAAATACCCAGTGCAACACTGACTCCAAACTGTAAGCGTTTAACTTTGAAAGCCCCCCTGTGAGTCACAATCATTTGAGCCATGGCTGTGGCCTCATTAACCAGCAATTGCTGATAGGCCTGTGCTAAATCAAGTTTAGCAAAAATAGTACCCCCTTGCAAGGAGGCTAAAATATGGTTGACCACTGGGACTGGGTAAGCGTGTTGCTTGAGGCCTTTATTTAGAGTGCATTTATAGTCAGCACAAATACAAATTTCCCTGTTGGCTTTAAGTGGAGTGACTATAGAAGTTTCACACTCCCCACCATCAACAGGCTGTAACACGCCCTGTTCTACAAGCTTATCAATTTTGGAATCAATTTTATGTTTTAATGCAAAGGGGACCCTACGAGGCTTAACCCTGATTGGAACTACGTAGGGATCTAGCTTAAATGAGATAGGTGGGCCTGTGTATGTTCCTAGGGTTGAATCAAAAACATCCGCATATTCCTCGCATACTGACGCAAGGTCTGTAGTTTGTGTCCGGTTTATGCCAGTAATCTGAATACCTAAGGCATCAAACCAATCAAGTCCAATGAGACTCGTTCTCTGGCCTCTTAGTACTATTATATCCAGGTGCCCTAAAACCCTTTAAACTTTACCAACAAAGTGGCTTCTCCCTTAACTTTAATGTGAGCATTTTGAAAGTCTGTTAGGATTATATCTGAGGGTCTTACTTTGGCCCAATTGTTACTGTGCCTACACACAAAGTTAAAAGTGTCTTGAGAAATAATTGAGACTGCAGAGCCAGAGTCCAATTCCATCTTACATGGAACTCCTTGTAGCTCTACCATGAGCTTAAGTTTGGGTTTGAGGGGGCTCGAGCCCCGGTGCTGCATACGCTTCTACGGCTTCTGAAAAACCCCACACTAACTGGACCCTGGGTCCCAGTACCTCTCCTAGTCAGTTCTTCCGACTGGTGTTTGGGTGGTCGGTCTCTCTGGTGGGCTCTGCAAACTACTGTGATGTGGCCTGTCCTTCCACAATCTCTGCACATGGCTGATTGAAATCTGCAATTGGCACGAAAATGGTTGCCGCCACACCCCTTACATCTCGGTAAGAGAACTGCCTTGTAACTGTCCTCTCTCTGCTGGCTGTTGCGGGGTTGCGCATTGGGTTGCTTTTGGAGTCGGTTGATTTCAGGTTCTTCTTCCTCGGAAGATTCTTTGGTGCATTTGGCGTCCTCATAGTGGACCGTTTCTTCAAACTTTGTCGATTTGGTGGGCTGTACTGTTTGAACTGCGCCCCTGGTGGCTTTGTTGGCCATCACTTCTTCTTGTGCTTCAGAAAATGTTAAGTTTGGCCTAGCAAAGAGTCTCTGCTGAAGCGCTCTGTCCCGTAGGCCACAGACGAGCCGGTCTCATAGTCTCTCTTCTAAATTTGAAAATTTGCATAGGCATGTGGCCTGCCTTATGCCCGCTATGAATTCTGAAGCTGATTCACTGGGTAGCTGCACTCTTTGGTCGAACTTGAACTGCCAAGCCATTTCAGACATCTTGGGCTGGAAATGTCCGGTTAGCTTCTTTTTGAGATCTGTGTAGGAGACCGCTTCAATCAGTGTCAGTGCAAAAAAGTTCTCAGCCAAATCAAAGGTTGCTGGGCCGCACACGCAGAGTAGCATTGCGTCCTTCAGTCCTTCTTCCGTGATCTGATTGGCCTTGAGGTAGTTTTCTACTTGTGATAAATATGACCATTCCTCCGGGTGTTTCACGTCAAATTCTCGCAGTTTTCCGACCTTCGGCATTCTTTCTTGCTGGTTCGGAATCCTGTTTCCAGGCTCAGGGAATGAGTCCACTGAGCATAAGGTCGCTAGCGTAGCTTGCTAGCCAACCTTGAGAGAGGGTGGGGGGGTGCCTTTTCCCTCCAGTGTGTGCTACCTTTCCCTCATAGACTTCAACTCTTTATTCAGTGAAGCAGGATCCCACCCTTGTCGCCACTGTTAAATAGCGGGTTCTTTGGCGCAGGAATGTAGATGTGTAACTGAGTACAGGGTAACTCATAGTTTATTTTGTGCAGAAACTGTACTGGGTAAATGGCTGCAACTAGCCGCAATATATAGTCTAGCCCCTAGGCGGCAGCCAATAGGTTTGAAACAACCATTGCCACCTGGAGATAGCCAATTGCAGCACAGGAGACTTGTAGTCTGGGTTGCTGGAGAGCCGTTAGCTGCTCCAGCAACCCACGTGGTATTCCTCAAGAGCCCAGTACATAACATCACCCTTCACCCTTCTCTTCGTTAAACTACACATACCCAATTCCAGCAACCGTTCTTGATATGTTTTAGCCTCCAGTCCCCTGATCATCTTTGTTGCTCTTCTCTGTACTCTTTCTAGAGCAGACATGTCAAACTCTCAACATCACGTGACATCACGCAACGTATCAGGACTGTTTTGCCATTGCTGGCAATGGGGTGGGCGTGGCTACCACGTGACATGTCCAGCCTGTGGACTGGCAGTTTGACACCCCTGTTCTAGAGTTTCAACATCTTTTTTACATTGTACTGATCTTTGAGGTACATTGAGGTATTGCCACAGGATGTAAGCTGCCTTTTGCAAGTGACTGATGGTGATTTTGCCAATGCTGATGGTGTTCAAGTGATGTTCCAGTTGTTTTGGGATTGCAGCCAAGGGTCCCATTACTATTGCTATTATCCTTGCTTTCTTTTGCTGTAGTCTTTCTACTTTTATTTGCAGGTCTTTGTATTTTGTGATCTTCTTCAGTTCTTTTTCTTCTATCTCCAGTACTACTAAATCCATTATCCAGACTTTTTTGTATTTCTTATCAACAATTGTTAAATCTGCAGTCTTAAATGGAAGATGCTTGTCTGTTTGAATTCAAAAGTTTCAGAGTACTTTGGTTTTCCTCATTTTCTACTACTTTATCTATTTTGTATTCCCACCAGTTCTTGCTTGCAGGCAAATGGTATTTCTTGCAGATATTCCAATGCACCATTATTGTTATCTTGTCATTCCATTGTGTGTAATCACTCTGCATGATGTTCCTGCAACAGCTAATGAAGGAGAATATTTGTAGCTCAGGGCTCACATGAGCTTGGTGCTCTCTGAGCTTTGCTTGTTTTCTTGCAGATGTTTCATTACCCAAACTAGGTAACATCATCAGTGCACCTAGTTTGGATAATGAAATATCTGCAAGAAAACAAGCTCAAAGAGCACCAAGGACCCCTCATGCAACAGCTAACTACATGGTCCAATTATTCTATTATTTGCCTTCAAGTCCATATTGACTCCTGGTGACTATCTGAACAAGTCCCTGTGATTTTCTTGGCAAAAGTTTTGGAGGTAGTTTGCCATTGACTGCTTCCTAGGGCTGAGTAGTCATTCCATATGCTGCAGGAATATCAGAAAGCTCAGGAGGATCTTCAGCCAACACAAGTTACATGCACACTTCAAACCCAAGAATACACTAAGGCAGAAGCTTGTCCACCCCAAGGACAAAACACCCAGACACAAACTGAGCAACGTGGTATATGCAGTACAATGCAGTGAGCCATGTGCAGATCTGTACGTTAGGGAAACAAAACAACCACTTCATGGCACAACATAGGAGAACAAACCTATCAGGACAAGATTCTTTTTTAAAAAAAAATTAATCCCATTTATATCCCGCCCTTCTACGAAGACTCAAGGTGGCTTACAATCTAAGAAGCACAAATCAATGTGCTTAGCAATAGCCTTCATTCTATGTATATGCCAGCTTATTAGGGCTTTCACCCCCACCCCCAAGCGGCATTTTTACAAAGTCAGCTTATTGCCCCCAACAATCTGGGTCCTCATTTTACCTACCTTGGAAGGATGGAAGGCTGAGTCAACCTTGAGCCTGGTGGGACTGGAACCTGCACTAATTGCAGGCAGCTGGTGTTACTTAAGGAGGCATTAGCCCACTGCTCCACCAAGACTCCGAAGATTCAGCAGTCCATTTGCTTTTAAAAGACAAAGATCACTCTTTTGAAAACAGCAAAGTACACATTTTGGACAGAGAGGATTGCTGGTTTGAAAGATGGGTCAAAGAGGCCATCTATGTCAAAATTGAACAGCCCTCTCTCAACAGAGGGGGAGGGATACGACATCATCTATCTCCAACAGAGGGGGAGGGATACGACATCATCTATCTCCAGACTACAACACAGTCCTTTCGACAGTTCCAAGAAGGCTCCACACCCATTTCCACTACTCAGGTGACCCTGGAGACACAGATAAGCCTCCAGGTGGCATCAACAACTCGCTAAAAGAATGCAAATGAACAGCTGTCTGCAAAGAGTATGAATCCTTCCATTCCCCACCATCCAGTCACACTGGGATCTGTGTAAATCACAGATGATCATTTTCACTTGAACCTTCATTTCCTGGGTCATTGGTTAGTTATGTTAAAGAAATGTTTGCTTGTTTGTTGGCACAGTGGAAGATTCAGAAACAACCATTATAGCAGAAGCAAACTGGAAAGTACTCTATAAACCTCGGATCCCCTGCAGTGAAAAGAACATTTTCCAGTCTGTTTTTGTTGTGTTACAAGAGCTAGTGCAGTTTATTGATGAGCCATATGGCCACATTAAAGCACAAAAGGTTAAATAAAGTCATTGGTAGCAGCATAAGTAAAAGCAATACCTCAGCTTATGCATCCTGACTGCCTGTATGTACAGTTAGCCCTTGACTTACAACAGTTCATTTAGTGACCATCCAAAGTTACAACGGGACTGAAAAATATGACTTTTTCACAGTTACAACCTTTGCAGCATACCCATGATCATGTGATCAAAATTCAGAGGCTTGGCAACTGGTGCATATTTATAACGGTTTGCAGTGCCCCAGGCTCATGTGGTAAAGCTTTTGCCACCTTTTGACAAGCAAAGTCAATGAGGAAGCCAGATTCACTTAACAACCATGTTATGATTTGGATGAGGGGATAGATGGGGAACTCATCAAATTTGCAGATGACACCAAGCTGGCAGGAATAGCCAACACTCCAAAAGACAGGCTTAAGATACAGGAGGATCTGGACAAACTCGAACACTGGGCGCTATCTAACAAAATGAAATTCAATGGTGAAAAAAATAAGGTTCTACATTTAGGCAGGAAAAATCAAATGCACCGGTATAGTATAGGTGGTACCTTGCTCAATAGTAGTAACTGTGAGAGGGATCTCTGAGTTCTAGTAGACAATCACTTCAATATGAGCCAGCAGTGTGCTGCAGCTGCCAAAAAAGCCAACACAGTGCTAGGCTGCATTAACAGAGGGATAGAATCAAGATCACGTGAAGTACTAATACCACTTTACAATGCCTTGGTAAGGCCACACCTGGAATACTGCATCCAGTTTTGGTCACCACAATGTAAAAAAGATGTTGAGACTCTAAAAAGGGTACAGAGAAGAGCAACAAAGATGATCGGGGGACTGGAGGCTAAAACATATAAGGAACGGTTGCTGGAATTGGGTATGTGTAGTTTAACGAAGAGAAGGGTGAAGGGTGACATGATAGCAGTGTTCCAATATCTCAGGGGCTGCCACAAAGAAGAGGGAGTCAAGCTATTCTCCAAAGCACCTGAAAGCAGGACAAGAAGCAATGGATGGAAACTAGTCAAGGAGAGAAACAACCTAGAACCAAGGAGAAACTTCTTGACAGTTAGAACAATTAACCAGTGGAACAACCTGCCTCCAGAAGTGGTGAATGCTCAACACTGGAGGTTTTTAAGAACAGACTGGACAGCCATTTGCCTGAAATGGTATAGGGTTTCCTGCCTGAGCAGGGGGTTGGACTAGATGACCTCCAAGGTCCCTTCCAACATTATTATTATTATTATTATTATTATTATTATTATTATTATTATTATTATTATTATTATTATTATTATTATTATTATTATTATTAGTAATAACTGCAGTGACTAACTTAATCCGAGTGTCAAAGAAGGTCATAAAATGGGCCCAAACTCACTTAGCAATGGTCTTGCTTAGCTACAGAAATGTTGGGTTCAATTATGGTCGCACATCCAGGACTACCTGTACATGTCTGTGCATAGCTCCCAATGTCATGTTACACATGGCTCTTTCTACAAGACACCTTCTCAGTCACTAAAAATGCCTGGCAGAACTGACTTGGCAGACAGAAGTACACTATATCCAAACTCCGCATCTCCACAGCTCCTAAGACCTAAGCAACAACCCACCAAATTTTGGGTATTTATCCTTGTCAGCCTTAATTAACTGCATCTGTTGGATGAGGAAAAGGACGAAAGGCAGAACTGCGGGAATTACAAATTGGCTTGTGTTTTGTCACCAAGTATGCAGTGATAGTCTACAGGCTTCCTAATTCCAGCAACTACAGAAGGAAAATAGCCAGAAACTTGGCAAAAGGATAACTAGCAAATCTGGGGTGGGAAGGTGGCAGACAATTCAAATTTGCAGTTGGCATGCAGCAGGTAAAACAGAGTCCTTCCTTTGGTGTTATGTTTTGCTGGAGACTTACCTTGATCTAGCAGCTGATCCGACACAAGTTCTTCCTATATTCAGTTATTTACGAAGTGTTTACCTTCCTAGCACTTGAGATGACAAAAGAGAACAGCTTCAACTGATAGAGAGAGCCAGTTTGGTCTAGTGGTTAAGACACGAAGCTAGACACTGGGAGACTGTGAGTTCTAGTTCCTCCTTAGGCATGAAAGCTGTCTGGGTGACTTAGAGGCAGTGATTGTCCCTCAGCCCAATCCAATTCACAAGGTTGCTGTTGTGCAGAATGCAAGAGGAGGAAGGAGTATTAGATATGCTCACCACATTGAGCTTCTTTATAAAAAAAAATAAAGATGGGAGATTAACTAGAGAGGGGAGAGAGAGAGAGAGAGAGACCGACAGGCAGACAGACAAAGATAGATAATAGAGAAGAGAGAGAGAGCTAGATACAGTTAGACAGACAGATACAAAGCTAGATAGACTGTTATGTATGGAGTTTATAACACAATAAGCGACAGCTTAACCGATACCACTAGGTGGCGCTGTACCGAAACTACTGCTAAGGTAAGGGTTAGGTTTTTGGCGGGAAAACCAGGTTTGAATTGATTGGCTGGAAGCACACCTGGCCAGGTATAAAAGAGCACAGGTAAACCCTATCCAGCCAGTACAATCTACCTCCTAATAAAGACGGTTATGCTGTACTCCTGTGCCTGGCGTCATCCATGCATTCCAGAACCCACTACACAATATAGACAGACAGAGATTCTAGGATGATGAGCACCGTTATCTAACTCTTCTTGAGAGCCTCCATTTTTACTCATGGATATACGCCAATTAGTAACAGCTGAGGTTCGATAAAAAAAAAATGGGTTTCATTCAAGTTCTCTTTTTTTTTTCACCCTCAAATTCTGACTACATTGCTTTATCATTAAAAAAAATTCCAAAGGGCAACATCTGCACAACTTGAGATCCATTTCTTGATATCTGGAACTAGGGGTGACATGATAGCAGTGTTCCAATATCTCAGGGGTTGCCACACAGAAGGGGTCAGGCTATTCTCCAAAGCACCTGAAGGCAGGACAAGAATCAATGGATGGAAACTAATCAAAGAGAGAAGCAACCTTAGAACAATTAATCAGTGGAACAACTTGCCTCCAGAAGTTGTCAACGCCCCAGCACTGGAAGTTTTTAAGAAGAGACTGGACAACCATTTGTCTGAAATGGTATAGGGTTTCCTGCCTGAGCAGGAGGTTCGACTAGATGACCTCCAAGGTCCTTCTATTCTATTCTATTCTATTCTATTCTATTCTATTCTATTCTATTCTATTCTATTCTATTCTATTCTATTCTATTCTATTCTATTCTATTCTATTCTATTCTAAATTCTTGTTTGCACATTTGTTAATGTGCACAATATTTTTCCCAAGCCAGTTTTTCATACATCATTCACATTTGTATCTATTTTCAAAAAGGGATGCTTTAAAAAGCACAACCTGTGAGTCAAGCACTCTTTCTTGAAGTATTAAAGTTGCTAAATTTTCTGACAACTTTGACATGGCTGTTTCAAAGTTTTCCCCTGGCTGTCTTAATCAATGTTTCTGTGAACAGCCCCTTTGTGCCACCTACATTACCAATGGAAATTTTTATACATTTTTCATTAATGAGTCTGTTTTTGAAGCAGGGTATTCCAGTGCAAAGGAAAAATGACAAAGAAACTTGATCCTCCATCATTGCCTCTTAAAGTTATAGCAGCTGAAGACAGTACCGACTTTAGTTAAAGATGAGATAATATACAAGCGGTTTAATAATATATTCTGCTTCTAAGCACCACTATGTGATTTCAATGGCCTAAAAGCCATTGCACACACAAAGAGAGACACCCCAAATCACATAAAGTCATGCAGTATTTTAAGAAGTGGAAGCATCCCCCCACTCCCAGCCCAGTTCAGAAAAAAACATGACTGAAAGATTCAGAAAATTGGCAGTCCTGCACGGGACCAATGATACCACATTTAACTGGGTATCTTGCAAGATTTATGGTTTGTTGTGCAGTCAGACAGGTGTTCAAACTGGATTTGACATTTTCATCCACCTGTTGAGTCCAGATGTGGATGGTGTTAGAGGGATCATCACAGGATGCAAGCAATAAAGCTGGCATGGCAATTGATTGATGGCGAATTTCTCAATTTTGATGGTGTTCAAGTGGTGCTCCAGTTGTTTGGGATTGTGCCCAGGGTACCTATTACCATTGGTGTTACCATTGTTTTCTTTTGCCACAGGCTTTTTATTTCTATTTGCAGGTCTTTGCATTTTGTACTATTATTATTGGAATGAGAATGAACGATGTGGTGACCTAGTGGTGAAGATGCTCATCTCCCACTCAAAAGGTTGAGAGTTCAATCCTGGGTAGTGGCAGATGTTTCTCTCCTAGGGCGCAAAGAAAAAAATATCTGCTGCGAACTCTGCATGGTGTCAGGAAGGGCATCTGGCTGGTAAACACTCAGCTCCATCCAGCCGCCCTGACTCTATCCCAAATTACAGTGTCATAAAAAGGGAGTTTTATTACTGCAATGAGAATGTTATTGGGGAAGATGGTAAGGCACATTGGCTACCTGGACTCCCTTATTATACAGGCATAGTTTAAAGGTAAAGGTAAAGGTTCCCCCGCACATGCGTGCTAGTCGTTTCTGACTCTAGGGGCCGGTGCTCATCTCTGTTTCAAAGCTGAAGAGCCAGCGTTTGTCCGAGGACATCTCCGTGGTCATGTGGCCGGCATGACTAGAAGCCAAAGGCGCACGGAACGCTGTTACCTTCCCACCAGAGTGGTCCCTATTTTTCTACTTGCATTTTTTTTTATTGAAAAGTTTTAAAATACATTTTGTCTTTAACAATCCCCCCTCCCCCCACCCCTACCTATCCCTCCCTACCCCTCCCCCCCATTTCCCCCCCCCCGACTTCCCAGAGCTAAGTACAAGGTATAGAAACAAAAAACAATCATAAACATCCATATGCTAACAACAATAAACTCTTAAATCTATCGCTCTCTAGCTCATATAAGATGACTACAAGCAATATTAATATTACATATAAAAAGAAAGAAAAAAGAAAAAAGAAAGGAAGACTTATTCAAATACTAAGTGAAACTTTTTAGTCCCATATTTGTTCTGGATATAATCAATCCATTTTTTCCACTCCATAATGTAACGTTCTTGCGAATGATCTTTCAAGTAAGCCGAAATCTTTGCCATTTCCGCCAGGTCAGAAACTTTTAGAGTCCATTCTTCTATAGTCGGCAGTTCCTCTTTCTTCCAATATTGACCTATTAAAAGTCTTGCTGCCGTAATTAAATTCAACATCAACTTAGTGTCCACAACAGTAGCATCTGTAATTATACCCAACAAAAACAATTGCGGACAAAACTTTATCCTTTGCTTGAAGATCTTCTGCATATTCCACCAATTTTTTATCCAAAAAGCCTTAACCTTTTTGCAGGTCCACCATATGTGAAAATATGTTGCATCTTCGCCACCACACCTCCAACATTTTGGCTGATAATTCGGATACATACTTGCAAGCTTTTTAGGATCCAAATGCCATCTATAAAACATTTTATAAAAGTTCTCTCTTCGATTTTGAGCTTGCGTAAACTTTACGTTCCTCACCCAGATCTTTTCCCACGTGTCCATTGTAATAACTTCTTGAATATTCTGGGCCCATTTTATCATACAATCTTTAACAAGTTCTGTTTCTGAGTCAATTTCTATCAATGCAAGATATATCCGTTTGATATGTGCTGGACCCTGATTTCTAATTTGCTTTATCAAATTTTCGTCAGTCATTGCAAAACCAATTTTCTGATCTTCTTTCCAACTGGCCCGTAACTGAGTATATTGAAACCAAGTTTGAACAATCTTCTCATCTCGCAAAAGGTTGTACGGCTTCAAACACCAGGCATTTCTTTCCAAGCTTAAAATCTCCTTATACGTAGTCACATCATGTTTGAAGCCAACATTTATGTTTTCTATTGCGTGTTTTGGGATTGCCCACAACGGCATCTTGTAACCTAACTTATGTCTGTACTTCTTCCAAACTCTCAACAATGCCTGTCTTAAAATATGCACTTTAAACACATTATCTACCTTCTTATCATACAACAAATATGCATGCCAGCCAAATTACAAGTCATGGCCCTCAAGATTTAATAATCTCTCTTGTGTCAAATTAATCCAATCACTTATTCCTGATAACGCAGCAGCTTCATAATATAATTTAAGATTAGGCATTTTAAGACCACCTCTTTCACGAGTATCCTGCATAATCTCAAGTTTAACTCGTGGCCTTTTCCCTGCCCAAACAAATTTGTTGATACCCCGTTGCCATTCTTCCAAATTAGAATCTTTTTTAAGGACCGGTATCATTTGAAATAAAAATAAAAATTTAGGCAGGACATTCATTTTCACTGCTGCAATTCTTCCCAGCAAAGACAGTTGCAGTTTTTCCCAACTCTCCAATTCTTTTTGAATTTTCCCCATAACTTTTCATAGTTATTTTTATATAACTTTGTATTAGAGGGTGACAAAAACACCCCCAAATATTTGACCCTTTTAACAATCTCAAATCCAGTTAATCCTTCTAAAAGGGCCTTTTGCGATACTGTAATATTTTTGGCCAAAATTTTAGTTTTTTGTGCATTAACCTTGAATCCAGAAACCTTCCCATATTGCGTTATTATCTCCATCAGGTCCACAACAGAGTTTTCTGGCTGGGTCACCGTAACAACCAGATCGTCTGCGAACGCTCTCAGTCTGTAATCCTGATCTCTAATTTGAATACCCTTAATTCTTTCCGAATTCCGTATTTTTACCAATAATATCTCCAATGTTAAGACAAATAATAAAGGTGATAACGGACACCCTTGTCTTGTGCCCTTCTCAATATTGCATACTTCAGTCAAACTATTGTTAACTATTATTCAGGCAATTTGTTTTTGATATAATGCCCTAATTGGTTGCAAAAATTTATCCCCAAAATTCTTTTTTTTTTAAACTTTCATCAAAAATTGCCAATTCAATTGATCAAAAGCTTTTTCAGCATCTAGAAAAATTAGCGCCGCAGGGATCTGGTTGTTTCTTTCCAAAAACTCCACCACATCAACTATATGCCTCACATTATTTTTCATTTGTCTACAACTAATAAACCCGGTTTGATCCCCATGAATCACCTGTTGCAGAACCCTCATCAATCTGTTAGCTAACACCTTGGCAAATATCTTGTAATCTGTATTTAAAAGTGATATCGGTCTATAGTTTTTTACTTGAGTAGCATCTTGATCTTCCTTCGGAATCAAAGAAATAAAAGCAGTTCTCCAAGACGGAGGCACCTTTCCCCCCCTCTGAATTGTCTGAAACAATTCCTTTAACGGCTTTATCAGCTCCACTTGTAGATTTTTGTAATAAACCGCAGTCAGACCATCCGTACCTGGCGCTTTATCCACCTTCAGTTCCTTAATTGCTATAAGAATTTCTTCTTCTGTTATCAATTGATTAATCTCCTTTTGTTCTTGCGTAAGAACCGGGATGCTAGCATTCTTCAAATATACATCAATGTCTTTTTCATTAATCTTCTCCTTAGCATATAGTTTAGAATAAAAATCCACAAAGGCTTCCTTAATAAGATCCTGTTGAAACACAACCTTTCCCTTATGTTCAATTTTATCTATATTAGAAGCCCTTTGCTTTTTCCTTAACCTGTAAGCTAGCCATCTACCTGGCTTATTAGCATTGCAAAAAGTATTATGCCTAGCAAACCGTAAATTGGTTGCCACTTGATCAGCCATCAACTTATCAAATTGTCCTCTTAATAGATTAATAACCTCCTTAGTCTTCACATCCAATGGGTTCAAAATTAAGGCCTTTTCTTTTTCCCTAATTTCATTCTCCAATTCTTTCCTTCTGGCTTCCAAAGTACGTCTGTATTTATTGTTCATATATATCAACACCCCTCTCATGTAGGCCTTGCTAGCATCCCAAACCATGTCCATAGAGGTATCCTTATTCATATTGATTTCAAAGAAATCCTTCATCTGCTGTTTACATTCTTCCACATTTCTCTGATTTCTAAACAAATTCTCGTTTACGCGCCACGAGCGCCTATCCCTATTGTTCTTATTAATCTCTAACCAAACTGGGCTATGGTCAGAAATAGTTCTTGCACAGATCTTTACCTTCTTAATCCTAGAAAAAAAATCATTAGTCAACAAAATAAAATCAATCCTGGAAAAAGATTGATGTCTGTCAGAAAAAAAGTATAATCCTTTTCGTGTAGATGTGTGTCACGCCAAATATCTCGCAGTTCCAAATCGTCCTTCATTTCGAAAAAAGATTTAGGCAATCTGGCATGACTCGGAACACGCTTAAAAGAACCAGTCTTATCCATCTGTACGTCCAAAACACCATTCCAGTCCCCCATAAAAATAAACGATTTGTAATCCAATTGGGTAACCTTTGTGTGAAGTGAACTAAAAAAATCAGCTTGTTGTTGATTAGGAGCATACAGTCCAACTAGAAGCGTTTTTTTACCTTCTAACAGCAAATCTATCATAACATATCTTCCTTGCTTATCTACTTCAATTAGTTCCGCTGTTAGAGTACTTTTAACGTAGACAACCACACCATTTTTCTTATTCATTGCGGAGGCAACAAATTGCGTGCCCAACCTTGAGTTCGATAAATACTTTTGGTCCATAACCCTAATATGCGTTTCTTGCAAACATATAACATCAATCTTAAATTGTTTTAAATATTGAAAAACTTTCTTTCTCTTCTGTGGTGAATTTAATCCATTGACATTCCAAGTTAGAAATTTAGTCGCCATGCTTGGCGTCCTGAAGCTTTTGGAGCACATCTTCAATGGCCCCTGCAACTTCTTTGGGCCACGCTCCTCCCACAGCTTCACTGTAAGTATGCTTTGAAAGTTCCATGAACTTCTGCTGGTCTTGCTCTTGTACTTGTCTTGCTCGTCTTAAAGCGGCACGCGTCAACCTCTGCTCTTCAGCAGCAGCCGATGAAGCTGTAATTTGATCCCCTCCAGCACCGTTCTCCTCTGTCTGTCCCCCTTCAGCATCTTGAGGTTTTCCCTCTCCAAATCCCTTTGCAGCTTCCAACAGTGATAGAGGGGTTGCTTTTAAAACATTGCTGTAGAAATCACGCGCCTGAGTCACGGTAACCAGACGGTATCTTTTACCTTCATGCATTACCACCATTCTGACTGGAATCTCCCATCTAAACTTGATATCACGTTGCTTAAGTTCCTGTGCAAGAAATGCAAAATCTTTCCTTCTCCTTAAAATCTTCAGAGGAATCTCTTTTAGAACCAAGACTTCTTGCTCAGCAACCACAACTTTAGTATCATAAGCAGCTTCATCTCTAGTTGCTCTCTTTGTAAAATAGACCACCACATCTCTAGGTAGCTTCCTCTGCCTTGCAATCCATGAATTTACACGAAAAATTTTATCCATGCTTCCCTCTATTTCAGATGCTGACTGACCCAATACTGGTTCCAAAGCCTCAGAGATCAACTGCTTTAAGTCTTCTTTAGGATTCTCTTTTAAGCCCCTGATTCTAATAGCATACTGCATCTGATGATACTGGACAAGGCTCAATTCTCCGTCCATTTTATCCCTTAAATTTTCATTCTCCAATACCTTTACTTCTAATATAGAGTTCTTTTGACTAAGGTCCTCCACTTTTTCATCCAAACGTTGCACACGTTCAGCCACGCTTTCAATTGTAGACAAAATGTCTACCCTCATTGCACTAAACTTCTCTTCCATCCTCTCCTCCAATTTCTCCAATTTCTCCTCCAGCTTTACCATCTTATCATCCATCATTTCTGACATTACCTGGGATTGCTTTGCAAAGGCATCTTGTAAGTCCTTAAGCGTCAATGCCACAGGAGGTGTAGGAGGAAGCAAAGCTTGCAACGATGTCTGTTGCACCGGGGAAGTTCCCGCACTCCGAAGAACTTTAGAGGAAGCTTTAGCCGCCATCTTTTTCCACTTTCACTTGTTGCGTACTTTCACTTTAACGCTATAAAATCCATTGAGCTAGGGAGTAAAAATAAAAGTCCACTCCACCTTGACCTCCTGTACCGCTCTGCCTGCTCCTTATTACTCAAAAGTCTTTCCTTCTGGCAGGGGTGGTCGCTAACGCCTGGCTCTGCTCCAAAAATCCCGGAGCAGAGACGCTGAGCAGCTCGGAGCAACCCAGGCTTCGGGGGGGCTCAATCCTTCAGCCGCCCAAACTTTCAGCTCAGGCGGCCCCGGAGAGCTCAACCCCTACCTGGGGCCTCACCCCCTCCTCTTCTCCTGAGGAGGGGGCTTCAAATCCACCTAAACAGCTGATCGGCGCTGTTTTCGGTGGATAAACACAGCTGCGGAGCGGACAGCCCGAAAACGGCTGTCTTCGGCGCCGCGTCGCCACCGGAAGTCCTACTTGCATTTTTACGTGCTTTCAAACTGCTAAGTTGGCAGAAGCTGGGACGAGTAACAAGCGCTCACTCTGTTACGCGGCACTCAGGATTCAACTCGCTAAACTGCCGACCATCTGACCGACAAGCTCAGCATCCTAACCCACTGAGCCACCGCGTCCCTTAAACCACCTAGGGCAGTGATGGTGAACCTTTTAGACATCAAGTGCCCAAACTGCAACCCAAAACCCACTTATGTATTGTCAGGTGCCAGGTGGGCATGGCCCATTGGCTGGGTGTAGCCAATTGGGTGGGTGTGGCTAATTGGGTGGGCGTGGCCTATTGGGAGGACGTGGCTGCAGTGGTAACGGCAGACTGGGTGGGACTAAAAAGTTCAATCAATCAATTCCAACTTTGCGAGTTCTTTTTTTTTCCCGTGAGAAGTTGAAATTGACTGATTGAACCTTTTTTTTTTTTTGCACACGGTGGTGGAGTCCTAAAGTGAAAAGGTTTTATAAAACCCAGCTGAAGGCCTAGGACTGGGGTAACGGTGCGCGTTCCCACAGAGAGGGCTCTGTGTGCCACCTGTGGCACGCATGCCATAGGTTCGACACTACGGACCTAGGGTGTGTGCAATTATCAGCCCTTTCACCTTTTGCCTAGAAATCTTACCTTATTGTCAGCAGAATTGCCACTGCAATATTTTGATGGAAATGTAACTTGTGAAGTATCCATGCCTTTAAGGAAGACGAAACAGAAAATTGTTCTACTTATGGCTATCATACAGGGTGAAGCCAGCTTCCATTTGCTGATTAATATGGGAAAGATAATCTCTTCCCTTGTCTTCCCACTTGGCTCTTATCATTTTGATGAGCACTTCTAAAACTCTGGAGCAATTCTCAAAACAAACACACTCTAGTATTTCCCCCACCCCAGAAGGCAAGGACTCCAAACATATAACCATGCATAATTTAGCAACTTACATCAACTAACTTATAGCCTGTTAAGTGCTGCATCAATCCTTTTGCAAAGAAGAACTAAGTCTTTATTGTCATAAGATCCTTGGCATCTGATATGGCATTGGTACATGTGGCTAAGATTTAGAAATCAAATCTTATGTAGATTTCCAAATAAGGATCCCAATTATGAATCTTGGGATGCTTTAGCTTCGAAGAGATAATATGCATGAATAATAGAAAAGTTGTTTCTTCACTGAATTCGTTTATAACTCATATGAGCAAGGTTAGTGGTGGAGAAAATTAGCTGAGAGAAATAAAAGTAAGAGGAAATGAGAAGAAGATATACTTTCTTATTTAGTGGGGCTTTGTTTCCATATAAAACCTGCTTTTGTAAAAAAAAAAAAACCACACGCACGCGTGCACACACACACACACACACACACACAGAGAAATGCTGAATGCTTCAACATAATATTGTTCCTTCAATCTGAATATTGAATCTTCATTACAATTTCCAGGCATAAAGATTAATTAGAACCCACAGTGATGTCAAAATGACATTGCAATGCTTATTACATCACCATATAAATGACTCAATATTAGTACGATAGTGGCATAAAGCATGTGACATTACCGACCCCCCCCCTTGCAACCCTATAGACACCCACATCTCCATATGTTGAGAATCTGAATCACCTAATAATTGGGAGAAGGAATTCATTCAGAATTCTAATTTTCTAAATCCTGCAAAAAATCTTGTGACTACATAGCTTCAACTGACTTGCAGATGAAGTTGGTGATTTTTAATAGGAATAAATGATATTTATCAGTAGATACAATCAGTTAATGCTGTAAAAAAAAGAATACTCTGCTACAATCAGAGTTGGTACAATGTTAGATCTTGACTATATTGATTCAGGTTCAAGTCCTCACTTGATTTGGTGGGATTTTGAGTCGGAGATTCTGTTCAGTCCTACATACCCCCAAACTGTTGTTTGTATAGTGGTGATGGTAGGTGATGATGATGATTTATTTATTTATTTATTTTATTACATTTATATACCGCCCTTTCCCTGAGGACTCAGGGCGGTTTACAGGGAGTTAAAAAACCAGCGATACAAAAGTTAAAACCAATTTAAAAAAGATTAAACAAACCCTGTGCAATTAAAAAACCCCGAATTAAAATAAATTACTCCTCAGCCTGGGCCCGAGAGCTCGAAGAGCCAGGTCTTCAGGCCCCGGCGGAATGACCGGAGGTCGGGGGCAGTCCTCAGCTCCACTGGCAGCTGGTTCCAGAGGGCAGGCGCCCCCACTGAGAAGGCCCTATCCCTGGGTGTCACCCGCCGGCAATCTCTTACCGGTGGGACCCTGAGCAGACCCTCCCTGTGGGAGCGCACTGGGCGAAGGGCATTTGATGCCGGCAGCAGGTGTTCCCTCAAATACCCCGGACCCAGGCCATGTAGGGCTTTATAGGTAATAACCAGCACCTTGATGATGATGATTACAGCCAGTGCAGTGGTTAAGCTATCAGGTTATAAACTGGGAGACTTTGAGTTGTAAACTTGCCTTGAAGCTAACTGGTATCCTTGGACCAGTCCCTCTCTCCCAGGCCCAGGAAAAAAGAAAGGGCATACCACTTCCCCCCAAAAAATCAAGTTAAGATGAAGGAATATGCCGAACATTGGTACAAATGAGATGTCAACATCCAAAATGCCTTAAAGGAAATTACTTGTTTACCAAAAGCTCTAGTACTAGAAAATGATCTTCAGAATCTGGTCATTACGAAGTCAGAAGGGTGCAGGAATACCTACAGTAATATTGCTAATAACACAAAAAGAATCTGTAAGGCCCAAATATGTCAGGAAATCTGGAGAATGATCCAGTGGATGACAGATTGGAAATTCATGTCAACAAGCACACCAACCACCTTTAAAATTGACAGTAAAGGTACTGAAGCTGTAGAAAGTTTCTGCTTCATATAATCAGCAGCACAGGAGCCAATCATCCAGAGACTTTGTAGAGTTGCAGTGAAGACCTTCAAAAAGGTGGGTCATATGCTACAACATTTCTATACCTACAAAGGTCACAACTGTACAGGCAATGGTTTCCCCTGTGACCTTGTACAGAAGCACAAGTTGGACTTTGAAGAAGCAAGATAAAAAAAAAGTGTTGACATTTTGAACTTTGGTGATAGATAAGACTCTTGAGAATTCCACAGTCAGCCAGGAAAAGAAGCAAATGGATCCTAGAACAAATCAATTCAGAATTTTCCCTTGAGGAAGAAATGACCAAGGTCTAATTACTACACTTCAGACATATTATGTGAATACACATCTCTGGAGAAATTTATAATTTCTCCAACACCAAGGTGTTGATGATCACCTTTAAAGCCCTTCCTGGCATGGGTCCAGGTTACTTGAGGGTCCATCTCACCCCACTGGGATTGTCCCATCCCACACCTGCCAGCAAAGGAGGCATGTTGTGGGTCCTGTCAGTCTGATTATTCCAGCTGGTGAGGTCCAGGAAGGGAGGGACTTCTCTGCTGTTGCTCCTACCCTCTGGAATATCTTGTCCCCCAATATGTGAGGTTATCCCTGGCCCTCCTATCCTTTCGTAAGGGCCTAAAGACCTGGCTCTGCCAGTTGACTTGGGGCCCCAGTGTGGGAGCAGCACAGTGGAGGTGGCTGATTGAGTAATAATAGATCCAGGACTTTTTTTGTCATAGAACGCTCAGAACGGAGTTCCGGCACCTTTTTTGGATGGAACCTTGTAGGGTAGGCAAGGCAGGTGTGGATGACATGTGTGAGTTCCGGCACCTTTTTCTTTTACAAAAAAAGCACTGAATAGATCCCATTTCCCTCCACTCCAGCCCCACCCTCCCCATGCGTCCTTAGGTTTTAATGTCTGGTCTGCTCCTTGGTGGAGCAGTGGGCTGATGCCTCCTTAAGTAACACCAGCTGCCTGCAATTAGTGCAGGTTTGCATTCCACCAGGCTCAAGGTTGACTCAGCCTTCCATCCTTCCGAGGTAGGTAAAATGAGGACCCTGATTGTTGGGGGCAATAAGCTGACTTTGTAATAATGCCACTTGGGGGGGGGGCGAAAGCCCTAATAAGCAGGCATATACATAGAATGAAGGCTATTGCTAACCACATTTGATTTGTGCTTAGATTGTAAGCCGCCCCGAGTCTTTGGAGAAGGGCGGGATATAAATAGGATTAAAATAAAAATAATTTTTTTTTATTTTTTTTGTTTTAATCATATATATAAAACTGTAAGCCACCCACAGTAAGATGGGCAGCCAATAAATTTGATGATAGCTAGATAGCTAGATGGATGGATAGATAGATAGATAGATAGATAGATAGATAGATAGATAGATAGATAGATAGATGATAGATAGATAGATAGATAGATAGATAGATAGATAGATAGATAGATAATAGATAGATAGATAGATAGATAGATAGATAGATAGATAGATAGATAGATAGATAGATAGATAGATAGATAATGCTCAGAAAGATAGACAAATCCTGTAAGTCAGGGACTATCATCTATTTATGGGTCCTAGGAAGAGAGCTTTTTCTGCTGGAAGAGAATATTTGCAGCTCAGGATTGAACTGTGGAGTTCGGTTGTTTGCTTGCAAACATTTCATTACCCAGCTAGTAACAATATTAATGCTAGAAGGGAGTGAGATTTGCTCCCTGTTTATATACCAGCGGTTTTCCCTGTCAGTGTTGGAGTGAGTGTTTTTGGTGGTTCCTTGTTTAAACTGTTGTTTACTCTTCAATTGTTTGGGTTGGTAGTTCTTTGAAGTAAATAAAATTGAAATAACTACATGGAAAGAGAAGAAGAGAACAACCAGCAGCAAAGTGGATGGACTCAGTGACAGCAGCTCTGGAGACACCATTGGAAGATCTAATGGACCAGGCTGGGGCCAGATTACCTTGATGGTCTAGCTCAACACTGATATGATGGTACGCAATCATTCATTTGTATTTCATTGGTATTTTCATCCCTTAGAAGTGATCGACAATTTTCACTCCCTTAAGTGAAAGCGTGTGCTGTAATTCGAAATCCCTTAAATACTTGATACGTAAAGCTTATTACTCTGACTTCCTGTCTTTTCTTCCTCTTCTTTCTTTAATCCCTTTCTCCTGCTCAACAAGTAATTATAGAGTCTGTGGCTGCACCTGCTTTCATCAGAGGCTCAACACATAGGCAAATCTTTTATTGATGAGAGGAGCCTGCAGTCTGAAATGGAGAAAGAAAGTATGAAAACCTTGCCACAGTTCCCCAAAGACTTGTAAGGGAGATGAAAATATTAAACCATATGGCAGCACACACAGATTCTTGAAAGTATGAGAGTTAATTTCCTTTACATTGCTTTATTTTAACCCTCTACAAAAAGCATCCATCTTTAGGATTTTTTTTTAAGACAGCTCTATCTTCCTTTATTCTTCAGCGGAATATTGGCAAAGATAACAGAGGTGATCCCCTTCATGGATTACTGCCTTGTCGTGGCGAAGGGGCTTGCGTAATTCAATGAAACTATGAGCTATGCCGTGCAGGGCCACCCAAGACGGAAAGCTCATAGCAGAGAGTTCTGACAAAACGTGATCCACTGGAGAAGGAAATGGCAACCCACTCCAGTATCTTTGCCATGAAAACCCTATGGATGGTACCAAAAGGCAAAATGATATGACGCTGGAAGATGAGCCCCTCAGGTCGGAAGGCGTCCAATATGCTACTGGGGAAGAGCAGAGGGCTAGTACTAGTAGCGCCAGAAAGAATGAAGCGACTGGGCCAAAGCCGAAAGGACGCTCAGCTGTGGATGTGTCTGGTGGTGAAAGGAAAGTCTGATGCTGTAAAGATGTTTTCTCCATAGGAACCTGGAATGTAAGATCCATGAATCAAGGAAAGCTGGACGTGGTCAAACAAGAGATGACAAGACTGAACATTAACATCTTAGGTATCAGCGAGCTGAAATGGACAGGAATGGGTGAATTTAATTCAGATGACCATCAGGTATACTACTGCGGGCAAGAATCCCTCAGAAGAAATGGAGTAGCCTTCATAGTCAATAAAAGAGTAGGAAAAGCAATACTGGGATACAATCCTCAAAATGACAGAATGATCTCAGTTCGAATCCAAGGCAAACCATTCAATATCACAGTAGTCCAAGTCTATGCCCCAACCACCGGTGCTGAAGAGGATGAAATTGACCGGTTCTATGAAGCCCTACAACACCTTATAAAACTAACACCAAAAAGTGATGTCCTTATCATCATGGGGGATTGGAATGCTAAAGAAGGAAGCCAAAAGATAACCGGAATAACAGGCAAGTTTGGCCTTGGAGTACAAAATGAAGCAGGGCACAGGCTGATAGAATTTTGTTAAGAGAATACGATGGTCATAGCAAACACATTTTTCCAACAACCCAAGAGACGGCTCTACACATAGACATCACCAGAGGGTCAACACAGAAATCAGATTGACTATGTGCTCTGCAGCCAAAGATGGAGAAGCTCTATGCAGTCGGTAAAAACAAGACCAGGAGCTGACTGTGGCTCAGACCACGAGCTTCTCATTGCAAAGTTTAGGCTTAAACTGAAGAAAGTAGGGAAAAGCACTAGGCCACTCAGGTATGAATTAAATCATATCCCTGTTGAATATACAGTAGAGATGACAAATAGATTTAAGGAATTAGATCTGATAGACAGAGTGCCTGAAGAACTATGGACAGAGATTCGCAACATTGTACAACAGGTAGCAACCAAAACCATCCCAAAGAAAAAGAAATGCAAGAAAGCAAAATGGCTGTCTGAGGAAGCTTTGCAAATAGCTGAGGAAAGGAGGGAAGCGAAAGGCAAGGGAGAAAAAGAAAGATACGCTCAATTGAATGCAGAATTCCAGAGAATAGCTAGAAGAGATAAGAATGCCTTCTTAAATGAACAGTGCAAAGAAATAGAAGAAAACAATAGAATAGGGAGGACCAGAGATCTTTTCAAGAAAATTGGAGAGATGAAGGGAACATTTCATGCAAAAATGGGCATGGTAAAGGACCAAAATGCCAGGGACTTAACAGAGGCAGAAGAGATTAAGAAGAGGTGGCAAAATTACACAGAAGAACTATACAAGAATGAGCTTAACATCCCTGATAATCACAATGAGGTGGCCACTGACCTCGAGCCAGACATCCTAGAATGTGAAGTGAAGTGGACCTTAGAAAAGCTGAGCAACAACAAAGCTAGTGGAGGTGACATTCTTCCAGATGAGCTATTCAAAATCTTAAAAGACAATGCAGTAAAAGTGCTACACTCAATTTGCCAGCAAATTTGGAAAACTCAACAGTGGCCACAGGATTGGAAAAGATCAGTTTACATTCCAATTCCAAAGAAAGGCAGTGCCAAAGAATGTTCAAACTACTGCACCATTGCACTCATTTCTCATGCTAGTAAAGTTATGCTTAAAATCCTACAAGCTAGACTCCAGCAGTATGTGGATCAAGAACTACCAGAAGTACAGGCAGGATTTCGAAGAGGCAGAGGAACTAGAGATCAAATTGCCAACATATGCTGGATCATGGAGAAAGCTAGAGAGTTCCAGAAAAACATCTACTTCTGCTTCATTGACTATGCTAAAGCCTTTGATTGTGTGGATCATAACAAACTGTGGCAAGTTCTTAAAGAGATGGGCAAACCAGACCATCTTATTTGTCTCTTGAGAAACCTATATATGGGCCAAGAAGCAACAGTGAGAACTGGACATGGAACCACTGATTGGTTCAAAATTGGGAAAGGAGTCCGGCAAGGCTGTATACTGTCGCCCTGCCTATTTAACTTATATGCAGAGCACATCATGAGAAAGGCAGGGCTAGATGAATCAAAAGTTGGAATTAAGATTGCCGGAAGAAATATCAACAACCTAAGATATGCAGATGATACCACTCTAATGGCAGAAAGTGAAGAAGAACTAAAGAGCCTCTTGTTGCGGGTGAAGAAGGAGAGTGCAAAAGTTGGGTCGAAACTTCACATTAAGAAAACCAAGATCATAGCATCCGGCCCTCTGAATTCCTGGCAAATAGATGGGGAAGAAATGGAGGTAGTGACAGATTTTATTTTCCTGGGCTCCAAGATCACTGCAGATGGGGACTGTAGCCAAGAAATTAAAAGACACTTGCTCCTTGGGAGGAAAGCCATGGCAAATCTAGACAGCACACTAAAAAGCAGAGATATCACCCTGTCAACAAAAGTGCGTATAATCAAGGCTATGGTCTTCCCAGTTGCAATGTATGGCAGTGAAAGTTGGACCATAAAAAAGGCTGAGTGTCAAAGAATCGAGGCCTTTGAACTATGGTGCTGGAGAAGACTCCTGCGAGTCCCTTGGACTGCAAGGTGATCAAACCGGTCAGTCCTAGAGGAGATCAACCCTGACTGCTCTTTAGAAGGCCAGATCCTGAAGCTAAAACTCAAATACTTTGGCCACCTGATGAGAAGGAAGGACTCACTGGAGAAGAGCCTAATGCTGGGAAAGATTGAGGGCAATAGAAGAAGGGGACGACAGAGAATGAGGTGGCTGGATGGAGTCACTGAAGCAGTAGGCGTGAGCTTAAATGGACTCCAGAAGATGGTAGAGGACAGGAAGGCCTGGAGGAACGTTGTCCATAGGGTCACAATGGGTCGGACACGACTTCGCAGCTAACAACAACAACAGAGGTGATAAGAGCAGATCCAGGAAGAGCTGCTCCCCCATCTAAAGCTGTATTCACAACCAAAAGAAAGAGATCACAAATAACAGAACAGAACAGAACAGAACAGAATAGAGCTGGAAGGGACCTTGGAGTTCTTCTAGTCCAGCCCCCTGCTCAAGGAGGCGAACCTATACCATCTCAGACAGGTGAACGTCCAGTCTCTTCTTAAAAATCTCCAGTGATGGAGCAGCCATGATTTCTGAAGGCAAGCTGTTCCACTGGTTGATTGTCCTCACTGTCAGGAAGTTTCTCCTTAATTCCAGGTTGCTTCTCTCTTTGATCAGCTTCCAACCATTGTTTCTCGTCCTTCCCTCTGGTCCTCTGGTGAACAACCTGGCCCCCTCTGCCTTGTGGCAGCCCCTCAGATACTGGAATACTGCTATCATGTCCCCCCTATTTCTTCTTTTCTTTAGACTAGCCAGACCCAAGTCCCGCAGCCGTTCTTCATGTGTTTTAGTCTCCAGGCCTCTGATCAATAAAGAGAAAGGTTTCCCTGTCCAGTGGTGTCTGACCCTAGGGTGCGGTGCTCATCTCTGTTTCTTGGCCAAGGGAGCCAGCATTGTCCAAAGACAATTTCCATGGTCATGTGGAAGCTAGAATGCTGTTACCTTCCCACTGAAGTGGTACCTATTTATCTACTTGCATTTGCATGCTTTTGAACTGCTAGGTTGGCAGGAGCTAGAGCTAGGACAGGAACTCACTCTGTTGCGCAGCACCCAGGTCTCGAACCTGGACTGTCAGCTTTCAAGCTCAGCATCTTTCACTGCTGAGCCATTGCGCTCCCTCAACTACAAATATTCAGTGAATAAATATAGACCACAAATGTTCCTATGTTTATTCACTGATTTTGTATTAAAAAATCCCCTTTCCTATCAATTCGGTGATTGGTGGCCAAAAATAATGTTGACACCCTTAATGAAATCCAAAGGGGGGGGGGAAAGCAAGCATTATTAAATTGATTCAAATGGGTAGGCTTGAATTTTAATTCTTTTCCTGACAGCGGAAGGAAGGAAGCAATTGTAACACCTATAGAAGTTTATTATAGCTATTTGTAGAAATGCATGCTTTCCTCCTGACTACCAAGGATTTAATAATTTAGACCAATAAATTATAGAAAGGGCAGTATAAAGCAAGTTCTCCCTGAGTCCTACAATGAAAATAATAGAATGAAATATAATCAGGGATCTAAAAGCTAAAAATTGTATTCTCATTTTTATTAAATTTCTACTATCACTATTGCTGCAACTACTACTGTTACTTTGAACAGTTAGTTCAAACCCAACAGCCAAAGTTCAACAGGTAAATGCAATTAAAAACAAAATTCAAAGCAAAGCCAACTGAGAGGAATACAGAAAAAACTACAGATCTTATATCAACTAAAAAGGCATGGAAGCTGACAAAATACAATAAGGATTAAAATCACAAAGATTCGCCACTTTAGCTCTCCGATGTCAAACAATAGACTGGTTGGTCTTGGATGAATCGATTATTATTATTATTTAGCAAAGAGAATCAAGTGTATAGATCAGAGTGTCCAATCGTGGCAACTTTAAGACTGGTGGACTTCAACTCCCAGAATTCCTCAGCCAGCCAAGTCCACCAGTCTTAAAGTTGCCAAGATTGGATACATCTGGTCAGGGCTTTTTTTCTCATAGAACGCTCAGAACGGAGTTCCGGCACCTTTTTTGGATGGAACCTTGTAGGGTAGGCAAGGTGGTTTGTATGACATGTGTGAGTTCCGGCACCTTTTTCTTTTACAAAAAAAAGCACTGCATCTGGTATAGATTATAAGTGTGATTAGTGCTGGCATGCTCCTGCTTTCCTCTAACATAGAAACACCTTGATTTGCCACATAGTGAAGTTTAATCTCCTGTAAAGATGAATAAATAAATGGAAAGCATCTTTTAACTGTGCCAAACTGAAGAGGACAAATCCCAGACACCCCCATGTAAGATGGATTCCTTTCTGTTTTGTTTTTTTCTTTCTTTTTTTTTCTTAGCCTACACTAGCCTACCCAGTCAAGTAGTAAACAGTTCTAACTCTACTTAGTCTTTTTCAAAAAGGTTGGTTAGGTGTTATCTCCTTCAGTGTCTAATAGGTAACTCATCCTCAAGTTGACTTTATTTACGGGAGCACCTTCTGCCGGCGTCAACCTCCCATCGTCCTCTGCGCTCCCACAGAGAGGGCCTCCTCAGGGTGCCATCGGTCAGGGAATGCCGACTGGCGGCCCCCAGGGGGAGAGCATTCTCTGTGGGTGCACCTGCCCTATGGAACCAACTCCCTGTTGAGCTCCGGATGGCTCCCGACCTTCGCTCCTTTCGTCGCAACCTGAAAAATTGGTTATTTGAGCTTGCCGGCCTGGACTGAAGGATTGGGATTTTAAATTTTAAACTTTTAGAATGTGTTTTACTTATTAGGGCTAATTTAATTTAATTTATTTTAACTTTGTATAGTGTATATTGTATATTGTGTTTTAATTGCCGAGTCCTTCGGGAGAAGGGCGGTATATAAATCCAATAAATAATAATAATAATAATTAATAATAATAATAATAATAATAATAATAATAATAATAATAATAATAATAACAACTTCTGATGAGTACATGGACACACCCATGTCACTTTCTTAGCTGAAACATAGAAGAAGTTTGTCATTGCCTTCTTCCAAAACTGTTCCCAGTCTTCATCCATAGAGGTCTCCCAGTCAAGGACTACCCAACTATCTTAGCTAACAAGGATAGGCAAACATTGATGGGCATGGACCATTCTGTGTATGGAATACCAATTCTGCTTGGATCATGCCTGAATTAAAATGTGAGTTTTATGTGGCCATGAGTCTAAAGCATCCATGTTAGGTTTCAGTGTAGTCTGAAGTAGTACCTGGACAAAAATATTCTGTGGTGGGGAAAACCAGGAAAAAAATAACACTAGCAATACATCATAGCTTTGAGTAGGTCAGGAGAAAAACTAGGGGAAGGTCAGATAGAATTGTAGATTATGAGATGCCTGAATGCTGCCGTTGTCTTAGCACATTGTATACAACAACAGCCCAACGCATCAAGCTACAATACAGTTGCTTGGTTTGGGAAGAGTGTGCTACATGAACACAGGGCTTTGCTGAGCTAGGTATAAGGTGTATTGTGCATTTATCTACTGTTTTTGTTATCCACCATATGCCAGTAGGGCTCCTGGTGGTTTCCATTTGAGAATAGTTAAACAGTGAAAATAACTAATTGGTAAGACAATTAAAAATAGGATTAATATGAACCCTTACTGACATCCAATCTGCTGGCAGCACACATCTCGGTTCAATAGCTCCCTTGAAGAAGAGGAGCACTTGCTGAACCTCAGGGGAAGAGCTACAGTCATACCTCAGTACTCAACTGCTTCAAAACTCAGCAAAATAGATACTCGACACAAAAGAAAAAATCTTGTTCCAGTATTTGTCTTTTTCCTGGTACTCAAGGTAGAACTTACTGGTGTCAGCTGCCTTATGACCCGCTACTCCTTCCAGGCAAAATACAGGGTCCTGTGGTAAGTCACATGGTTTGCTCAGTACTTGTTTTTACTACTCATCATGCCTCCTGGAACAAATTAACAAGTACTATATATGAAGGATTGAGGGACGCGGTGGCTCAGTGGGTTAGGATGCTGAGTTTGTCGATCAGAAGGTTGGCAGCTTGGCGGGTCGAATCCCAAGTGCCGCGTAGCAGAGTGAGTGCCTGCTACTCGTCCCAGCTTCTGCCAACCCAGCAGTTCGAAAGCATGTAAAAATGCAAGTAGAAAAATAGGGACCACTCCGGTGGGAAGGTAACAGCGTTCCGTGCACCTTTGGTGTCTAGTCATGCTGGCCGCATGACCACGGAGATGTCCTCGGACAAGTGCTGGCTCTTTGGCTTTGAAACAGAGATGAGCACCAGCCCCTAGAGTTGGAAACGACTAGCATGCATGTGCAGGGGAACCTTTACCTTTTTATATATGAAGGAAGGGGCTGAAATACTGATGCTAGTCCTTATCAGGGTAGACTATATTGTAAAGACGCACCTCAGCTAACCACCCAAGAAAGCAGAACTCTTGAAACAAGCATTGTCTCAAAAGGATACTTTTATTAGGGGTTACTGACAGCAGGGAAGTCAAGGCGAGATCTGGGGAAAATCCCACTCAAACGGTATAGTTGAGCTAGCAATATTCCTCCTCCCGCCAAAGTCATAGTGTCCATTTGAAAGCCAGCCAATCCACAGGTGGCACAATGAGTGGGTAACTGGCACAGTTGGTGCACATCTCAAGGTCTTCTCCAGCTTTCATTTCACTGTAACCGTCTCCCTGAAAAGGGAGACACATTCCTTTCTCAAGGGGATAGAGGCAGGAGAGGGAAAGTAGAAAGTGAAAGTTATACCAAGCGAAAGCATTCTCCCCCTCCCCCCCAAGCAGAACGGCAGGCCCCCAAAGTAGAACATATAAGCAGGGGAAACAATGAGGGTTTGGGGAGCTGACAACAGTAGGAAACCGAAGTTACAAATGTCTATGGAGATTCTCGGTGTTGTTGTAAGGGAGGAGAACAAATAGGATCTCCAGAATTATGTTCTTTGCAAAGATTGGGGGGGAATGATGCTAAAATTGAGGGGGGGGGAAACAAATGTGCCCTCTAATTTCTAAAATAAATAAATAAATAAATCCACATCTCCCAAAGAGCTTGTCTTTGTCCTAATCAAGGGCCAGAATATTTTAGAATTGTATTTTACTCAGACACCAATGTTTTGGTGGACACCTAAAATATTCTTTAACATTATGTTTCTGGAGAAATGTGGCAAAATAGTCCGGTCTGATTTTGGAGGCCGCCTGTGGCTTCCCAGAGCTTCAGATGGACTTCAAATGTCCCTCTGAAATTTGCCACTAAATTGTAAAGATCTTATTTTTTAATGAGACAGAAGGGAACTCCATTCATTGCAAGGAAAAAGGTCATATATATTGCATTCAATTAATTTAACTTAAATCAATGTTAATCTTTCCAGTGGGCAATTATAAGAGTGTGTCTCCTGGCACATAATTCAAGGATCAAGCGTTTTCTAATTCTCTGCTATCATTACATATTTACCTGTTAATCAGTTATATCTCTCTTCTGTGCTCCACAAAGGAAGTTAGGACTTTTTCTTGGTAAGGTCACACTTGGAATACTGCATCCAGTTTTGGTCCTCACAATGTAAAAAAGATGTTGAGACTCTAGAAAGAGTACAGAGAAGAGCAACAAAGATGATTAGGGGGCTAGAGGCTAAAACATATAAAGAACAGTTCGATATGTCTAGTTTAATTAAAAGATAGTTAAGTGTAACATGATAGCAGTGTTCCAATATCTCAGGGGCTGCCACAAAGAAGAGGGAGTCAAGTTATTCTCCAAAGTGCCTGAAGGCAGGGACAAGCAGCATCAGATGGAAACTAATCAAGGAAAGAAGCAACCTAGAACTAAGGAGAAACTTCCTGACAGTTAAAACAACTAACCAGTGGAACAACTTGCCTCCAGAAGCTGTGAATGCTCCAACACTGGAAGTTTTTAAGAAGAGATTGGACAACCATTTGTCTGAAATGGTACAGGGTTTCCTGCCTGAGCAGGAGGTTGGACTAGAAGACTTACAATGTCCCTTCCAACTCAGTTATTCTGAGCTGGAGATGGGAATCCTCTGAGCTTCTTGTCTCAGATAAAAAGGTCTATAGCAGTGGTGGCGAACCTATGACATGCGTGCCAGAGGCGGCACTCGGAGCCCTCTCTGTGGGTACATACACCCTGCAGTTTGGCTAAATTTTTGCAGGAAAAAGCCATTTCTCAAGCTCCTTCCTAGCCAAAACAAGCCTCAAGAGCAAGCATGCTGTTTTCAGCTTTGAATTATATCAAATCTGACACCAGAAACAGACTAACAGGTGACCTGTGTGCTGCATGTGTTGCTGTCAAACTTACAAAGTATAAGCCAAGGTTAGACAAATTATCAGCATGCGTACAACAGCAAAAATCACATTAATTGTTCACAAGCATGCCAAATGCAAACTTTTATCTTTCAGTAAAAAATTGTTTGTATCATTGAAAGCTTTGTTATTGTGTTTTTCTTTTAAGACAAAAGGTGTTAATGTATGAGTTGTTTTTTTCTAAACTAAAACATCAGTGTTCAGATTAAATAGCCGTGTTGGCACTTTGCGATAAGTAAGTGGGGTTTGGGTTGCAGTTTGGACACTCGGTCTCTAAAAGGTTCACCATCACTGATCTATAGCATTTGGTAGAGAGGTATCTTTCACAATCGTTCTGCCATTAGAGAGAGACAAAATACTGACTTGAAAGCAACTTTGCAGTTTCAACAGCAATCAGTTCCTTTGAGGGATGGGGCCTTACCCATGCCTACCAGCTTAGACATGACCTTCCTTTGTTAGCTTGCTGGCTGAGAGATCTCTTACTTTGTTTTAAGATTGAGCAACGATCATTAGATCCTATGATGTTCAAGTTAACATTAACCAAACAAAAGCAATTGCCTCAGGTTTTCTGATTCCTAGCCAAATCTTGGCAGAAGAAAATTTAAAGGCAGTCTGTGGAGATTCTCAGTCATCCAGGTCACAGTTCTCTCAAAAGGCAACTGGACTGTCTCTTTTTCTTTGAGGAAGAAGAACAAAATATTTCGCTTCTCATCCCAAAAGCTTCATCAGTTGTGATGGCGGAGGGAATGGGAGGATAGGGACTGACAGTTGAGTCTGGATAGTGAGGGGATAGAACCTATCCTTTCAGCAGTTCCATCCCCTCCCCCACCATACAGTCTCAACTGTCAGTCCCTATCCTCCCATTGTCCCCACCATCACAACTGATGAAGCTTCTGGGATGACAAGTCAAAAAAATAATAACAAAAAACAGCCCAGAATAATAATAATAATAATAATAATAATAATAATAATAATAATAATAAATAATAATAATAATAATAATAATAATAATAATAATAATAATAGTAATAATAATAGTAATAATAGTAATAGTAATAGTAATAATAGTAAAGTTGGAAGGGACCTTGGAGGTCATCTAGACCAACCCCCTGCTCAGGCAGGAAACCCTATACCATTTCAGACAAATGGCTGTCCAGTTTCTTCTTAAAAACTTCCAGTGTTGGAGCATTTACCACTTCTGGAGGCAGGTTGTTCCACTGGTTAGTTGTTCTAACTGTCAGGAAGTTTCTCCTTAGTTCTAGATTGCTTCTCTCCTTGACTAGTTTCCATCCATTGCTTCTTGTCCTGCTTTCAGGTGCTGTGGAGAATAGCTTGACTCCCTCTTCTTTGGGGCAGCCCCTGAGATGTTGGAAGACTGCTATCATGTCACCCCTCACCCTTCTCTTCATTAAACTACACATACCCAATTCCAGCAACCGTTCCCTATATGTTTTAGCCTCCAGTCCCCCAACCATGTTTGTTGCTCTTCTCTGTACTCTTTCTAGAGTCTCAACATCTTTTTTACATTGTGGTGACCAAAACTGGATGCAGTATTCCAAGTGTGGCCTTACCAAAGCATTGTAAAGTGGTATTAATACTTCATGTGCCTTTTGGTGTCTTTTTGAAAAGACACCTTTGAGGTAAAAGTAAAGATTTCTCCTGTCCAGTTGTATCCAATTCTGGGAGGGAGGAGATGCTCATTTCTATTTCTTAGCCAAGGGAGCCAGTGTTGTCCAATGACATGATCATGTGGCCAACATGACTGTACGCCGAGGTGCACTGAACGCTGTTACCTCCCAACCAAAGTGGTACCTGTTTAATCTACTCGCATTTGCATGTTTTGAACTGGGGATTAGGAGTTGGGGCAAGTAACTGGACCTCTCCACATCGCGCTTGTGTCTTGAGTACAGAGAAGAGCCACAATGATAATTAGGAGTTTTGGAGGCTAAAACATATAAAGAATGGTTGCCGGAATTAGGTATGACTAATTTAATGAAGAGAAGGATGAGGGGTGACATGATAGCAGCGTTCCAGTATCTCAGGGGCTGCCACAAAGAAGAGGGAGTCAAGCTATTCTCCAAAGTGCCTGAAAGCAGGACAAGAAGCAATGGGTGGAAAACTAACCAAAGAGAGAAGCAACCTAGAACTAAGGAGAAACTTCCTGACAGTTAGAACAATTAACCAGTGGAACAACCTGCCTCCAGCACTGGCACTTTTTAAGAAGAGACTGGACAGCCATTTGTCTGAAATGGTATAGGGTTTCCTGTCTGCACAGGGGGTTGGACTAGAAGACCACCAAGGTCCCTTCCAACTGTATTATTATTATTATCATTATTGATCATTGCATAGTCAGCCAGATATTCAGACTGGATTTGGCATGTTTGTTTACCTATCGAGTCCTTACCAAGGACATGGGATAGGGATGGAAGCAGTTCTTAGTAAGGCCGCCTTTTGCAATTGACTAGTGGTGAATTTGTCAATGCCAATGGTGTTCAAGTGGTGCTCCAGTTGTTTTGGGATTGTACCCAGGGCACCTATTAGTATTGGTACTACCCTTGCTTGCCTTTGCCACAGTCTTTCTATTTCTATTTGTAGGTCTTTGTATTTTGTTACCTTCTCCAGTTCTTTCTCATCTATTCTGCTGTCTCCAGGCACTCATCATCATCATCATTATCATCATCATCATCATCTTGCGCTGTCAGCTTTTCAGCTTTCCAGCTGACAAGCTCAGCGTCTTTAACTGCTGAGCCATCATGCCTTACCTTTACCTTTAGCCAAATCATGGCAGAAATTACTAGGTAAAATCTGCTAGGTTGCTAGGCCTGTCCTTGACTAGATACACAACCCAGATAACATTTACGGCATACTATGATGAAGCCACATTAAAAATTGATTGTACTCCATCAAAGTGAAAACGCAAAGTCCTCTTCTATCCCAGGGCAATTCAAATCTGTGACATCATCCTCCACTTTGTTTCCATGGAAGCATTATAATTTGATTGCAGAAATAAAAGTTCTTTTTTTCCCTTTTCCACCCCCCTTTCCTTTTTAAATGGAGCCCTGATTTACAGTGCCATACTGTTAGGATTATATCAATATGGAATAACAGAGTAGGAGTTTGCATTTTCTTAATTTCATTTTATTCCATTAGAATTTCTCTGTTATTGGATAAGGATTGGTGATAAGGGACTATGTGATTTGAGCTATTGTAGGCGAGTAATAACATCCTCACACACTATGGTTGTCTTCACATAATAAGCTAGACCAGGATAAACTCAATTGGGTAGTTTGTAGTTCAGGTGTGTTGTGGGTACCTGTCAGCTTTGCATGGCAATCCAGACGAGAAGCGCACCCAGGACTAGTAGCTCTATCTTTATTGCAAAAAAGGTAAAGGTCATGGCCGACTCTAAGGCATGGGGCTCATCTCCGTTTCTTGTCTGAGGAAGACAGTATTGTCCAAAGACATTTTCTGTGGTCATGTGGCCAGCATGGCTATAAAGGTGCACAGAACGCTGTTGCCTTCCCACTAAAGTGGTACCTATTAATTTACTTGCATTTGCATGCTTTCAAAGTGCTAGGTGGGCAGGAGCAGAGGGAAGGCTCACACTGTTGCATGGAGTTTGGGTCTCAGATCCAGGCTGTCAGCTCTCCGGCTGACAAGCTCAGTGTCTTTAACTGAGCCATCATGCCGCAACTTCATTGTAATAATAATAATAATAATAATAATAATAATAATAATAATAATAATAATAATAATAATAATAATAATAATAATAATAATAATAATAATAATAATAATAATAATAAAAGTTGGAAGGTACCTTGGAGGTCATCTAGTCCCTTCCAACTTCTTCTTCTTCTTCTTCTTCTTCTTCTTCTTCTTCTTCTTCTTCTTCTTCTTCTTCTTCTTCTTCTTCTTCTTCTATTATTATTATTATTATTATTATTATTATTATTATTATTATTATTATTATTATTATTATTATTATTACCCCTTGCTAAGGCAGGAAACCCTATACCATTTCGGACAAATAGCTATCCAGTCTCTTTTTAAAAACTTCCAGTGTTGGAGCATTCACCGCTTCTGGAGGCAGGTTGTTCTATTAGTTAATTGTTCTGTCAGGAAGTTTCTCCTTAGTTCTATGTTGCTTCTCTCCTTGACTAGTTTCCATCCATTGCTTCTTGTCCTGCTTTCAGGTGCTTTGGAGAATAGCTTGACTCCCTCTTCTTTGTGGCAACCCCTGAGATATTGGAACACTGCTATCATGTCACCCCTCACCCTTCTCTTCATTAAACTAGACATACTCAATTCCAGCCACTGTTCCTTATATGTTTTAGCCTCCAGTCCCCCAACCATGTTTGTTGCTCTTCTCTGTACTCTTTCTAGAGTCTCAACATCTTTTTTACATTGTGGTGACCAAAACTGGATGCAGTATTCCAAGTGTGGCCTTACCAAAGCATTGTAAAGTGGTATTAATACTTCATGTGCCTTTTGGTGTCTTTTTGAAAAGACACCTTTGAGGTAAAAGTAAAGATTTCTCCTGTCCAGTTGTATCCAATTCTGGGAGGGAGGAGATGCTCATTTCTATTTCTTAGCCAAGGGAGCCAGTGTTGTCCAATGACATGATCATGTGGCCAACATGACTGTACGCCGAGGTGCACTGAACGCTGTTACCTCCCAACCAAAGTGGTACCTGTTTAATCTACTCGCATTTGCATGTTTTGAACTGGGGATTAGGAGTTGGGGCAAGTAACTGGACCTCTCCACATCGCGCTTGTGTCTTGAGTACAGAGAAGAGCCACAATGATAATTAGGAGTTTTGGAGGCTAAAACATATAAAGAATGGTTGCCGGAATTAGGTATGACTAATTTAATGAAGAGAAGGATGAGGGGTGACATGATAGCAGCGTTCCAGTATCTCAGGGGCTGCCACAAAGAAGAGGGAGTCAAGCTATTCTCCAAAGTGCCTGAAAGCAGGACAAGAAGCAATGGGTGGAAAACTAACCAAAGAGAGAAGCAACCTAGAACTAAGGAGAAACTTCCTGACAGTTAGAACAATTAACCAGTGGAACAACCTGCCTCCAGCACTGGCACTTTTTAAGAAGAGACTGGACAGCCATTTGTCTGAAATGGTATAGGGTTTCCTGTCTGCACAGGGGGTTGGACTAGAAGACCACCAAGGTCCCTTCCAACTGTATTATTATTATTATCATTATTGATCATTGCATAGTCAGCCAGATATTCAGACTGGATTTGGCATGTTTGTTTACCTATCGAGTCCTTACCAAGGACATGGGATAGGGATGGAAGCAGTTCTTAGTAAGGCCGCCTTTTGCAATTGACTAGTGGTGAATTTGTCAATGCCAATGGTGTTCAAGTGGTGCTCCAGTTGTTTTGGGATTGTACCCAGGGCACCTATTAGTATTGGTACTACCCTTGCTTGCCTTTGCCACAGTCTTTCTATTTCTATTTGTAGGTCTTTGTATTTTGTTACCTTCTCCAGTTCTTTCTCATCTATTCTGCTGTCTCCAGGCACTCATCATCATCATCATTATCATCATCATCATCATCTTGCGCTGTCAGCTTTTCAGCTTTCCAGCTGACAAGCTCAGCGTCTTTAACTGCTGAGCCATCATGCCTTACCTTTACCTTTAGCCAAATCATGGCAGAAATTACTAGGTAAAATCTGCTAGGTTGCTAGGCCTGTCCTTGACTAGATACACAACCCAGATAACATTTACGGCATACTATGATGAAGCCACATTAAAAATTGATTGTACTCCATCAAAGTGAAAACGCAAAGTCCTCTTCTATCCCAGGGCAATTCAAATCTGTGACATCATCCTCCACTTTGTTTCCATGGAAGCATTATAATTTGATTGCAGAAATAAAAGTTCTTTTTTTCCCTTTTCCACCCCCCTTTCCTTTTTAAATGGAGCCCTGATTTACAGTGCCATACTGTTAGGATTATATCAATATGGAATAACAGAGTAGGAGTTTGCATTTTCTTAATTTCATTTTATTCCATTAGAATTTCTCTGTTATTGGATAAGGATTGGTGATAAGGGACTATGTGATTTGAGCTATTGTAGGCGAGTAATAACATCCTCACACACTATGGTTGTCTTCACATAATAAGCTAGACCAGGATAAACTCAATTGGGTAGTTTGTAGTTCAGGTGTGTTGTGGGTACCTGTCAGCTTTGCATGGCAATCCAGACGAGAAGCGCACCCAGGACTAGTAGCTCTATCTTTATTGCAAAAAAGGTAAAGGTCATGGCCGACTCTAAGGCATGGGGCTCATCTCCGTTTCTTGTCTGAGGAAGACAGTATTGTCCAAAGACATTTTCTGTGGTCATGTGGCCAGCATGGCTATAAAGGTGCACAGAACGCTGTTGCCTTCCCACTAAAGTGGTACCTATTAATTTACTTGCATTTGCATGCTTTCAAAGTGCTAGGTGGGCAGGAGCAGAGGGAAGGCTCACACTGTTGCATGGAGTTTGGGTCTCAGATCCAGGCTGTCAGCTCTCCGGCTGACAAGCTCAGTGTCTTTAACTGAGCCATCATGCCGCAACTTCATTGTAATAATAATAATAATAATAATAATAATAATAATAATAATAATAATAATAATAATAATAATAATAATAATAATAATAATAATAATAATAATAATAATAATAATAATAATAATAATAATAATAATAATAATAATAAAAGTTGGAAGGTACCTTGGAGGTCATCTAGTCCCTTCCAACTTCTTCTTCTTCTTCTTCTTCTTCTTCTTCTTCTTCTTCTTCTTCTTCTTCTTCTTCTTCTTCTTCTTCTTCTTCTTCTTCTTCTTCTTCTTCTTCTTCTTCTTCTATTATTATTATTATTATTATTATTATTATTATTATTATTATTATTATTATTATTATTACCCCTTGCTAAGGCAGGAAACCCTATACCATTTCGGACAAATAGCTATCCAGTCTCTTTTTAAAAACTTCCAGTGTTGGAGCATTCACCGCTTCTGGAGGCAGGTTGTTCTATTAGTTAATTGTTCTGTCAGGAAGTTTCTCCTTAGTTCTATGTTGCTTCTCTCCTTGACTAGTTTCCATCCATTGCTTCTTGTCCTGCTTTCAGGTGCTTTGGAGAATAGCTTGACTCCCTCTTCTTTGTGGCAACCCCTGAGATATTGGAACACTGCTATCATGTCACCCCTCACCCTTCTCTTCATTAAACTAGACATACTCAATTCCAGCCACTGTTCCTTATATGTTTTAGCCTCCAGTCCCCTAATCATCTTTGTTGCTCTTCTCTGTACTCTTTCTAGAGTCTCAACATCTTTTTTACATCGTGGTGACTAAAACTGGAGTAAGCTGGTTTATTTAGGTTGAGGATATTATCTGAAGGCAACAGCTGCATTTTCTTAACCCAAATTTAGTTAGTCTATGTGAGGGGTAGGCAACCTATGCTGGCTCAGGAATTCTGGGAGTTGAAGCCCATGAGTCATAAGAGAGCCAATGTTGCCACCCCTGGTCCATGTGAACCCAGCCGAACAGAGAGTTTTCTGAAAGGAAGGCATAATGTTGGCCTTCTTCCATTTAATACCTTGGCATTCATCTGGCAAATAAGCACAGTTTAAAAAAAGTAAGATCAGTCAAACAGTTCACCTTTCC
Organism: Vipera berus; assembly: GCF_964194415.1. Taxonomy (NCBI): domain Eukaryota; kingdom Metazoa; phylum Chordata; class Lepidosauria; order Squamata; family Viperidae; genus Vipera; species Vipera berus. The sequence continues at coordinate 349,618,417 of NC_138202.1, forward strand.
TGAATAAATATGATCATACCCTCTTCCTGCATATTCATCTCTGCATGCCAGATTGGAAAGAACTGCTCATTTTTTGCGCCTACGGATCCAAAGCTATGCTAGCGGGATGCAATGAACAAAAGAAGAAAAATGTGGCAGAGAAGGGGAGTATAGGGATGAAAAACGGACTGAGAGCTGCATAGTGATAACAATATATTCCTGATCATTAATCCATCTGCAGAATTCAATTAAAAAACCCAGGGATCTAGCTTTCCACTTGCTTTTAGCAAAGAGGATTGTAGAAGAAAAACAGCATTATGTGGGTGGTGCCTTCAGTTTTGTTCTACTTTCACATCATGTAGGTGACCTTTTGGCCATGATTGTCCCATTTTACAGAGGTGGGTGGCTGAGACTGGAAGAAAGTCACTTGCCTGGGAGTTCTCTTAACCTATCACTGATGAAATAAGATTGGAAAAGGTGAAGGACATTCACAAGGGGCATTTCTGACATTTATGGGGCAAGAATCAACTCACTGTCAAACATTTTTTTTGAATCCAACAATTATTAACACTATGCTTCCCAACTTGTGCCCTTCACATGGGTAGGAATGGCATTTGCCACATGCATTTTCTGCTGAGATTTGATCATGCATCGTTTGAAAATGAAAATGGGGAAATCTGGAACGAATGCAAAGATGTTCTTTACACAATGCCAGATCGCTTGGCACTGCCTAAACCAAGACTGATTAGTTTTCCAAATGCAATTCTTCTTCCCATTACTCTTCAGCAATATTTATTGAGATGAAAGTGATAAGATTCCAAGAATTCAGCAACCGAACTATTTTCCACTTAGCATCAATACAAATTCCATATATATTTAACAGACTAACTAACAGAATAACAGAGTTGAAAGGGAACTTGGAGGTCTTTTAGTCCAACCTCCTACTCAAGCAGGAAACTTTATATATCATTTCAGACAAATGGTTTTCCAATCTCTTCTTAAACACTTTCAGTGTTGCAGCACCCACAATGCCTGGAAGGAAGTCATTCCACTGATTAACTGTTCTCCTTGTCAGGAAATTTCTCCTTAGTTTTATATTGATTCTCTCTTTGATTTGATTCCATCCATTGATTCTTGCCCTGCCTTCAGGTGCTTTGGAGAATAGGTTGACCCCCTCTTCTTTGTGGCAGCCCCTTAGATATTGGGCCACTGCTATCAGGTCACCCGATCCAGTGAAGACTTTCTGATTTTCTTTCTAAGAGTCTTTCAATGATCTGGCAAGAAGGCAGGTCGCTTGAGACCTTACAGCTGGCTCCTTATACAATAAATTTCTGAAGCTCAATCAGTTTTGGAACCATCTCTTATATCACCTATGGCCATCAGAAGTGGTAATGACTGCCATCAAATGAAGTGCTTGAAAAAGAGATGTAAACAAAATCATGGAAGATCAGGCTACTAAGAACTATTAAGCTTTAGAGAGGTGCAAAACATTCAGTGTGCAGGTCTGTTCTGTACATGGGTTAGCCATCTGGTCCCAGAACATGTGTGTGTGGTTTTGGTGTGGATTCAGCACATGCATATTTTGAAGTTGGAGACAACAAGGAAAAAAAACCAAGAGCTACTCAGAACATCATCATGCAAATTCAAAAGGGTGACATTTGCATTGTGACATCACAATGCACATTTCATCCTAATTTCATCATCAGTGAATGCCTATTTATTAAGCAACCATGGAAGACGGTGATTCTTCTCCTGTCTGTGAGCTTCCCAAACTCATCTGGCTGACATGATGGGACACAGATTGATGGACTATTTAGACTCTTAGCCTGATCCACCTCCTGATCTCATCTTTTCTAGTCTTAGTGTCATTATTAGGCTTCATTATGACAACAAGGACAGAGGCATGGTGGCTCAGTGGCTTAAAGATGCTGGGATTGGCCTCTACTCTGAGGTTTGAGTCCTAGCACACATGGCAGAGTGAGCTCCCATTACTTGCCTCAGCTTCTGCCCACCTAGCTGTTTGAAAGCATAGTACACGCGAGTAGATAAATAGGTACCACTTCGGTGGGAAACGTGGTGGCGTTTCATGTGGACAGTCGGACACCTGCCAGTGCTGGACCTGCTTGGTTATGGTGCAGGCAACATTGGTGGTGAGAGAAGGCCCCAGATGACACCGCAGGACACTGATCATATATATGGTGCGGAGCTAGTTCACCCCTTGTGGTGCACCATGGATAAGTGTGAGTGCAAACTGCACTCTTCAGCAGTAATTAACTACTATGTACTGACATTGTAGTCTCCTGGTTAATTGTACCATCGCCATACACGAGAGAGAGAGAGAGAGAGAGAGAGAGAGAGAGAGAGAGAGAGAGAGAGAGAGAGAGAGAGAGAGAGAGAGAGAGAGATGGAAAGAGAAGGTACTTTCCCCTAAGGTCTTATGATTGTTCACTTGCCCAAAGAGGCTGGGGACCTCTGAAGTTTCTAAGTAGATCCTTCCTGTTTTTCTATTCTTTGCCTTTTTCCTGAAGACTAAGCATGGTGGAGAAAGATAAAATTGATGGCAGGAACCAAGCAGAATTCTTCAGCCAATTTGAGAGCTGGCAAGTACGCAAAAAGGCATTTCATCAAATATTCACTGGGGAGGAGAAGTTGTTTAAAGCTTTCTCTTTTTTTCTTTTTCTTTTTGGCTTGCGAACTCAGTTTTAGTGAAGAGTAGCACACTTTTTCTTAATTCTTTTTTTCCCCCTTGTTGCTCTATCTCTCAGAATGTCCTGGACCTTTTGTGGTCTTCCTGAGCGTTGCCACACCATCAAGCAGTCAACCATCAATCAACTACTAAAACAACAAAGATCCTGAAATATTCTGTAAAATGGCCTAATGTAAAATGAGACCTAACAGTAGCAAATACAGACATTTTCTCAGCAGATTTACAGTCATAGACCAAACTAATAAAACACGATCACATAAGACTAAAATAAAAAGTTAATACCACAAGTCTGGTTGACTTATTCCTACCCAGACACAATTAATTATTCATTTTATTAGTTGTTTGGAACTAAGAGTCTTAAGATTTTATGTCGGCTTCATGTGGTTATGTTGTGTTGGCATGCTCTTTGCAAATTAACTAAGCCAACTAATCTTTTCTCAGGGAAAAAATGTTCTGTGAAATTTGGGCTCCAGGTTAAATTCTCCAACTGGAAGAGTTTTTAGGGTTTGACACTGTTGTAGATTCAAAAAATGTAGCATAATGCTGAAAATCACAGCTTATTGCAAGCAATGATTATTGGGTTCCATTTTCTAGAAGAATAAGAACTGAAACCAATGGGATTGGCCTGCTCCACCCATTATGGCAGAATGAGTATGCTGTAGACCACATCTGTCAAGGAATTCTAGCTGGCAGGGTCCAGGAGAAGAATCTTTTTTGCTGTGGCTCCTGGAATATCTTATGCCTCAAGGTGAGATCAGCCCCCACTCTCTTGGCCTACCAAAAGGGACTCAAGACCTGGCTTTGCCAATAGGCCTGGGACTCTGATGGAGGCATGCCATGTTGGAGGTGATTAGTGAACTCTGGAAGAAAATCCTATCTCCATTCCATTGTATTCTGGTTCCTAAGTTATGTAAAGATGTTGAGACTCTAGAAAGAGTGCAGAGAAGAACAACAAAGATGATTAAGGGACTGGAAGCTAAAACTAGTGAAGAAGGGTTACTGGAATTAGGTATGTCTATTTTAATGAAGAGAAGGACAAGGGGTGACATGATAGCAGTATTCCAGTATTTGAGGGGCTGCCACAAAGAAGAGGGGGGTCAACCTATTCTCCAAAACACCTAAAGGCAGGACAAGAAGCAATAGAAATTATTCAAGAAAAGAACCAACCTAGAACTAAGGAGAAATTTCCTGACAATTAAAACCATCAGTGGAATCACTTGCCTCCAGAAGTTATGGATGTTCCAACAATGGAGGTTTTTAAGAAGAGATTGAATAACCATTTGTCTGAAATGGTATAGGGGTTTCTGCCTGAGCAGGTGGTTGGTCTAGAAGACATTCCAAGGTCCCTTCCGTTATTCTATTATTCTGTAATGTTTGTTATTTTTTGTTCATTTTAATCACAGCCGCCATCTTGACTGTTTCTACCATAGCCTGGCTAGTTTTGAAGAAAGACCCTAATAGGTCAAATTAATGGTACCATACAACTTTCTTGAGAGTTGTGAATATTTCAGTCAAAGATTCAATCTGAAGTACATTCTTCAGACTGTCCAAACTGAATCAGATTTCAGAAACGAACTGGCAAGCCAAGTCAGTTTGTCAAACAAAATCAGCTACTTCTGAATTAATCCCAGTGACTTCTACACACAGGCCAAATTGGTCTGCCATGTTTTTGTTTTCCACTTCTCTATACCCAGATGGAGAAATGCCTCTTTTATACCTTTAAACTGTTTTCCATATTATTCCAACTAAAGTGAGCGCTGATGTTATGGCATGCACTAGGACTAAGAGGAGCTAGGTAAATACCAGCCATGGAAACCCCACTGGCTGACCTTGAGGCAGTCATTTTCTCCCAGTTCAACCAACCTTGCCAGGTTGTTGTGCTGGGGAAATGAAGGAAGATTCCCATGGAATCCTTCTTGAACTCCTACAGAAATAATAGTAGTAGTAGTAGTCATGATGATGATGATGATGATGATTCCCATCTCCAGCTCAGAATAACAAGAGTTGGAAGGGACCTTGGAGGTCTTCTAATCCAACCCCCTGCTCAGGAAGGAAACCCTATGCCATTTCAGACAAATAGCTGTCCAGTCTTTTCTTAAAAACTTCCAGTGTTGGAGCACCCACAACTTCTGGAGGTAGGTTGTTCCACTGATTAATTGTTCTAACTGTCAGGAAATTTCTCCTTAGTTCTAGATTGCTTCTCTCTTGGATTAGTTTCCATCCATTGCTTCTTGTCCTGCCTTCAGGTGCTTCGGAGAATCCATCTCAATAATGATCACCACCATCACCACCACACAGAATCATAAAATTGGGCAAAAGGAATTCTGCTTCACGCAAGGATTTCATAATTAAAACATCTTCAAGAGTTGGGGCTCAATCTCTCAATAAAGGAGAATATGTGTAGCTCAGGGTTGAAATGTGGGTCTCTAATACTCTGGGATCTTGGCTGCTTTCTTGCAGAGGTTTCACTACCCAAACTAGGTAACATTATCGGTGCTCAATCTCTGCTTAAAGACATCAACTGTGGAGGGGTTTGCTTGCTTGCTTGCTTCTGCCCAGATAATTACCTTCATTGGTGTAATGGTCTTAACTATGAAGAATTGGATTTTAAACTGCTGGCTTCATTGTCAAAGGGTTGTAACTGCCAGAAACTCTCTCCCTTTTATATTAATTCCTCCCTCCTTATTGTAAGTGATATTTGTCTTTATGGGAGAAGGCATAAATATTCTGTAGGTTCTGGAATTCTTTTCAGAAAATACAGGTTAATAAAACCAGCAGCCAATGTGCTGAAAGAAAACTAGATTGTTCTTTCAAGCTTTGTATCTCAAGAAGAAATCATTTTTAATCACACGACGTTTCTCTTTTTTTCCTCTCCTTAATAAAAGAATAATATGTTCCAAGTATCGTGCTACCCTCTCTTCTTTCTTTTTTCCTTCAACAAAGGCAATAATATTTTATTATTTTTTTTAGTTTTTTGCTTCAGGATATTTTGATAGCACAAGATGTTTGATGGCACAGGCAAGCTGGACAGAACAGCTTGGAAGTGCAGAGATTGTAAATAACAACACGTCCCCATTGTGTTTTTAAAATGCTTTCTGCAGCTTGCTAGCAATTACAAGTAGTCCTCGACTTACGACCACAACTGAGCCCAAAATTTATATTGTTAAGTGAGGCAGTTGTTAAGTGTGTTTTGCCTCATTTTACAACCTTTCTTGCCACAGTTATTAAGTGAATCACTGCCGTTGTTAACTTAGTAACACGGTTGTTAAGTGAATCTGGTTTCCCCATTGATTTTGCTTGTCAGAAAATTGCAAAGGTTTGATCACATGACCCCGGGACACTGCGACCATCATCAATATGAGCCCATTACCAAGCATCTGAATTTTGATCACGTGACCACGGGGATGCTGCAACGGTCATAAGTGTGAAAAACGCATAAGTCACTTTTCTAGTGCTGTTGTAACTTCGAACAGACACTAAATGAAGTGTTGTAAGTTGAGGTCTATCTGAACTTATTGTATGACCATTTTTTGTGATTAAGAAATCCTGAACATGCCACTGAATTCCATTTGCAGGATTTTTCCCATTGATTCATTATGTGTCATCAAGTCGGTATCGATTCTTAACAACAGATTTTCTCTAGGAAGATCTGCCCCATCCACCTTGGCCTAGAAGTTCTCTTTTTTTTTTACCTTTCCCAGCATGACATCCTTATCCAGAGATGTAGGTCTTTGCATTGATTGATTGATTGATTGATTGATTGATTGATTGATTGATTGATTGATTTTGTGCCATCAAGTCATTGTTGATTCCTAGAGACCACCCAGTTAGATTTTCTTCATTATGATGTCCCTACCCTGGTCTTTCAGATCTACAGCACTGTACTAAGTCCATCCATTTTCCTGTTGGTCATCCTTGTTTCCTCTTTCCTTCCACCTTTTCCAGCATCAGAACTTTTCTAAGAGTTGGGTCATTGCATAATGTGTCGTCCTCCTCATCAGCAGCTATTCATTCATGTTCAACCCTTGGCTTTGATTAGTTTCCATCCGTTGCTTCTTGTCCTGCCTTCAGGTGCTTTGGAGAATCCATCTCAATAATGATCACCATCATCAGCACCGCATAGGTGCCTTGGAAAACAGCTTGACTCCCTCTTCTTCGTGGCCTATCATGGCATCCAAACATCTTTTCCAAGGCTTTCATAATTACTGTACTAAATGCTTGCCTGCAGTATATTTGTTGACTGCTGGCTCCTTTACTATTGATAGTTCATCTTGAAAGGCATAAGTTAAGTACAGATAGTCCTCGAGTTACGACACTTCATTTAGTGATCATTCAGATTTACAACAGCAATGAAAAAAGAGACTTATGACCATTTTTCACACGGTACAGCCTTTGCAGCATCCCCAGGGTCACATGATCAAAATTCAGACACTTCACAACCGGCTCATATTTATGATAGTTGCAGTGTCCCAGGGTCACATGATCACCTTTTGTGACTTTTGACAAGCCAAGTCAATGAAAAAGCCTGGTTCACTTTACCAATTTAACTGCAGTGATTCACTTAACAGTTGTGGCAAGAAAGGCCGTAAAATGGAGCAAAACTTAACCACTGTCTTATTTAGCAACAGGAACCTTGGGCTCATTTGTAATCAAGGATCGCCTGTATTTTCATTATGAATTCTAACACTGGTTGTGTTTTTGCTGCCATTACTTTGGTCTTTATATTTAATCTAAGTACCATTTTTCATTGCGCTCCTTCTCTTTCAGTGATTTACTTAGTTCAGGCTAAAAAACCTCTGGGACAACAAGGGCAAATGTAGACTTTTAAAGACATGATGGTAATCCCAGGGTTTGGTTAGTTCAGAGAGAAACGGAGACAGGGTAATAAAGTCAAATATCCTTTATTTAATGCTAGTTTGGTATTTCAAAACTTCAGTTCCATGAAGGTCTTTCGTATTATTCGGATATATTTTTGAATTGGGCTTAGGATCAACATAAAAATAACCTTCGGGCGCAGTGAATGCTCATTATTTACCATCATTTCTTAGTTGAGGTTAGGGGAAGAACACTGACCCTTGACCTTTTTGTAAACACTGCAGTGGCTAGAATTAAAGGCCCCAAATCCTGGTTTTTCGAAGAGGTCAAGGAGAATGAGAAGCAGAGGGTTTATTATTTGGAGCAGACCTATGTCTCTGTGGAAAAAAAGAACAATTGATTTGCCCTGAATTAAGAGCTCCTCATAGTGGCACCCATGTGTATTCAGATGGTGTAGGGCTTACTCTTAATTTTAATCGTTCAGACTAAACAGAATCAACCAGCTACTTAGGGAAAGATGTTACTGATTTACAGTCCATTAATGAGCTATTCACTGTATCAGCGGAACATCTATGTAATTTATCACTGGCTCAGATTTTTTTATTTTTGGCTAATCACCAGGAGACTGTGGGTTCTAGTTCTGCCTCAGGCGTGAAAGCCAGCTGAGTAACTTTAGGCGAGTTCCCTCTCTCTTATACTCTCCAGGGAACTTCTCTCCAGCAGTGTGTGCTATTCTGTGTGTGGTATTTATAGTGTTTGTTGTAAGTGGCTTTTTAAATGTTGATTGGGGTGTTGATGGCTGGCTTTTAAGTCATTGGCTGTTGCGTGAACTCATTGGTAGCCTCACACTGCAATGAATAAGGACGCGCATTCCATTTTGCAGCTACCAAGATTGTTGGAAGAGCAGGCACAAAAACAGCCAGGGAAGTGATTGGAGCCTGGGAAACAGGCCCCTCACCAGTCAACAGGACTGCTGATTTACCACCAGCCTATCAAGTGCTTAGGAAGCGAGGGCTGGGCAGCAGAAGCAAATGACAGCTAATGATTTAAAAGCCAGCCATCAACCCACCCCAATCAACATCTAAAAAGCCACTTACAACAGACACTATAAATACCACACACAGAAGGGGCACATACTCTGCTGGAGAGAAGTTCCCTGAATATGGGCACTAGCATGAGTCTGACAGCTCAGAAGACAAAACCTTTGGTCTTGGTGACCGACCCAGATTGGATCCTGTGAACATTGTCTCTGGATCACATATTTCTTACTGTTGCTTTTTTCCATATCCTAAGAATGTCTCTGCTTTTCTCCCTGGTGGTACTAGAAGAATCTCTTAATGTACATCTTACCCTACTCCACCTCCTGATATAGAGTAAAAAGTGTATTACCTGAGTTTCTAACAATCCACATTTATGGCTGTTGCTGAGCACCCATGGCCATTGACAGATTCCTACATAATTTCACAATTTTTCATTCCTGCCCTGTGGTTTGCAAAGTCACATTCAGCTCTCTTCCCAGAGGCAGTCTTTTGACTGGGTAATAATCATCTATTTCAAAGTGACCCTTCTCATATCGAGAGTAGCTCTGTACTTTTTTTTCCCCTCTTCTCTTCCGCAGACACTGAGTTATTTATGTCTTCTGACACGCACTTAATCTCGCCATTATTCTACATCCTGCAGCCTCAGTGAATCCAGGTGGGCAATTCTGAAGGTGAGGCAAAGATGGTGATGATGGGTGTAGATTACTAGATGTCTGAACAGGCAAAGGAGGATATGGGCAATTGGAAAGGAGGACAAATGGGGAGAAAGGAGGACACTTTAACTTGCCTGGCATACGGGACAAAAATTACAGAGAAAAACTGCAGCAAAAAATGCACTTAGGCCTACTTTGCTGGAATGAAGTAAGGAGGCGGATTCTCAAAAGGGAGGGGGCGTATTCCAGAAGAGTAAGAAGCAACTCAGAGTGAATGTTATGTATGAGAGAAAGAGGGTAAATACAGCCTCTCCCTAATAGTTCCCATAGTATATTGTAGATGTGGATAGTGAAATGTTCAGAGAAGAGCAACAAAGATGATTAGGGGACTGGAGGCTAAAACATATAGGGTACGGTTGCTGGAATTGGGTATGTGTAGTTTAACGAAGAGAAAGGTGAGGGGTGACATGATAGCAGTCTTCCAATATCTCAGGGACTGCCACAAAAAAGAGGGAATCAAGCTACTCTCCAAAGCCCCTGAAAGCAGGACAAGAAGCAACGGATGGAAACTAGTCAAGGAGAGAAGCAACCTAGAACTAACGAGAAACTTCCTGACAGTTAGAGCAATTAACCAGTGGAACAACCTGCCTCCAGAAGTGGTGAATGCTCCAACACTGTAAGTTTTTAAGAAGAAACTGGACAGCCATTTGTCTGAAATGGTATAGGGTTTCCTGCCTGAGCAGGGGGTTGGACTAGATGACCTCCAAGGTCCCTTCCAACTTCTTCTTCTTCTTCTTCTTCTTCTTATTATTATTATTATTATTATTATTATTATTATTATTATTATTATTACTATTACTATTACTATTATTACTATTATTACTATTATTACTATTATTATTATTGTCTGGCGAGATTCTGTATTTATTTCTAAAACAATAAAGAACACAGCTTGGAAGAATCACCACATGTCATTCAGGGTTTTCAGGCCTAACATCTGCATCTGAATTTTTTCGACATCTTTTTTGTACTATGGTGACCAAAATTGGTTGCAGTTTTATGGGTGTGGCCTTACTAGGGTTTTATAAAGCAGTAGTAATCCTTTGTGTGATCTTGATTCTATGTCTCTGTTTATACAACCCACGATTGTATTAGCTTTTTGGCTGCTGCTGCACACTGCTGGCTAATATTCAAGTGACTGACCACTAGGACTCCAAGGTCCCTCTCGCAGTTACTGCTTTTGAGCCACGTCTTGCCTAATCTTACAACCATTGTAACCCTAACCCTAACCCTAACCATTTTTCAGTGACAGTTCAAAATTATAACAACACTGAAAAATATGACCAATCCTTCCGCTTAAGACCATAGCAGCTTCCCATGGTCATGTGATCAAAATTCAGGAGCTTGGCAGCCAACATGTACTTATGATGGCTATAGCATCCCTAGTCACTTGATTGCCATTTGCGAATTTCCCAGTGGGCTTCTGATTAGAAAAGTCAATGGGCGAAGCCAGATTCATTTAATAATTCACTTAATGACCACAACAACAAGGTTGTAAAATGGGACATCTCACTTAGGAGTTGGGTCGCTTAATGACAGAAGTCCTACTTCCAGTTATGATCATAAGGACTATGTATAGTCGTTGAGAGACTGGGAAATCACAATACAATTGTCTGAATAAAAGAAGAGAAGATAACACAGAGGTGATTAATCACCATTTGGCTTATTACAGATAGTCATCGACTTGCAAGAGTTTGTTTAGTGACTGAAGTTACAACAGTACTGAAGAAAATTACTTATGACCGTTTTTCACACTGTTGCAGAAACCCCATGGGTCACATGACCAAAATTCAGATGCTTGGCAACTGACCGATATTTATGACGGTCACAGTGTCCTGGGGTCAGATGATCACCTTTTGCAATCTTCTGACCAGCAAAGTCAATGGGGAAGCCCAAGTCACGTGTGCTGGTAAGTTAACAACTGCAGTGATTCATTTAACAAGCATGACAAAAAAAGGTGTAAAATGGGGCAAAGTCACTTAACAAATATCTCCCTTAGCAACAGAAATTTTAGGCTCAATTGTGGTCATATATCAAGGGCTACCTCTGTAGTTCTTTTAATAGAAAGGTCTTCAAACTTGGCCCTTTTATGACTTGTGGACTTCAACTCCCAGAATTACTCAGCCAGCATGCCTGGCTGAGGAATTCTGGGAGTTGAAGTCCAAAAGTCATAAAAGGGCCAAGTTTGAAGACCCGTGTTTTAACATCTCCTTCAAATTTTGTTGTAACTAAGAGGAAAGCATAGCAAACATATTGGTTGAACGAGATAAAAAAAGTGCTTCCACTTATTGTTTATTTTCCCCTTGTTTTTTCTAGGAACCACTGCAAAAGGAAATAGGAAAGAATTCTCCTAACATTGTTTTTTTTTTTAAAAAAAATGCTTTTCCCCTGTTATTTTTAATCTTTCAAAAATACAGCATATATTCATTTTCTTAAGTATTTAAAAGGTTTCTGTAAACCATTTTGATAAGTAGCAATGCAAAAATACTTTTAATAAGCCCAATAACAGTCATAAGAAATGGATTGTTCAACAATAAACATACTGGTTTAAGCTAAATCACAGACTGTTTCCAAGCTCTGCAAATGAGGGAATTTGGATGATGAATTTGTATGATAGCCTGTGGATAGTGCTTTAGCTATGAATTTATCTTAAATCCCTTCTAAAACCTCCTAATGTCTGCAACCTTCCCTGTTTTTGCAAGTGTATGAGCATCATGGTGCATGGACTATAGTGTGTGTGTATGTATATATATATATATATATATATACATATATGTTTTCTGAGGTTTTCGCGGGTGTTTGTATGTAGATCTTTGGTCATTCGGGTTTTTCCCCACGTAGAATTGGAGGTATCAGGGCAACGTTTCAATGAAATGAGATGAGATTTCGTCAAAACATTGCCCTGATACCTCCAATTCTACATGGGGGGAAAAACCCGAATGACCAAAGATCTACATATACATATATACATACACACACACACACACACACACACACACAAAACACACATCTGTCTGTCTAATTTATATGACCTCTCATCTTATGGAATATGACTCTGGACAGAATACAACCATCCAGTAAAAAAAGTAAATAAATAAGCAGAAACAGAATAACACAGTTGGAAGCGACCAACCCCCTGCTCAAGCAGGAAACCCTATACCATTTTAGACAAATGGTTGTCCAATCCCTTGTTAAATCCCTGCAGTTTTGGAGCAACCACAACTTCTGAAGGCAAGTTGTTCCACTGCTTGATTGTTCTGTCAGGAATTTTTTCTTGGTTATAATGTCAAGTTTCCGACATATGGGCTTTTCAAGTGACTCTGAGGCATTGTTTACCTTAAAAGTCCTTTGTTAGCCTAATACACAGGCAAATGCTTGCCTGAAGCAAGCTGGAATCTGAAATCTCCGCCCCTTGCACAATATATTAAAACACAATTCTCCACCTTTCTAATTTTGTCATTAATCATATTCTCCAATTAATTTAAAGAATCAGTTTCCCTTCCGTTAGAAAAGCCACCAAGGTCTTCTTAGTTAGAGATGGCCTTGAAAGGTGCAATCCTATTCATCCCGCCTCCCAACCTTAAAGCAATACACAAGTTTAACATATGAAATAGCTACTTCTTCATCTCTTGTCAAGCAATAACATTTGATATTAGCAGTGTTGACATATAAGTTGCTTCTCGTCTTGCTTAGTTTCCATCCGTTGCTTCTTGTCCTGCCCTCAGGTGCTTTGGAGAATAGCTTGACTCCCTCTTCTTTGTGGCAGCCCCTGAGATATTGGAAGACTGCTATCATGTCCCCCCTTGTCCTTCTCTTCATTAAACTAGACATACTCAATTCCAGCAACCGTTCTTTATATGTTTTAGCCTATGGAGCCCAAATTATCCTTGTTGCTCTTCTCCACACTCTTTCCAGACTATCAACATCTTTTTTTTAATTTTGTGGTGACCAAAATTGGATATAGTGTGGTCTTACCAAGGCATTATAAAGCAGTAGTATCACTTCTCGTGATCTCGATTCTATCCCTCTGTTAATGAAGCCTAGGATTGCATTGGCTTTTTTGGCAGCTGCAGCACACTGCTGGCTCACATTTAACTGATTGTCCATAAGACAATCATATTGTCAATAAGGCAATCATTAGTTAAAACATAATAATTATTGAAAGTAATTAAAAATTATAAAAGCAAAGCTAAAGGAAAAGGGAATATAGGCAAACTTAGTAAGACCACAGTTAGAAGACTGCATCCAGTTTTGGTCACCACACTATAAAAAAGATGTTGAGACTCAAAAAAAAAGAGCAGAGAAGACCAACAAAGATGATTAGGGGATTGGAGGATAAAACATATGAAGAACGGTAACAGGAACTGGGCATGGCTAGTCAAGTGAAGAGAAGGACCAGGGGAGACATGATATTTGAGGGCTGTCACAGAGAGGAGGTGGATCAACCTATTTTCCAAGATACCTGTAGGCCAGACAAGGAATAATGGAGGGAAAGTGATCAAGGAGAGATTCAACCTAGAAATAAAGAGAAATTTTCTGACAATGAGAACAATCAACCATTGGAACAGTTTGCCTTCAGAAGTTGTGGGAGTTTCATCACTGAAAACTTTCAAGAAGAGACTGGACTGCCATTTGTCAGAAATGGTGTAGGATCTCCTGATTGGGTGGAGGGTTAGACTAGATGACTTACAAGGTCCCTTCCAACTATTCCTATTCTATTCTATTCTATTCTATTCTATTCTATTCTATTCTATTCTATTCTATTCTATTCTATTCTATTCTATTCTATTCTATTCTATTCTATTCTATTCTATTCTATTCTATTCTATTCTATTCTATTCTATTCTATTCTATTCTATTCTTATGACCAGAATTAGGACCAGAATTTCCATTGCTAAGCAAGCCAACCTGTTTTGCAGGGAATGTTAAATGAATCACATGATCATTAAGCCTATCCAGCTTCCCCCATTGACTTCAATTGTCGGAAGCAACCTGAGAAGGTCACAAATGGTGATTACACGATCCAGGATGTTGCAAACACCATAAATACATGCTGGTTGCTGAGCATCTGAATTTTGATCATGTCACTTTGGGGGATACTGTGATGGCTGTAAGTGTGAGGATTGGTCATAAGGCAGTAGGGTTGAAACTTTGAATTGTTGCTAAATGAATGCTGTAATTTGAGGACTACCTGGAGGGATATGAATAATGAAACCACCTCACAAGTTCACCCATCTGGCCTAACCAGATCTTGAGGGACCTTCAGAAGCTCAGGGGTGATGAGGCCAATCCTATCTCTTGGGGGAGAAGATTACACGATACAGACAGTGCAGCAGGAAATGTCTGCTGTGGATATGTAAACTTGCTTGGCTCCATCCTCAAATCTGCAAATTTGACCTGAAAAAGCAAAGAAAAACAATTAAAAACCATACTATAGAGACAAAGAAGGCTTCCTCTGTGTTAAGTATCAAGTCTCCAGAGAAGGTGCTATTGTTCTGTACTGATTATTACATATATTTGTCATTTCAAATAATGCACTGTACAAATAAGAACTTGGAGTTCTGCCAATTGCTCGAGAACACTCAGCATGATCATAAATGTCTACTCAAGCACTACAGTGGGGGGGGGGATGACCTTGACTGTGAAACTTCTGCTTGTCCTCCTTCAGAAAACTTTCAGTTCCCGACTAGAATAGGGAGCATCTGTGAACATGCCATCATTGTTATTATTCATTGCACTCCCGTTAAAGAACAAGATTTCAGTTTCATACTAAAAAGGGTTTGTAAACAAGGACACGGGCTAAAATTCTAGAAGAGCAGAGAAAGCTGAGTTCGAAACCTTCTCCCTGCAAAATAATAATAATAATAATAATAATAATAATAATAATAATAATAATAATAATAATAATAATAATAATAATAATAATAATAATAATAATAATAATGTTGGAAGGGACCTTGGAGGTCATCTAGTCCAACCCCCTGCTCAGGCAGGAAACCCTACACCATTTCAGGCAAGTGGCTGTCCAGTCACTTCTTAAAAACTTCCAGTGTTGGAGCATTCACCACTTCTGGAGGCAGGTTGTTCCACTGGTTAATTGTTCTAACTGTCAGGAAGTTTCTCCTTAGTTCTAGGTTGGTTCTCTCCTTGACTAGTTTCCATCCATTGCTTCTTGTCCTGCTTTCAGGTGCTTTGGAGAATAGCTTGACTCCCTCTTCTTTGTGGCAGCCCCTGAGATATTGGAACACTGCTATCATGTCACCCCTCACCCTTCTCTTTGTTTAACTACACATACCCAATTCCAGCAACCGTTCCCTATATGTTTTAGCCTCCAGTCCCCCAATCATCTTTGTTGCTCTTCTCTGTACCCTTTCTAGAGTCTCGACATCTTTTTTACATCGTGGTGACCAAAACTGGATGCAGTATTCCAGGTGTGGCCTTACCAAAGCATTGTAAAGTGGTATTAGTACTTCACTTGATCTTGATTCTATCCCTCTGTTAATGCAGCCTAGCACTGTGTTGGCTTTTTTTGCAGCTGCAGCACACTGCTGGGTCATATTGAAATGATTGTCTACTAAGACTCCGAGATCCCTCTCACAGTTACTACTATTGAGCAAGGTACCACCTATACTATACCTGTGCATTTGATTTTTCCTGCCTAAATGTAGAACCTTACTTTTTTCACCATTGAATTTCATTTTGTTAGATAGCGCCCAGTGTTCGAGTCTGTCCAGATCCTCCTGTATTTTAAGCCTTTCTTCTGGAGTGTTGGCTATTCCTGCCAGCTTGGTGTCATCTGCAAATTTGATGAGTTCCCCATCTATACCCTCATCCAAATTGTTAATGAAGTTATTGGAGAGCACTGGGCCCAGAACAGAGCCCTGGGGCACCCCACTACACACTTCCTTCCATGTAGATGCAGTTCCATTGAGGACCACATGCTGAGTACAGCCTGTCAGCCAGCTACGAATCGATCTGGTGGTGATGCTATCTAACCCACATTTTTCTATCTTATCAAGTAGTAGGTTGTGATCTACTTTATCAAATGCCTTACTGAAGTCCAAGTAAATTATATCTACAGCATTCCTCTGGTCCACTAATTTTGTCACTTGGTCAAAGAATGTAATAAGATTTGTCTGGCATGATCTGTTTTTGACAAACCCATGTTGCCTTTTAGTGATGACTTTGTTTGCATCAAGATGTTCGCTGATTTGTTGTTTGATTATCTTTTCCAGAATCTTCCCAGGTATTGAGGTCAGGCTGATAGGTCTGTAGTTTCATGGATCTGTTTTTTTCCCTTTTTTGAAGATGGGAACTACATCAGCTCTCTTCCAGTCCTCTGGTAGTTCCCCAGTGCTCCAGGATCTTTGAAAAATATAGTTCAGTGGTTCTGAGATCACGTCTGCCAGTTCCTTGAGAACTTTGAGGTGTAATCCATCTGGCCCTGGTGATTTGAACTCCTCTAGGCTGGACAGGTGTTCACTTACCATTTTCTTGCCTATCTTAACTTGCGTTTCTATTCTGTTTTTTATGGCACTGGTTTTGGTAGGTTGGACTGTTTTTTCCCTTTGTGTAAAGACAGATGCAAAAAACAAATTAGATAGTTCTGCTTTCTCCCTATTCTTGCCACTTTCCCCCACTAATGGACCAATCATCTCCTTAACTTTTTTCTTGTTTTTTATATGTTGAAAGAAGCATTTTTTGTTATTTTTGACTTTGGTCGCGAGCCTTAGTTCATTTTGAGCCTTAGCTTTCCTCACTTCATCTTTGCAGGCACGGGCTATTTGCTGATATTCTGACTTAGTTATGTGCCCCTCTTTCCAATTCTTATACTTGTCCTTTTTATCTTTCAATTTATCAGAGAGTTCTTTATGCAGCCATGCTGGTTGATCCTATCAGGAAGACATCTTTCCCAAGTTGCAGGGGTTCATCAGAGGCAATCTAGCCCAGAGGCCCACAGCCTGAGGGCCACAGCCCACTACCGGGACATGGCCGAATCGCCACCCGGCTGCGTGAGTGGCTGGCCAGTGTGTGCGCTTGCACACACAGCCCCACTTGCACACAGCCCCACTCGTACGAGCAGTGCTGCAAGCATCAGGGGCGTTCCAACCAGAGGAGGCTGGATTCACTTTGCAACTGTGTGATTCACTTAACAATTGCAATGATTCGCCTAAAAACCATGGCAAAAAAGGGTCATAAAATCCAATGTGATTCACTTAACAACTACCTGGCTGAGCAGTAGAAATACTAGTTCCATTTGTGGTCATAAGTATGAGGACTATCTGTAGGGTATAATTACAGACTCTCAAAAGCCCCTCAGAGTGTCTCTCTACTCCATTTTATACCAAAGAGAATCAAGGTGGGATTATTTTGAGTTTCCTTCTCAGGACCGAGTCGTCTTTTCCGAAATTCCTCTCTTAATGGTTTGCTCATCTCTTCCCTGTTCCCAGGGCCAGCTTTAAATTCATCACCTATTCAGAACCATGGTGCTATCAAACGTTACTTTAATTGGCTCGGAATTAGCTGGCCTACTTCTCTGTTTTGGAGGGAAATAGCGTCTTGAAAGCCATTTCAAGCAGCTAATAGGACACTTAATTCCTATATGTGAAATGTCACTATAGGGTCATTTTATTACCCTATTTCAATGACTTTAAAACAGACCCCTCTCGTTTCCAAATGTTGCTTCCGATTACTTTTTCCCCCTATTCCTGGAAATGCACTCTTCTAATGAAAAATGTTGGAACAGCTTCAAATGATGTATATTTATGCAAGTAATATGGTTTTCCATTAAATAAGAGAATACAGACGTTCTTACCCAGTTAATTAACTCTGATAACTAACCCAAAGAGTTGCTGGTTAGTTTTAGCTTAAAACCAGTCTAGAACTGGTTGGAGTTAAACCAATTCCCTCTGATTAATCAGATTGAACAAAGTATTTTTTTATTTTATTTTTATTTAATTTATTTATCTATGGAGAGGCAAATAGAGGTTAACAAAAGGGAAGATGGTGGCTTTTGACTAGAGTGGCCTTGCAATAAAGGGGCTTCTCTAGGCAGTCCATTTCTATCATCTTTTTACTACTTTCAACCCAGGTGAAAAAAGGGCACCTCTACCTTCTTTCTATGGCAAGTGGAGGACTCCAAAAATTGCTGCTGCTTCTTGAAATGATTTACGGTTTGGTACAAAGTAGTAATACTGGAAGTAAATGTATGCTTAGGGCAGGGGTCGGCAACCTCAGCTCTTTTATGACTCATGGACTTCTAGAATTTCTGAGCCAGCTTGGCTGGCTCAGGAATTCTGGGAATTGAAGTCCATGAGTCATAAAAGAGCCAAGCTTGCCTACCCCTGGCTTAGGGTATCATCTAGGCTCATTATTGTAAGGGAACCTAATAAAAGCAAAAAAAAATAGATAAGGAAAGACAAAAGATGCTTTTGGTGGGGATATTGAATAAAAAGTCAGAGATTTCCATCTCTGCCTCTTTAATATCCTGGGTTTTGTCCATCTTGGTCAAAAGATGTATTCAGCCAATCTTACTTGACACTTGAACTTAATCTCCTGAAAGCGAGTCTTCCACCACTTCAATAGCAGAGAAATGCTTCGTTGCAAACTGGAAGATTAATTTCCACTCCTCACATTAGCAGGCAGTCATGGAGTCTACGCAAACATTGTTAACTGTGTCAGCTCCCAAGGCTGGTCCAAAATGTTTTGCCATCTTGACCAAAGAACACCATGGAGCTCTTCCATTCCATGTGTCAAATCTGGCTGAACTAGCTGTTTACTCTTCTTTAAATGTGAGGCATATGATCTCTCCTGAAGACCAATGGTTGCTTTAAGACAGGGGTAGGCAAGCTTGGCTCTTTTATGACTTGTGGACTTCAACTCCCAGAATTCCTGAGCCAGCTTGGCTGGCTGAGGAATTCTGGGAGTTGAAGTCCACAAGTCATAAAAGAGCCAAGCTTGCCTACCTGTGCTTTAAGAGCTTCTGGGGAGACTGGGCAGAACACACATTTCTCTTCCAATATCTCACTGCTGCCTTTCAGCATTCTAGAATTCTAGAACAATAGGGAAGGGACCTTAAGGTCCCCTAGTCCAGCTTCCTATTCAAGCAGGAGACCTTATGCCATTCTGGACAAATGGCTGTCCAATCTCTTCTAGAAAATCTCCAGTGATGGAGCACCCACAACATTTGGAGGAAGGCCGTTCCATTAATTAACTGTTTGCGTTGCCAGGGAAGTTCTCCTTAATTCTAGGTGGGATCTCTCTTTGATAATCTTTCATCCATTACTTCTTGTCCTGCCTTCAGGTGCTTTGGAGAATAGGTTGACCCCTCTTCATTATGGCAGCCCCTCAAATATTGAAAGACTGCTATCATGTCACCCATAGTCCTTCTTTTTATTAAACTAAAGGTAAAGGTAAAGGTTCCCCCGCACATGTGTGCTAGTCGTTTCTGACTCTAGGGGCCGGTGCTCATCTCCGTTTCAAAGCCGAAGAGCCAGCGCGTGTCCAAGGACGTCTCCGTGGTCATGTAGCCGGCATGACTAGACACCAAAGGCGCACGGAACGCTGTTACCTTCCCACCGTAGTGGTCCCTATTTTTCTACTTGCATTTTTTACGTGCTTTCGAACTGCTAGGTTGGCAGAAGCTGGGACGAGTAACAGGCGCTCACTCTGTTACACGGCACTCGGGATTCGACCCGCCAATCTGCTGACCTTCTGATCAACAAGCTCAGCGTCCTAACCCACTGAGCCACCATGTCCCTTTTATTAAACTAGACATAACCAATTCCTAACAATCTCTGGCAACAAGGAATAACAGAATAATAGAGTTGGAAGGGACCTTGGAGATCTTCTAGTCCAGCCCCCTGCTGAAACAGGAGACCCTGTATTATTGCAGACAAGTGGCTGTCCAATCTCTTCTTAAAAACTTCCAGTGATGGAGCACACAAAATTTCTGAAGGCAAGTTATTCCACTGATTAATTGTTCTATTAGGAGATTTCTCCTTATTTCTGGAGGTTGGTTGGTTGGTTCTCTCCTTAATTAGTTTTCATCCCGTGTTTCTTGTCTTGCCTTCTGGTGCTTTGGAAAGTAGGTTGACCCCTCTTCTTTGTGGCAGAAAAGGGGAAAAAAGAAATTGAAAAGAAAGATAATAGGGCAAAAAAGGAAATAAAAGAAAAAGAATCAATCAGAAGAGAGCTGGAACGGACTTTGGAGGTTTTCTAGTCTAACCCCTTGCTCAGGTAGGAGACACCATACCATTTCCCTTAGAATAGAATAGAGCTGGAAGAGACCTTGAAGGTCTTCTAGTCCAGCCCTCTGCTCAAGCAAGAGGACCTATACCATCTCAGATAAGTGACTGTCTAGCCTCTTCTTAAAAATCTCCAGTGATGGAGAGTCCACAATTTCTGGAGGCAAGCTGTTCCACTGGTTGATTGTCCTCACTGTCAGGAAGTTTCTCCTTAATTCCAGGTTGCTTCTCTCTTTGATCAGTTTCCAACCATTGTTTCTTGTCCTGCCCTCTGGAGCTTTGGTGAATAATGTGACCCACTCTTTTTTATGGCAGCCCCTCAAATACTAGAATCCTGCTATCATGCTCAACCAGGAGACCTTATACCACTTCAGACAAATGGCTCTCCAACCTCTTCTTAAAAACCTCCAAAGTTGGAGCATCCACAACTTCTTAAGACAAGTAGTTCCACTGATTAATTGTTCTCAATGTCAGGAAATTTCTCCTGTGTTTTAGATTGTGTATTTTTCTTCTTTACCTAAAAGTAAAGCACATTTTAAAAATTAAAATTTAGGGTGGAAAATGAAGACAACACACTAAATTACATTTGAAAATGAAGCCATAATTAAACAGAACAATCCTAAGTCTTAAAAAAAAAGAACTGACACCCCTCCAAAAAGAAAACCAATCTGAGAATTGATAAATTAGAAACCATCTTCCTCAAATAACACAATCTCAGTTTGCTAGAGAAAATCTTGGGGAGGGGATACACTAGCTCACATAAATTTCTTAAGTAACCTACCAATCTAGAGGAAATATTTATTGGGTATTGACCCAGGGTTAATTTTCTCTCTCCCATTCCTTGCCTCAAATCCAACAGAACCAAGATTTTAATCTTCTTTAAAAGTGGGGGGTTGGAAATGGCTGAGGAATTCTGGGAGTTGAAGTCCACAAGTCATAAAAGGGCCAGGTTTGAAGACCCCTAGTTTAAAAGGACTCAATTTATTTACCAACACACTTTAACTAGAAGAGCACCAAACTTTTAGGAAATCAATACTACACTGTTTACTAATTTTCTTTTGTAATCATCAGTTTGTGCAGAAAGCTTTGTTGAGAGGTTCTATACCTTAACCCTCCATAAGGTCATCTATAGAGAGAAAACAGAATATCAGGCTGGAAGGGACCTTGGAGGTCATTTAGTCCAACCCCCTGCTTGTGCAGGAGACCCTATACCACTCGGGACAAATCACTGTCCAATCCCTTCCCTGAAAATCTCCATAACATCTGAAAGCAAGCTGTTCCACTGGTTAATTGTTCTCAATGTCAGGAAATTTCTCCTTAGTTCTAGGTTGCTTCTCTCCTTGATTAGTTTCCATCCGTTGCTTCTTGT
Source organism: Vipera berus (assembly GCF_964194415.1). NCBI lineage: Eukaryota > Metazoa > Chordata > Lepidosauria > Squamata > Viperidae > Vipera > Vipera berus. Next base: position 349,640,286 of record NC_138202.1, read on the forward strand.
CCTGCCTTCTGGTGCTTTGGAAAAATAGCTTGATCCTTTCTTCTTTGTGGCAGCCTCTCAAATATTGGAAGACCACTATCATGTCACCACCATCTCCTAGAGAGAGAGAGAGAGAGAGAGAGCACGCTTGACTTTTGGGAGATGATTGCGTGCACAATCTTTCCCATACCCCCAATTTTTTTAAAAAAAAATAACCAGAACTTGTGGAATCTATAGCACTTAAATTTGGAGTTGTTTGTTAGAACTATGACATTGGGCGTAAAATCTAGAGGCTGTAATTTTTCTTTCTTTCTCTGTACTGCCATCCAGTGGTTCTGTAAATTTATATAGTCCAGGGCTACGAGCCACCAAATAGAGCCTAAGCTACGTAAATGTCTTCTAAGTGATGGTTTTGTTTGCAGCATGAGGACCAAACAAAGTTTACCCAAAATGCACATCAGCTTTATATGGGTTGTCCACTGCTAACCATCTAAGCCAGTGTTTCTTAATCTTGGAAAGTTTAACATGTGTGGAGTTTAACTCCCAGAATTCCCCAGCCAGCATGGAGAATTCCCCACTCCATCATGCCTGGCTGGAGAATTCTGGGAACTGAAGTCTATACATCTTAAAGTTCCCAAGTTTGAGAAACACTGATCTAAGCTATAGCTGAGAAGTAAAAATATTCTACATTTTGAAGATTCTACAGACCATGAGTTCTAGTCCTGTCTTAGGTATGAAAGCCGCCTAGGTGACTTTGAGCCAATCACCAGGAGACTGTGAGTTCTAGTTCAACCTTAGGCATAAAAAAGCCAGTTCAGTAACAGTCAGTCTCAGCCTAACCTACTTCACAGGTTTGCAGTTATAGGAGAGGAATTAGTATTAGATATGTTCGCTGAATTGAGTAAAAAGGTGGGGAATAAATAAATTGTAAATATTATCTGTCCGTGACCCAGCAAAGCAGATGAGAAGGCACTATTTTTATTCTTCTTTGGGAAGTGGACAATTAGAGAAAACAATTTCCTTGGGGGAGTTAAAACTGAGTTCCACGGGGGGGCGGGAGGGATCTTGATCTTGCTAACCTTCCGATGTACTGAGCAGTGTACCCAACCATCATCTCAGCATGAATGTACTTCCAAAGGCACTATTTAGCATCAAGCATCAAAAATAATACCTCCCCCCCAACAAGAAAGTAATCCAGCCACGAATTACACAGTAGAAGGCTGGGCGTTGTGTAAGACCCAGAACAATTGCCTCTCCACGTTTCTGATGATAAAAAAAATCCAAGCTGTCTTCATTTTATTTATATTTTTGCTCTGAGGCTTGTTTAGAATGCAAGAGGATTTATCCGTCTTCAAGGCTGCCATGAGGCTCTGTTAGGGCTTGCAAAGCTCAGAAGAAATGCTTCATTTGAGCCTTGCCTTCAACTGAGAACTAGGGATTGTCATCCAGCACGTTGGGTTCCATTTTTGCAAACCAACTGGTAAATGTTTCTTCTGAAAAAGAGATAGAGGCCTAATAGGTGTAGGCTGAGCAAAGAGGTCACCACCTCCATCATGAGGTTCACGTTCATCATATGGACATGGCCCAACAGCAGTAACTATGAGATGATTCTAGGAGCCCTAGTGAACGATCACATAAGCTTGAGCCAGCAGTTTGCTGCAGCTGCGAAAAAAGCCAATGCAGCCCTAGATTGCATCAACAGAGGAACAGTATCAAAATCACCTGAAATATTAATACAGTTATTAATACTGAAATATTATACAGTATATGTATACAGTTAATACAGTTATACAGTGTTCTTACAGTTTGGTAAGACCACACTTGGAATTCTGTAATTCATTTCTGGTCATCACAATATAAAAAAGATGTTGAGACTCTAGACAGAGTGCAGAGAAGAGCAACAACTATTATTGGGGGGGGGTGAGGGAGGTAGAGGCTAAAACATATTGGGGGGGTGAGGGAGGTAGAGGCTAAAACATATGATGAACGTTGCAGGGATTGGGTATGTCCAGTCTAATAAAATGAAGGTCTAGGGGTGACATGATAACAGTCTTCCAATATTTGAGAGGATGCCCCAAAAGAAGAGGGAGGAGTAGAAGAACTGCATACTGCTGAGACTCTCTCTGTGAGGGAGATGAATGGTTCCAAAATGTGATAGATAGATGAGAGGGAAAAGAGAGAAGAGAAAGGGGAAAGAAGAAGAAGAAGAAGAAGAAGAAGAAGAAGAAGAAGAAGAAGAAGAAGAAGAAGAAGAAGAAGAAGAAGAAGAAGAAGAAGAAGAAGAAGAAGAAGAAGAAGAAGAAGAAGAAGAAGAAGAAGAAGAAGAAGAAGAAGAAGAAGAAGAAGAAGAAGAAGAAGAAGAAGAAGAAGAAGAAGAAGAAGAAGAAGAAGAGAGAGAGAGGAGGAGGAGGAGGAGGAGGAGGAGGAGGAGGAGGAGGAGGAGGAGGAGGAGGAGGAGGAGGAGGAGGCAGTAAACTACACTCACTTGCACTGCTAAAGTTTCATTGAGCAATGAAAGATCTACAAGCAAACAACCAAGCTCAGCATCAAGAATCCCTACAGTTCAAACCCAAGCTACAGATACTCTCTTCTGTTTGAAGAATATTTCTTCTTTATCAATGATTTTGAGCTATCTCATAATGCAGGGAGAAGGGGGAGTGAAGGGGGGAGGAGGAGGAGGAGGAGGAGAAGAAGAAGAAGAAGAAGAAGAAGAAGAAGAAGAAGAAGAAGAAGAAGAAGAAGAAGAAGAAGAAGAAGAAGAAGAAGAAGAAGAAGAAGAAGAAGAAGAAGATCCTTCTAAAGATAAAGTTTATACTATAGTACAGAGAAATCCAGGTAGGGAGGAGGATTCAAAATCTGCAAGATCATCACAGCAACATGGTGGATCCTGTGTCTGCCATCTTGAAAATGTTGACCTACAAGCACACCATGCTGAGACGATATGAAACTTTCATTCAGTGATTCAATTCAAATGTGATTCAGCTCAATCTGGATATTGGGATCCCCAGAAGAGACAGCTAATTCAGACCGAATCACTGAATGCAGCTCAATCGGTTGAAGCCTTAAGACAACTCAAGGAAAACAAAACAAAAAAACAGTCCAGTTGCCTTTTGAAAAAATA
>NC_138202.1:349643585-349848585 GCF_964194415.1 Vipera berus
ACTAGAGGGAGGGAGAGTTTTAAGTCTCTCATCTGGACATGATGGTTCCCATCCAAATTCTATAATGTTCCTATAAAGTAAGTGTCCTGTTGAATCAGCTGCATGCCACATATTGCAGTTTTAAACATTATTCTGAAGTCCGCTGTATCTCGGATTTTGTTGTGTCTATTTTTTGATGCTGATACTGAAAAAGAGACCCTACTTTAAAGAACAGCAGGAAGCTGCTATGTTTATTTATTTATTTTGGGGACTTATATGCTGCCCTATCTCCCGAAGAACTCAGGGCGGCTAACAACCATGAAAATACAGCAATGTTGGTGTGAAGACCAAAGTTTACATTGCAAACATTTCCTGAGCTTCACTGCCCTGCTAGATATTTTTTATCTAGCTATCTATCTTAACATTAAAGTCAACCTTCCCTGTTCAGCTGCCTTCTCGACAGGTTGGATCTAAATCTTCAAAACTCCCAGTCCACCTTGCTAGTCACGTTGAGTCAGAATTCTGAAAATTTATTCATCTGTTGGATTTATTACCTGCCTCAGTCCCAAGACTTTGGGCAATTTGTAGTCATAAAAGCAAAGCCTCCATAGTAAACATTAAAATTAAATAGCTGTAAAAGAATAGGCGCTGCCACACACATTAAAAAAAACACCCAACACCTAAAGTATAATTCTCCCTTCTGTGTACTTCATGAAAGTTTCTCCCAGGTCAAATGAGTGAGTCAGGTTGATTTTGGTTGGAGAAAGCTGGCTTGGTACAAGCCTTACTGGGATTTATGTGAAACAACCAGCAGCTTGAATTCATGTATTCACTGGATTTATTTAAATAGTTTATCTAGCCACCCATCTTGGTCCTGTGATTCTGGATGGCTAACAAGACATTTAAAACCAGAAAGCAATTGTGCTAGTATCTTTTTTCTTTGTTTTCTATTTTTCTTTTCAAGTGATTTATATTTCGACCTCAGGGATCACCTGCTGCCGGCGTCAACTTCCCTCCGCCCAGTGCGTTCCCACAGAGAGGGCCTCCTCAGGGTGCCACCGGTCAGAGAATGTCATCTGGTGGCCCCCAGGGGGAGGTCCTTCTCTGTGGGCGCCCCGGAGTTATGGAATCGGTTGCCGGTTGAGCTCCGGATGGCGCCCGACCTTCGCTCCTTCCGACGCGATCTGAAGACTCACTTGTTCGAACAAGCCGGCCTGGCCTGATGGGGGGGGATTTTACTGTTGTTTTTAATATATCTATTTATTGTTTTAGCTTGGGCATTGTGTTTAATTCTTTTTTAACTTTTGCATCTTTGTATTTTTTATATGTTTGCCCTGTTCAGCGCCCTGAGTCCATCGGGAGAAGGGCGGTATACAAATAAAATTATTATTATTATTATTATTATTATTATTATTATTATTATTATTATTATTATTATTATTATTATTATTATTATTATTATTATTATTACCGCTTTACAAAGCCTTAGTAACGCCACATCTGGAATACTGCATCCAATTTTGGTCACCACATTACAAAAAAGAGGTTGAGACTTTGGAAAAAGTGCAGAGAAGAGCAACTAAGACGATTAAAGGAGACTAAAACATATGAAGAACAGTTGCAGGAATGGACAGTCTAGAGAAAAGAAATACTAGGGGTGACATGATAGCAGTCTTCCAATATCTAAGGGGCTGCCACCAAAGAAGAGGGGGTCAACCTATGGTCCAAAGCACCAGAAGGCAAGACAAGAAACAATGGATGGAAACTGATCAAAGAGAGAAGCAACCTGGCATTAAGGAGAAACTACCTAACAGTGAGGACAATTAACCAGTGGAACAGCTTGCCTCCAGAAATCGTGGGTGCTCCATCACTGGAGGTTTTTAAGAAGAGCCTGGACAGCCACTTGTCTGGAATGGTATCGGGTCTCCTGCTTGAGCAGGGGGCTGGACTAGATGACCTCCAAGGTCCCTTCCAGCTCTATTCTGATTGATTCTTTATCTTTTAATTCCTTTTTTGCCCCATTGTCTTTCTTTTTGATTTCTTTTTTTTCTTTTCCTTTTTCTGACTTTATATTAGTTTGTACAGGTAGTCCTTGACTTACAACCATAACTGAGCCCAACAGCTAAGTGAGACATTTGTTAACTGAATTTTGCCCCATTTTACGAGCTTTCTTGCCACCGTTGTTAAGTGAATCACTGCAGTTCTTAAGTTAGTAACACGGTTGTTAAGTGCATCTGGCTTCCCCATTGACTTTGCTTGTCAGAAGGTCACAAAAGGTGACCATGTGACACACACACACACACACGGACACTGCAGCTGTCATAAATATGAGCCAGTTGCCAAGCATTCAAATTCTGATCACATGACCATGGGGTTATTCCAACGGTCATAAGTGTGAAAAACTGTCATAAATCATTTTTTTTCAGTAACTTGGAAGTCACTAAATCAACTGTTGTAAGTCAAGGACTACCTGTATTGGTTATTATCTTCCTTTTAAAATACATTTAATACATATAATTATTATATAAATTTTAAAAAAACCTTATCTTCCAGCTTATTACTTGTCTCTGAGCCAAGAATGCTGGTGAAGGGACGGAAGGAGAGTGAAAAAGCTAAAGATGATATTCACAACCACACAATCAGCTCTTCCACCCTTTTTTACGCGTGTTGCACATGCAACAAATAGAAAAAGGGTAAAAGTTCAATTGTACAGTTACAAGTGGCATTTTGACTTTTAAACACATACACACGCACACAAAACCCACTGACAGCTCTGTTCTGAGCCTCGCCAGTTTCTCTCCAGGAAAATGGGAGCAAAGCGTATTTCTTTGTTGTTTTTAAAGTGTTTTCCTCTTATTTTAATTAGGGAAAGATAACAAAGATAAAACTGGTAGACTGGTGGCGGTACAATTAAAAATAAAATATGTGATTAAAATCATTTTTAAAAAACTTTTAAAAAAGGAGAAAAGCTTAAAAAGTTCTGTGTAACATTATTATGCAGCTAGCCCAATCTTTTAACATACCATTAAATCTGGACCATCCAGGAATCATCCTGCTTCCTCTTTTCACTTCTGCAACATAAGGACATTTCAAACATCAATAAAGAACACATCTCTCGAATCTTCTTTTTGACATTTGGAGTGTTTGGGGGTTTTTTTGTACTCTTGTGGAATGATTCTGTTAACCAATCCTTAGGCTTAACAGTTCTTCATAAAATGTCAAATTCTATATTTTTAGAATGTAATTCAGCATCACATTTATATCACTAAAAAATATTTTTCTCCCTTAAAAGTTTTTTTTTACCATTTAGGGGTTATCAAGATTGTTACAGCCCAGGTGTAGGGTTATCAGCGTCTGTGAAGTCTCAGTCATCCAGCTCATAATTGTTTCAAAGGTGCTTTTTCAAAAGTCAGAACTGTTTTTTTTCCCTAGGAGGAGGAGGAGGAGGAGGAGGAGGAGGAAGAGGAAGAGGAAGAAGAAGAAGAGGAAGAGGAAGAAGAGGAAGAAGAGGAAGAGGAGGAAGAAGAAGAAGAGGAAGAGGAAGAGGAGGAAGAAGAAGAGGAGGAGGAGGAAGAAGAAGAAGAAGAAGAAGAAGAAGAAGAAGAAGAAGAAGAAGAAGAAGAAGAAGAAGAAGAAGAAGAAGAAGAAGAAGAAGAAGAAGAAGAAGAAGAAGAAGAAGAAGAAGAAGAAGAAGAAGAAGAAGAAGAAGAAGAAGTAGTAGTTTTGCTTCTCATCCTAGAAGCTTCATCTGTTCTGGCAGGATGGTGGGGGTGATGGGAGGATGAGTTCTGAAGGGTGTGGGTTTGAAGGATCATATTTCTTTGCAGTCATCTGGTCATTAGCACTCTCCTTGAAAGCTCTTGACACCATTTGGGGGAATAATAATAATAATAATAATAATAATAATAATAATAATAATAATAATAATAATAATAATAATAATAATAATAAAAAATAAAAAAATAATGAAAATGAAAATAAAAAGTTGGAAGGTACCTTGGAGGTCATCTAGTCCAACCCCCTGCTCAGGCAGGAAACCCTAGACCATTATCTGAGGCATCAGGCTTACCTGCATCAGACTGCAAATGGGAGTGGGATTTTCTTGGAACTGCTGAAAGGATTGTGTTATGGACAGGAAATAGGTGGTGTCTTATCCTTCCTCCTCTGTTAAGAGAAGGATGCTCAAGTTTAACATAAATGGCCTCTTTTATCTTCCAACCCGCTCCCCATCCTGTCAGAACTAATTTTTCCATCGCCCCCACCCACCAGAACTGATGAAGCTTCTTGGATGAGAAGCAAAATGTCTTCTTCTTCCTCAAGGAAAAAACAGTCCAGTTGCCTTTTGGGGAAAAAAACTCCTTTGAGATGATTATCAGTGTCCTTTGTGCCTACAAAGTTTTTCATCTGGCTAATTGTAGTGGCCTTTTGTCCATAAAGTACAACATTTATGCAACATTCTCTCAGAATTCCAAGTATGTTCATCATAGGATCTGTCAAAGTTTGAAGAGGTTGGTACAATGCCACTCTTAATAATCCAGCCATTTGACTGTCAGCATTGACTGTCTAACTCAATGCTCCTCAACCATGACAACTTGAAGATGTGCAGATTTCAACTCCCAGAATTCTCCAGCCGGCTTCTGGTTTGGATGGAGGAAGAGATGGATGGATGGATGGATGGATGGAGGGAGGGAGGGAGGGAGGGAGGGAGGAAGGAAGGAAGGAAGGAAGGAAGGAAGGAAGGAAGGAAGGAAGGAAGGAAGGAAGGGACTGCATGCACTCCTAGAGCCATAGGTTGTCCACCCCTAACCTAGACAGATGTAGACTATACACATCTGTCAACCTTGATTCTTCTCTAGAGATCCCAGATATGGACTGCAGAAGTCTAACTGACCACAATATGACAACAGATAGTTTTTCTATATTTTTTACTACCATCTCAGGGTCAACTAGATTTTTGAAGCTCAGAAAAGGTAGCACCCTGGGACTGAAGGTCAGCTAGATAATGGCCCCCTTTTGATCAAGGAAACCTTCACACCATACGCACACACATTCATGCCGCACATCCCCACCTCCTACCTTTCTCTAACCGCAAACATGAGAATTGAATCAGGTAATCAAATTTGTACATCTGTATACACAAATGCGCAGTAACAGATGTGCCAAGCTTACGCGGAGGAGGGAGGTGTTGAGAAGGAGAGGAGTTATTTTAGATAAGCTTAATAATCTTTTCAATTATCATGACTGAAAATATTGAATTTTCTGTGTTGGCATTCAAGAGCATTTGAGCATAAAGCACTTGGCTAATTATCATTATCTCTCTTACTATGGGCACTAAAATAGTTTGTCAAATATGTTACTATTTTGTTATTCAGGAAGGCATCCAAAATTGTTTTCCAGCTGTCATATATCTTTGTTGCTGGATAATAGAAGTGGCCGAAGGGCTGGAGTTAGTCCATCCATTGGGAAACAAAACAACAACACCCTCAACCTCTCACACAATGGCTGCACTCAACTATTATTTATTTCCGAAAGAAGTGTCAGTGAGGGGATGGAAAGCAAATCAATTCTATTTCCATCCATAAGATCCCTCTGTCCCCCCACATCAGTGACCCCAAGTCATTCCACCTAAAATCTAGCCATTTCTCCATCCAATTCCGATGGTCTGAATTTAAATCTTTAAAGAGTTTGGGAGAAATTTTTGAAAGTAGACTGGGAGCGCTGTGCACACTGCATGTGGATTTTAAAATGTGCACATGCAGGTAGAGAGTTTATAGTGTTTATTATGTGCTTTGTCACAAGGATTTTTTAATTTTATTTTAAAGACCCTGTAATCCCTTGCATTGAGGTAGAGTCAGGGCGACTGGAGTTCGAACGTTTACTGGCTGAATGCCCTTCCTGACACCTCTGCAGGGTTCGCAGCAGACAATTACTCATTGAGCCTAGAGACAGTAACATCTGCTGCTGCCTAGGATTGAACTGTTGTGATTCAGCATCAGCTGTGGTTTCGGCAGCTGAGTCGGACAATTCTGAAGAGGAGGAGGAGGAGGGGTTTGGAGAGCCTTTGGTTGCAGAGGAAAGTTCTGATGCACCGCAGAGCTCTCAGCCAGGCCCCTCCCATCTTGTTCCTCCTCAGACCCAGCTGTGTGAACCTGAAAGATTGGAAAAAGACGATCCACAGCTGACTCTGTTCAGGGACGCTAGGAGCAGGAGGCAATCTAGCAGAACTGAGCAAAGGAAAGCAATGAGGCAACTCGGGAGAAGGCAGTGAAAAGCCACTCCTTGAGACTGCTGTATAAAAGGGGAATGTGTGGGAGGTGCTGGTTGCTGAAGGCAACCGTTTGAAGAGCTTCTGATATAGTCTCGGTCTGTATTTGTTTAACTCTGTTTTGAAGTGTTTCATTTAGTTTTTGCAAATAAATTTGGTTGGCTTAATTCCAGCCTATTGAATATAAAAAAGGGGTTGTCCCTGACATTCCAACAGGGTCGGTCGTAGGCTGGAACAGAACATGAACTCACAGCCTCCTGATGATGGGGTGAGAGCTCCACCTCTGGGCCACTGCACTACTCATCACAAGGAATGAACATTTGATGGAAAAAAACTAAACAAAATGGTTGTGTAAGAGCCCACTCCATTATATGGCAGTGAGAGTTGGAAAAGTATCAAGGAATGTTTGGTGTAGAGATACCTTCAGGATATGTTATGTTATGTTATGTTATGTTATGTTATGTTATGTTATGTTATGTTGTGTTGTGTTGTGTTGTGTTGTGTTGTGTTGTGTTGTGTTGTGTTGGGTTGGGTTGTGTTGGGTTGGGTTGGGTTGTGCTGTGCTGTGCTGTGCTGTGTTGTGTTGTGTTGTGTTGTGTTGTGTTGTGTTACTGTATGTATGGTCAAAAAGTCAAGGTGGCATTCATAACATTGCCGTTGAACCACTGCCCACTTTTTAATTTGCATTACCCATTTTAAAATGGATAGAACTTTGATCTCACCACCACAAAAAAATACTTGACTTTTTTGACTGCCCTTATGGACTTTATGCAGATAGAAGAGTAGGGCACTTAAGAAATATGTGTGGTAAAACCAGAATTCAGGAATGGTGAATGAATGTGCATTGATAGAAAATGATATTTGTAGCTCAGGGCTGAACTATGGAGTCCTTGGTGCTCTCTGAGGCTGGTGGTTCTCTTGCAAACATTACATTAGTTAGCTAGCACTGATGATGTTACTTAGCTTGGTCATGAAATGTCTACAAGAAAACCACCACGTTCAGAGAGACCCAAGGACTCCACAGTTCAACCCTCAGCTACAAATATTGTCTTCTATCAATTCACGCTCATTCAGTGTTACATTAGTTAGCTAGCACTGATGATGTTACTTAGTTGGTTAATGAAATGTCTGCAAGAAAATCACCAAGCTCAGAGAGCACCAAGGACCCCGTGGAATGTGGATTGAATAGAAAATTATGAAACAAGTCTATTGAGATCATTTGGTGATATGGAGAGAATGAATAAGGATGGGACTGCGAAACCACAATACAACAGGAGAATCAATAGATCAAAAGGAAGGGGAAGACCAGGAAAGATGGTGTCAGGTGTGTGTCACATGAGAAAAGCACATCTTCCTTCCCCTGTCCTGACCACTTTCTACAGGGCGACGATCGAGAGCATCCTGTCATACAGCATCACAGTCTGGTTTGGAAGCATCACTGCTTCAGACAGGAAGGCGGTGCCGAGAGTGGTGAGGATGGCTGAAAAGATCATTGGCAGTTCCCTCCCTCCCATCCAGGACAGGGCACATAAGCATTGCTTGAGCAGGGGGTCCATAAGATTGACTGGAACACTACACATCCTCTTCATGACCTGTTTTCCTTGTTACCTTCTGGGAGGAGTCTCCATGGTATCCGTAGCAGAACATCCAGATTCAGCTATAGTTTCATTCCATACAGCATTAACCTTGTGAACTCTCAAGCTTCCTCATTCCATTATATATTTAAGATGGACAGTATTTAATATTTATTTGTTATGTATATGTAGGGATGTGGGTCTATACATATGTTGTGTATAGTATGTTTAGGTGTGTGTCATGTATGTGTTCCATTTTGAGAGTGGACAACTAAATTTCATTTTTGATGTGTGCCGTTGTGCCCACAGTAAAAAAAAATGACAATAAAGGTTATCTTATCTTATTTGTTTAATTTTTTAAATTTTAATTCCATTTATATCCCGCCCTTCTCCGAAGACTCAGGGCGGCTTACAAGCTTAGCAGTAGCCTTCATTCTATGTATATGCCTGCTTATTAGGGCTTTCACACACCCCCAAGCGGCATTATTACAAAGTCAGCTTAATTGCCCCCAACAATCTGGGTCCTCATTTTACCTACCTCGGAAGGATGGAAGGCTGAGTCAACTTTGAGCCTGGTGGGATGCGAACCTGCACTAATTGCAGGCAGCTGGTGTTACCTAAGGAGGCATTAGCCCACTGCTCCACCAAGGCTCTTATGAGATGGAGCTGGAGACATCCGATGCAGCTGAGAACATCCTGAAAAATAAATAGTTAAGAAGTTGAAAGAACAAAAGGCAATTATTAAATAGTCTACAAACATGGTACAAGCAGGGATGCTTTGTAAGGACAGGTATATTGAATTGTGTCAATATAAATGAGATCAGTGTTTCTCAAACTTGGCCATTTTAAGACAAATGGACCAACTCCCATCAAATTCTTGGAAGTGAACTCCACACCACTTGAAACAGCCATGTAAGAGAAACACTGAACTAGATGGAACGATATTTCCTTTAGTTTTTCTTACCTTACACCTTTTGTTTCTTAGCCTTACAATTTCCTCTCCATTTTCTACACTTTGAATGACTTTGCTATCCTAAAAGGGAACAATATGATGGGTATGTAGACTGAGTTTATTAATGCTGAAGGGTATCTCATCTTTAAGAGCTATTTAGTGAGCAAGTATCTTAGCTTGAAATTAGGGCTATTTGATATAAGGGTTAAATTTGGTTGCTGCAAATGAATGAGAATTGGGTTCTGGTTCCTTTTGTTACAAATTAAAATAAAATTCCAGATTCCTGCATAGCTGAACAGGAAAAAAAAATCAAGATTTTTTTTTAAAAAAAAAGATGGAAGGAAGAAGAAAGCAAAACTGAATATTTAATTCATCCCTATAGGAAGCAAGCTCCATTATTCAAACTAGGGAAGAAAGCTATTGCCCACAATGCTGATTAGCAATGCATAGATTAGTATAAATCTAATCAGTTTTATTGGTATAAGATCCATTTGATCAGTGTAAATCTATTTTATTGGTGTAAATTGAATTCAGCTTGCATTACAAAAATCTGCTCCAGCAGATTTATGTTTGCATTTTTTATTAAGTGCCTAGAGAAAAAAAATCATTGGTCTATTTAGGAATAGAGGAGGTTTAACTAGTTTTTGAAGATGTAAAATCATTCTGGGACTCCTTTCTTTTCCCAGAGCAAAATGGTAGACATTCTCATAGCAGCATGTGACTTTACTTTTAATGGCTGCATCTTTTTCAGCAGTTCCTGAAATGACCATGTGACTATAATGAGCTTCTTCTCCTCCTTCTCCTTCTCCTTCTCCTTCTTTCCCCTTTCTCTTCTCTCTTCTCCCTCTCATCCATCTATCACAGAAAGAGTCTGAGCAGTATGCAGTTCTCCTCCTCCCTCCCTCCCTCCCTCCTTCCCTCCCTCCCTTCCTTCCTTCCTTCCTCCCTCCCTCCCTTCCTCCCTTCCTCCCTCTTCTCCCTCTCACCCTGTCCACACCTGTCTCTTATAGCCGAGGTCCGCAACCCCTGGGCCATGGACCAGCACCGATCTGCAATGCACCAGAATCTGGACCAGGCAGATGAGTGAAGCCTCATGGGATGCAGACAGCGCACAAAACTATGCTCCCTCTGGTCAATGGAAAAACATCTTTCCATGGAACCTGCAGTGTATGCCTCCCAGCATACACAAAGGGACAGCACAGCAGGAGGCTGATGGTGCAGATCAGCAGAGGGGTTGGACAGCTCCGGGCGATAACTGCTCACTCAGGATAAGCCTAATGAGTTAAGCTGTTGACAGCCCCAGGCATGGTCAGCCTGGTGGGAAGCCAGGATCTACACCCATTGTCACCTGCACTGGCAGGAAGCCCAGGTTTGAACTGATTGGATGCCATCCACCTGGGCAGGTATAAATAGACGCCAGGCTTCCCTGTTTCCCCAGTTCGTTCTGTTCAGAATAAACTCATCTTTACCCCAGCTCTGTGTCTGTTTCTATGTGAAGCACGCGACTTTACACTGGCGACGAAGGTGGGATCCTGCTCCGGAAAACGCTGCTAGCCGCGGACGAACCCCCCATCGGCAGCTCAGGAACCGACGCAGGACAACCCCGACCAAGGTAATGGCACAACTGGGACAATACCCCATTTTCAACAGCAACCGCCCTGAGGAGTGGGAGGTGTTCGTAGGTCAGCTCGAGTGCTACCTACGGGCGAATGGGGTCAAGGACGACCGACAGAGAGCGGCGGCGCTACTCTGCAGCTGTGGCACGGAGACGTATCAGCTGGCGGTCGGTCTGTGCGCGCCCGACGACATTCACGCCGTCGGGTACAACGAGCTGATATCCAAGCTAACGGAACACTTTAAGCCCGAAACATCAGAGATAGCTTGGCGGTACCGATTCGAGAAACGGGACCAACGTCCAGGCGAGACCGCGAAGCAGTACATGGCTGCCCTGCGACAAGCGGCAAGACTCTGCAACTTCAACAACCTTGAAGTCCGTCTGCGGGATCGGATCATCTGCGGGCTAAGGGACCGGAAGCTGCGGCAGAAGATGTTTGCCAAGCAGAAGCTGACCCTTCGGGACATCCAGGAGGAGTTCTTAGCCTGGGACATAGTGGAGGAGTCCGACGCAAGGGAGAACGGGGCCATCCATCAGCTGTCCGGCCACGACGACACAGAAGGGGGAGACTTCGAGGTGGACGCCATCCACCGCCAGCAGCGATCGACCACCTACTTCCGGGATTGCATGAAGGAGCAGCGCCCAGCGCCAGCCGAGCAGCGGTACCAGGAGTGCGGATGCGGAACAAGCGGCCCCTGGTCTACCCAGTTCGCCGGCTGCAACACCCATCGCTCCCGGTCTACCCAGCAGTGCGGCGGCGGCCCCAGGTCTACCCAGCCCGGCTCACTTGGACAACACCGGTCTACCCTGTGCATCGGCTGCGGGTCAGGAAACTCCAACCGATTTACCCGTTGCACCAGCTGCGGAGGACAGCACCCCCGGTCTACCTGCCGGTTCAAGTCGGCGAAGTGCAGAGCGTGCGGGAAGACTGGCCACATCGCAGCGGTCTGTCGGAGCCGGCCGAGGGACAGTCTGCACGAGGTGGAGGCGGATTTCCAGCTGGCCACAGGTACAGGGGAGTGGCCGCCGAGGTTTACGGTTAGCTACACGGCGGGACGGTCGGCTGTTTGCGAAACCGGGGGACACCCACCCCTTATTCCAAAAATCAAACTGAGGGTTAAAATTCAAGGGGTCCCCTGCGTAATGGAACTTGACTCTGGGTCAGCTGTATCCATTATCTCCGCGCGGACTTTCAGCGAGATCTGCAAGCGGAGCAGCCAGCGGGTTCCCCTGAGGCCATCCAAACTGACCCTCTCAGACTTCCAGAACTCTCCGATTAAAGTCAGGGGGGAGGCGTCGGTGACGGTCCACTACAAAGGGTTTAAGGGGAAGTTGAGCGTGCTGGTCGTAGAAGAGCAACGGACCAGCCTTGTGGGGCTAGGATGGTTCAGGGCGTTGGGCATTGGGATCACCGGGATCCACCAAACGCAGAGCCACACCTCCCTGGAGGGCATCTGCAGGGAGTTCACGGATGTTTTCGACGAACGGTTGGGGAAGTACACCAAGCCCCCGATTTTTTTAAAATTAAACCCCCTAGTCCCACCGGTCAGGATGAAGGCGAGGAGAGTTCCCTTTGCGCTCAAGCATAAGATTGAGCAGGAATTGGATAAGTTAGTGGAACAGGGGGTGCTGACGCCAGTAGATGGGGCGGACTGGGAGACCCCCATAGTTACCCCGTTAAAGGCAAATGGGGACATTAGAATCTGCGCAGATTATAAGGGAACAATTAACCGGGCGTTAAGTGCGCATTCATACCCGGTTCCCGCCGTAAGCAGCATCCTGGCATCCCTGCAAGGTGGGGCGGTATTCGCAAAATTAGATCTTGCCCAGGCTTATCAGCAGCTGCCGGTAGACCCCGAGGCAGCAAGGGCCCAGACCATCATCACCCACAAAGGGGCGTTCCGGGTAAACCGACTGCAATTCGGGGTGAGCGTAGCTCCGGGGATTTTCCAGGAAGTCATGGAAAAAACGCTAAAGGGGATCCCTGGGGTTTGCCCGTATTTTGACGACATCCTTATAGCGGCCAGCTCGGAGGACGTCCTGGCATCACAGCTAAGAGCGGTACTCAGTCGTTTTAGGGATGTGGGTCTAAGACTGAAAAGGGACAAGTGTAAAATTGGGGTTACGGAGACGGAGTTTCTGGGATTCAGGATAGACACGCAGGGCATCCACCCGTCAGCCTCCAAGGTGAGGGCTATCAAGGAAGCCCCAATTCCCAAAAACAAAGCGGAGCTGCAAGCATTCCTTGGTCTCTTAAATTTTTATCATACATTCCTGCCACACAAGGCGACCATCGCGGAGCCCTTGCACAGGCTCCTGGACAAACAAACACCCTGGGACTGGACTGCCACACACACAAGCGCGTTCAGGACCCTTAAGAACATGCTAGCCGGGGACGCAACGGTCACTCACTTCAGGGAGGACCAGCCCATCTGCCTAGCGTGCGATGCATCCCCTTATGGGATAGGGACAGTCCTCAGCCACTTAAGGGAGGACAGCTCGCAGGCTCCCATAGCATACTATTCCCGGACCCTGTCAGCGGCGGAGAGAAACTACGCGCAGATAGATAAGGAGGTGCTGGCAGTGGTCGCGGGGGTAAAAAAGTTCCACGACTACCTGTACGGGAGGGAGTTCCTCATTTACATGGATCACAAGCCCCTGCTGGGATTATTCACCACAGAGAAGCAAACGCCACAGATCCTTTCACCAAGGATGCTCCGTTGGTCCATTTTTCTTTCAGCATACTCCTGTAAGCTAATCCATAGACCAGGAAAGGAAATGGGACACGCAGACGGACTCAGCAGACTTCCCCTAAGGGAGGCTGGACCGGATCCTGCTCCTGCTAATCAGATATTAGCAATACAGGAGCTGGCTGAGTGCCCATTAGACGCTAGCGACATAGCAGCCGAAACTCCCAGGGATAAGATTCTTAGCAGAATTCAGTCCTGGGTTAGCAGTGGGTGGCAGGACAAGTCACCGGGACCTGAGTTCACAGCATTTTGTACGCGGTGACACGAGATCTCAACCCATAAAGGCTGCCTGCTGTGGGGGAGCAGGGTCATCATCCCCACAAAACTTAGGGAGAAAGTCCTTCAGTCCCTTCACGAGGGTCACCCGGGAGTGGTAAGGATGAAGGCTCTGGCCAGGAGTTACCTGTGGTGGCCTGGGTTGGATAAAGAGATAGAGGGGTTGGTAGCAGGATGTTACACATGCCAAAGGTCTCGCCCAGAGCAGGCACACGCTCCAGTCCACAAGTGGGAACAAACTCACACCCCCTGGTCCAGGGTCCATATAGATTATGTGGGGCCATTTCAGGGACACACCTTCTTAGTCATCGTGGATAGTCACTCCAAGTGGTTAGAGGTGGTACCTGTGTCCAACATGACATCAGCGGGCACAATACAGGCACTAAGGGGAGTGTTTGCCACACATGGGCTACCAGATGTAGTAGTATCTGATAACGGAGCGCAATTTACCTCCGCGGATTTCCAGGTGTTCCTGAGGACCTTGGGGATTAGGCATGCCACTTCAGCGCCCTTTCACCCTGCCAGTAACGGGTTGGCAGAGAGGTTCGTGCGGACTACCAAGGATGCACTCAAACGAATAGTACAAGGGGACTGGAAACAGAGACTAGCCACATTCCTCCTCCATCAACACGCAACACCCTGCACAGCCACAGGAAAGAGCCCAGCGGAGCTCAGGTGGGGCAGACGCCTCATAACTACGTTAGACAGACTCCACCCAGACAGGGTATCAGCAGACACAGAACCCCCAACCCTCAAAACCAATTTCAACATAGAGGAGCAGATCTGGGCCAGAAATTAGAGCACGGCCATCCATGGGTGCCAGGTGAAGTGGTGGAACAGACAGGCCCCCTCTCCTACAGAGTAAGGGGGGAGGGGGGACTCCTGTGGAGGAGACACTTAGATCAACTAAGGAAGAGAGCCCCTGAGAGGACGGGTGGAGAATCAATGGAAACAGCAAGGGAGGAGGCAGAGCAAACACAAACACACACACAGCCACAGTCACAGTCACCCAGAAGAACAGCAGGAAGGGTTTTGGGGCATCCATCTGCCTAGCAGGGAGCTGACAGGGAAAGCAGGCAAGAGCCTGAGGGCAGCAGGTCACAAAGAGCCAACACAGAAACACATGCACACACACAAATCAGACCAACACAACCAGACCAAGGAACAGGAAGCAGAACCGAAACCACTACAGAGCCAAGCCTGAGAAGATCAAACAGGACACACAGAGCCCCCAGCTACCTCAGTGATTATGTTCGCTCTTAAGCCTGGGGGGAGGAGGAATCTGGAGGGTTAAATGTAAAAATTGTAAATAAGCTGTATATAGTTAAGAAGGAACGACAGAGGATCCTCTTCACTATGGGGGAAGGGGTGCAGTGTATGCCTCCCTGCAGATCAGCAGAGGGGTTGGACAGCTCCGGGCGATAACTGCTCACTCAGGATAAGCCTAATGAGTTAAGCTGTTGACAGCCCCAGGCATGGTCAGCCTGGTGGGAAGCCAGGATCTACACCCATTGTCACCTGCACTGGCAGGAAGCCCAGGTTTGAACTGATTGGATGCCATCCACCTGGGCAGGTATAAATAGACGCCAGGCTTCCCTGTTTCCCCAGTTCGTTCTGTTCAGAATAAACTCATCTTTACCCCAGCTCTGTGTCCGTTTCTATGTGAAGCACGCGACTTTACAGAACCAGTCCCTTGTGCCTAAAAGATTGGAGCCTGCTGGGTTACACCCCATCCTAGTATCTATGTTTTCCCTGCTCTGTTTGCACTTAAGCCTCAGTACCTAAGAGATAAATAGCCCAGGTGACTTAGACCAGGGGTCCTCAACCCAGCAGCCCACTGCTGGGCAACGGCCATTCAGGTCAGGGCTGCATGAGCAGTTAGCCAGTGCAAGTATGCAGCTCAGCTTGCGCAAGCGGCAACCCAGCACACGCACACAGCTCGGTTTACACAAGGGGTGGCCTGGCACGCACGCGCACACACACAGCTCAACTTGCACAAGCAGCAGGCTGGTTCCCTTCTTCTTCCCTCCTCCCTCTGCCAGGCCACCAAGTCATAAAGGTTGAGGACCATTACCTTGTAGCCTGTCCCATTCAATGTGTCTTGTACCTTGCACTGTTAGACCAGCTGGGTAATCATATTAGGATTTGTTCTTTTTTTTCAATAGCTTAAACAAAGCAGATTGTCTGAGTCCTGGCAAAATTTATTTGTGCAATATTGCCTGATCTTGATGAATGGTTAATTTGATAAGAATTCAATTTAAAAATCCATTTGCTCTGACAAAGTAGCATTTTATTGCTGTTATACTTTCTTCCTTGTGGCTAAAGCATCACTCAAATGGAGACAGCTTTGTTCTCAAACCCTGAAGGTGAAAAAAACAGGATATGTGTGTCCTTTTCCAAGACATTTTACTAAATATTTTGGTAAATGTTATTTTTAAGGGTGTTGTCATCTCTTTCTTCAGCTGGAATGAAATCTCCAGATTTGAGGTTGACATGAAATGTTGCTTAATTATTATTTTTTTAATTGTTCTCAGGTTATTTTAGGGAAAAGATTTATCTGTTGCTTTCATAACCATTGCAGCTCTTTTTTAAAAAAAATCTTAAAGAAGATAGGTTGATTTAGCAGATTAATAAGAAAAAAATTCAAACAGACCTCTTTAAAAACGGAAAGTTCAAGAGAGTTGGGTATGAATCACCACTCAAAATTTATGTATTTGAACTGCAATTTCTGTATTTCAACTGCAGAGCGATTGTGTGCAGCAATCACTTTCTCTGAATTTCTATGGTGTTGGGTGATGGGAGAAATCACCAGGAAGTTCTTAGAATCGGCCTTTCAATTAGCTACAACCAAAGATGATTAAATAAAGAAGAAATTATGAGGTATACAATTTCACAAAGGACAGTGGTATGATTTTAAAAAAAAGTCAAGATGTTGGCCATAAAAGTAAGACTGAAGCTCCATCTGTTTTATATGTGACACTGTCAAGTGCAAGAAATCAGGAGCTGGAATAGAGTTCAAAAGCATTATGGGTTTGTTTCATGCTAGCTATACACAAGAATCTGATCTACTAATGGTCAAGGCAAATTAGTGCTAGATAAATTCAACGAAATTCATGGGGGGCTGGAATTAGGTCTGTTGTATGAGCATAGCAACTCCAGACTGCTGACATATTTGACCCCACTCTCAGGCTCAGCCTAGTCATCTCATACAGACACTGGCTAACCCATCTGCTTCAAGGTGCTGCTTATCATGTTTAAAGTCCTGCCTGGCTTAGGGCCAGGCTACTTGAAGGACCACCTTCTCCCCTATTACAACTGTCCAGCTAGCAAATTCAATATTGAAGAAACTTTACGGTCTTGAGGTGCCATAAGAGATAAACTTTATTGAATACACATCTGTGGCTTTTCTGAAAGGTCCTAAAAATGTCAGAAGGCCTAGGGACAACAAATGGAGATGGAAATTAAATGGTCAATTTGATTGTATGGTTGCTGTTATTGGGGTGGGGGTGTATAGATGTAAATGTTGTAACCTACCCAAAGTCACCGATGTGTGTTGAGTGTTTGTATAAATTTATTTAATAAACAATAAATTACACCATTGCAACCATCACCTTGACATTTTTTAACCATATCCCCTGGAGACGCATACATGGCAGAGATGATGACTGAGCACTGTATCTAATATATGGTCAGGAATATCCACAGAGGATGTCAGAAATATCAAAATGGCATCTGCAGCTACATGATTGAAGCCCTGCCTCATTTTATGTATGTTGTGGTCAACATCTTGAATTATTTTATTATTCCCAATGCCCACAGTTGTGCAGACGGCCCAGATACAGACTGAAGGTTGTAGCACTTTTGTAAGGCATCTATTTTTTCATGCAGAAAATCAGCTAAGTTCCCAGCCTCTCAAAGTAACATTGGGAAAACTCCAGTGTGCAATTGTGGTTTGCTGTTGTTAGGGTTTAGATAATGCCAGTGCTGATGGATTTTTTTCCCCATTATTGTTCTTCCTTGTACTCTTTTGACTTATATAACAGATTTTTGTAAGAAGGTTTTGTTTGTTTTGTTTTTGAAAAATGCCCTTTTTCTTCTGTTATTGTTACAGATGCAATAAAAATATACTTCATGGGGGGAAAGGGAGACAAATTTCTTGGTCCTTCCCATAAGAACCTTTGTACTCTGCAAAAATTGGGAGGAGGGTGAGTATTTGGAATGGGTGGAAGTCCCTAAAGAGAGATTGCTTACTTAATTGTAAGCAGCCTAGACAATTAACTGTCAGTTTGGTGGGGTAAACCAACAGGAATCACAACAGATGAGCTAATTCTACTCTACTGTGAAGCTAGATTGACAGACTTTTGCAAATCCACAAAGTATGATCCGCCTCCCACCCCCATCTCCTTTACAGTCCAAGTAACTAGGAAGGATCCCTTCTGAGCCTGTTTCCCCATCCATTATGTAGCTACAGGCTATACCCTCTTTTATCTGTTGGTTCCCTTGACAGAATCTCCATCCCCCAACGTTATACTACATAAATTACTTAATCCAATATTACCCAGTCTGTCCCAAAGATGCTTTTTCAAAAGGCAAGTGGACTTGGTTTTCCTTGGTTTCCAGAATTCTCACCAATGGCCATGCTTGGCAGGAGGATTTTGGGAGCTGTAGTCCATGCAACTAAAAGTCACCAACACTGGGAAATGCAGCTTGTTCATTCCTTTGCAGTTCACTTTCAACAGTTCACTTTAAGAGCTGTGGTGGCGCAGTGGTTAGAATGCAGTATTGCAGGCTAATTCTACCGATAGCCAACAGTTCAATTCTGACCAGCTTAAGGTTGACTCAGACTTCCATCCTTCTGAAGTCGGTAAAGTGAGGATCCAGATTGCTGGGGGCAAAACACTGACTCTGTAAACCACTTAGAGAGGTTTACACTATGGAGCGGTATATAAGTCTAAGTGCTATTGCTATTTCGACTGGGCTATAAATTAAACCCAAAGGTGTGGGGAAAAAAGAATTTTCTTCATTTGTTATTTTCTTTAAAAGGAAGTTTTTTTTTACCCATGAAAAACTTTCCCCATCTTTGCTTCCACCCACGGAGAGAATGCAAATTGTCAGGCTTCTTCCTGCCCAGATGTTTCTCCCCCTTGCAAATTTATACACAAGTGTCAACAGAATGTTCCTTTGGGGAGGCAGAGATGCTCCTGTGTGCATCTTGGAATGACTCATATAAACAGCAGATTGCATTTTTGCATTTTGAGCTTAGAATACAGACTACAGGCAGTCCTTGACTTACAAAAGCTCATTTAGTGACTTTTCGAAGTTACAACATCACTGGGAAAAATTGTTTTATGACCGTTTTTCACACATACGGCCGTTGTAGCGTCCCCACGATCACATGATCAGAATTTGGATGCTTGGCAACTGGTTTGTATTTATGACGGTTGCAGTGTCCTGGGGTCATGTGATCACCTTTTCCAAACTTCTAACAAGCAAAGTCAATGCGGAAGCCAGATCCACTTAACAACCTTATTACAAACTTAACAACCCTGTTACTAACTTAACAACTGCAGCCATTCACTAAACCAGAAAGATTGCAAAATGTTGCAAAAGTCACTTAAGAACTTTCTCATTTAGCAACAAAAATTTGGGGGCTCAGTTGTGGTTATAAGTCAAGGACTACCTGTACAGAATAACAGAGTCAGAAGGGACCTTAGAAGTTTTCTAGTTCAAACCCCTGATCAAGCAGGAGACCCTGTACCAGGGGTCTTCGAACCTGGCCCTTTTATGACTCGTGGACTTCAACTCCCAGAATTCCTCAGCCAGCTATAGCTTCTGGGAGTTGAAGTCCACAAGTCATAAAAGGGCCAAGTTTGAAGACCCCTGCCCTATACCATGTGATATAAATTACAATATGCGGTAGACTGTAACACTCAAGTTGAAAAAGTACCTACTTGAAGTCAACCCGGGGCCTTAATTCTGTTTTCACTAAATTGATCTTGAAAGCAAGAATAATAAAAAGTTTTGGACTGAAAGAAACAATAAGTCATAAAAAAATCAGGCCATCAAATATTAGGTCTTCTATATCAAACTTAATTTTCTCTCCCTTTGATAGTATTTGCAATGAATTACTTACCGGTATTTAATGGAGAGCCGAGAACTTTGCATCGTGACATTTTAAACATTTCTCCCCTGATTATCTGATACCATTTTCTCGCCACTTCCTTTTTTGTTCGGGCAGTATGCTGTGGGCAGAATTTTAATTATCGTATTTATGCAAATTATGTTTGTAGAATCATATTTGAAAAGAGCCGGTGGATCAGATTTTCCGAGCAATTTATCTAAATGCAAGCCTTAAACTTTTCCCTTTATCATTGTCAGGAGCACTTGCCACCCTAATTTGTCTTTAAAAGTATTGTGTAAAGACTTGCTTCCTTTCACTGATCAGACAAGGACAATCTAGCTTTTCAGTAGCCAGGGTTAGCAATATGGTAGCTAATTGAAATATTCTTCAGCCTAAGTCAACTGCTGTTGTCATGCCCAACTACAAATAGTCCTCGACTTACAACAGTTCATTTGCTGACCGTTCAAAGTTAAAACAGTGCTGAAAAAAGTGACTTATGACCAGTGGTGGGATTCAGATATGTGAACAACCGGTTCTCTGTGTGGATGCCACTTCCAGAAGTCCATTCTGGGCCTGGGCAACAAAAAATTAGCTATTTGTTCTGCCGAAGTGGTGCGACCCAGCTGAATCCCACCACTGCTTATGACCCTTTTTCACACTTATGACCTTGGCAGCATCCCCATCGTCACATGACCAAAATTCAGACACTTGGCATCTGGTTCACACTTATGACGACTGCAGCGTCCCAGGGTCACATGACCAACTTTTGCCACCTTCTGAGAAGTAAAGTCAATGGGGAAGCCAGATTCACTTAGCAACCATGTGACTAACTTAACAACTGCGGCGATTCGCCTAACAACAGTGGCAAGAAAGGTCGTAAAATGGAGCAAAACTCACTTAAGTGTTTCACTGAGCAACAGAAATTTTGGTCTTGATTGTGGTCATAGGTTGAGGACTACCTGTCCTGTCTTTTGGAAGTCAGACAGAATTCAACAAGGGTTTGCTCACTGGTCCTTCTCTGGTGATTGGAAATTGCCTTCTGCCAGACTGGACTATTTTTCCATGTAGCCCA
This sequence comes from Vipera berus, assembly GCF_964194415.1. Taxonomy (NCBI): domain Eukaryota; kingdom Metazoa; phylum Chordata; class Lepidosauria; order Squamata; family Viperidae; genus Vipera; species Vipera berus. The sequence goes on from NC_138202.1 coordinate 349,664,190, forward strand.
GGTGTCTTCACTCAAGGGGAGCCTGCATACAGGTAGTTCTTCACTTATGACCACAATTGAGCCAAAAATTTCTATTGCTAAGTAAGACATTTGTTAAGTGAATATTGCCGCATTTTATGACCTTTTTTCCCATGGTTGTTAAGTGAATCACAGCAGTTGTTAAGTTAGTAACACAGCTGTTAAATGAATCTGCGTCTTCCCCTTGACTTTGCTTGTCAGAAGGTCACAAAAGGAGATTGTGTGACCCCGGGAACACTGCAATCGTCATAAATATGAATCAGTTGCCAAGTGTCTGAATTTTGAACACATGACCATGGGGATGCCACAACGGTCATAAGTGTGAAAAAATACACTTTACATCCAGAATAAATATGGGACTAAAAAGTTTCATTTAGCATTTGAATAAGTATTGATGGGACATTTATATTGTTTGTAGTCATTTTATAAGAGCTAAAGTGCGATAGACCTAATAGTTTATTGTTGTTAGCATATGGTAGTTTATGATTGTTTTTTACTTTTATACCTTGTATTTAGCTCTGGGAAGTCGGGGAGGGGGGAAGGGGAGGGGGGAGGGTTGGGTTGGGTTGGGAAGGTGGGGAGGGGGTGGGGAGGGGTTGTTTTGTTAAAGATAAAATGTATTGAAAAACTTTTCAATTAAAAAAAAGTGTGAAAAATATAAGTCATTTTTCCAGTGACGTTGTAACTTTGAATGGTCACAGAACAGAACAGTACAGAACAGCGTAGAATAGAATAGAATAGAATAGAATAGAATAGAATAGAATAGAATAGAATAGAATAGAATAGAATAGAATAGAATAGAATAGAATAGAATAGAATAGAATAGAATAGAATAGAATAGAATAGAATAGAATAGAATAGAATAGAGCTGGAAGGGACGATGGAGGTCTTCTAGTCCAGCCCCCTGCTCAAGCAGGAGAACTTATACCATCTCAGACAGATGGATGTCCAGTCTCTTCTTAAAAATCTCCAGTGATGGAGTGCTCACAATTTCTGGAAGCAAGCTGTTCCATTTCTTAATTGTCCTCACTGTTAGAAAGTTTCTCCTTAATTCCAGGTTGTTCTCTCCTTGATCAGCTTCCAACCATTGTTTCTTGTCCTTCCCTCTGGTGCTTTGGTGAACAACCTGGCCCCCTCTGCCTTGTGGCAGCCCTTCAGATAGTAGTCAAGAACCACCTATAGATGTTTGCTGGAGACATTTTAATCTGAAGTCTGGCATGGAGTTGAGGGTTGGATTTAAGGGTATTTAGTGGGCTATGCAGAAGAAAGCAAATGTAAATGAAATAACAATACTGGTAGTCCTTGACTTACAACCATTTGTTTAGCAACTGTTCCAAGTGACAATGGCACTGGAAAAAAGTGATTTACAACCAGTACTCGCACTTACAACTCCCCATGGTCATGTTATAAGAAAAAAAAAACTCCAGCTCATTCCTTCCAGCCAGGATTATGCAATTGGCGCTGATGGGAAAGGAGGTTTTATTTATAGTCATGTAATCAAAATTTAAGGGACGCAGTGGCTCAGTGGGTTAGGACGCTGAGCTTGTCAATCAGAAGGTCGGCAGTTTGGCAGGTCGAATCCCGAGTGCCGCGTAGCAGAGTGAGCGCCTGTTACTCGTCCCAGCTTCTGCCCACCTAGCAGTTTGAAAGCATGTAAAAATGCAAGTAGAAAAATTGGGACCACTATGGTGGGAAGGTAACACCTTTTGCGTCTAGTCATACCGGCCACATGACCACGGAGACATCCTTGGACAAGCGCTGGCTCTTCAGCTTTGAAACGGAGATGAGCACCGTCCCATAGAGTTGGAAATGACTAGCACGCATACTCAGGGCAACCTTTACCTTTAATCAAAATTTGGGTACTTAGCAACTGGCATGTACTTATGGTGGTTTCACTGTCCCAGAATCATGTCATCACCATTTGCAACTTCTCATGTGGCTTCCAATAGGAAAGTCAATGGGGGAATCTAGATTTGCTTAACAACCATATTATTACACTTAATAATTGCAAGTGATTTGCTTAGCAATGAGGGGGGGAAATGTCTTCGGTGTGACTAACTTAAATTGGGTGTGACCAACTCAGGGGTCTGCAACCTTGACAAGTTTAAGACTTGTGGACTTCAGCATAGATGGCTGAGGAATTCTGGGAGCTGAAGTCCACAAGGCTTAAAGTTGTCAAGGTTGCAGACCCCTGGACTAACTTAACAACTGTCTTGCTTAACAACAGAAATTCTAGTCTTAGTTGTGGTTATAAGTCAACGACTATCCATAATGATGATCTACAACAGCCCTTTCCAGGTATATTGAGTTGAATTGTCAGACTTTTTACCCATCATAGCCACTGACGGGTTTACAACAATGTTTCTCAACCTGGGAGACTTCAAGATGCCTGGATTTCTTTTCTTTTCTTTCTTTTTTAATGATTTACCACCATCCTATCAAGTACTTATGAGGTGAGGGCTGGGCAGCACAAGGAAACAACAGCTAATGACTTAAAAGCCAGCCGTCAACATGCTCCAATCAACATCTAAAAAGCCACTTGCAACAGGCACTATAAATACTGTTATGTACTGGGTTTGTTGCTTAATGACGAAGATGAGGCAAGTGAGTTCAGCAAAGATCATTGTTTATTGCCTGCAGGATCTGAACTGAGAAACAGGGCTGCAAATGCAGCAATTTATACCCTGGCCTCTAGGCAGCGGCCAATAGGTTTAAAGCAACCTATTGCCACCCTAGAGGCAACCAATAGCGGCACCTGAGATGGGTTGTCTGAGGAGCTGGAAGCCATTAGCCAGCTTCCCTGCTCAAGTAACCTTCCCAGTGGTGTTCCCTTAACAAAACAAGCCCAATACATTACAAATACCACACAGAGAACAGCACACACTGCTGGAGAGAAGTCCCCTATAGGTGGGCTTCAGCCTAAGTCTGAAAGCTTAGAAGATTAAATCTTTGGTCCTGGTTATTGACTCAGATTGGATCCTGCAACATTATCCTGGGACACATATATTTGCCTTCATTCATGAAAAAATATTTTATTAAAGTTTATTATAAGATAAATACAAATAGGAAGAAAACTTGAGAAAGTTAAATAAGAAAGCGGGGAAAAAGGAGTGATGTCAGACTTTTTTCAATGCAGTAGACTACAAAAAAAAGTCACAACTTCAAGCTTTTGCTTTATATTTCTAAAACTTTCAAACTATTTCTCTAACAGCAAAGTCATTCCAATCATCAAAACCTAAAATCAAAGTTCCATTTTTTTTCTAGTTCTGAGTACAAAATCCAGAAGTACTTTCCAAATGGAAACAAAACTGTTTGGTCCTTGGTGCTCTCTAAGCTTGGTGATTTTCTTGCAGACGTTTCTTTGCCAAACTAGGCAACGTCTTCAGGGCCCAACAACAACACTGATGATGTTACCTAGTTTAGTAATGAAACATCTGCAAGAAAGCCACCAAGATCAGAGAGTACCAAGGGCTCTGAACCACAAATATTCCCTTCTATTGGGAAAAAAAAACCTAGATAAATTCTCTTCAATTAGAAGAGTCAGTTTCGCCAACACCGCCAATTCCATCATCTTTACCATTCGTTCTGTGGGCATTTCAATTCCCACAATTCCTCAGCCTGTGTGCCCGTTGCTGATAACGCAAGTGGTTGGTGGCCACCTGTGGGGAGGTTGCACAGGTTGTCCACTTTTAGGATCCTGTGTCAGAATCTCTGATGCCTTCTCACTCAAATGTGCACTGTGTGTCCAGCCCCTGAAGACAAATTGCATTTTATTTTCAGGAGGGGCAGATTCCAGCTGAATGTTGAGGAAACACAGCCTAACAGTAACAACAACCAAAGCAATTACTGAAGGAGACGATAAGCTTCCCTGTGCTGGATTTATCCAGGCCAAGGCTGGATGAATTTAATTTGGATCTCTGCACCAAGCGAGGAGCCAGATTCTGTAGCCTAAATGGACTTTTCCAACATTTCAGGTCTATGAAATATTTCTCTTGCCAAGAAAGAATGCCAGTTAACTTGACATAACCTGTTTCTTACAGAAAATCTACCAGAACCCCTTCTCATTTGCATGCTTTTCCCTTAGTTTAGAAAGGGGAGAGGGATTTTTTTTAAAAAAAAAGATAAACACACTTCTTAATAAGGCAGAGACAGAAGAGAAAGCAAAAGGGAATGGCAATGCAATCGCCCTTGTCAATTTCTCTCCAGAACCCTCTTCCAGCCATCCATACCTAAGTTGAATGCAAGCCCAGACCAGCTGCAATTAGCCCTTTGGCAATCCAGTTGTCGTATGGCAACCGATGGACTCTTTGTATAACAAAGCAACACAACAAGGTTTTCCATCAAGGGCTGGTTGAGTTTATTCCTCATCTATTTTGCAAATGCAGGTCGTCCTTGACTTACAATTACAATGGAGCCCCAAATTTCCATTGTTAAGTGAGTTTTGCCCCATTTTACAACCAGAGCTGTTGAGTAAATCACGCTGTCGTTAAGTGAATCTGGTTTCCCCCACTGACTTTGCTTGTCGGAAGCCAGCTGGGAAGGTGACAAAATGGTGATCACATGACCGCGGGAGGGTGCAACTCTGATAGAGACATGCCATTTGCCAAGGGCCCAATTTTGATTATGTGACCATGGGATACTGCAATGGTCGTAAGTGTGAAAACTGGTTGTAAGTTCTTTTCTTAGTGCTGTTTTAACTTTGAATGGTCATTAAACGAAAGGTTGTAAGTTGAGGATTACCTGTAGCAGCGTCTCATGCTCTGATGAAACCGATCTTCATCTCTTGGGCCAAACCAAGGAATTCATATTGTCCAACTAATTGCTGGGATTCTTTCAGGCGACCTGCTCCAGACCAATAGGAGAGAGGGAGCGGAAGATCCCTTCACAAAGTCAACCTATTGACCACATATGGCTCTATTCTTCTATTGTTCACCTCAGGCTTTGCCATAGTTCATTGCTGAAATGTAGTGCTTAATAGTTAATTTATGTCAAAGTGCTTTTTCACTGTGTTCTGCTCAAAGGGATGCAGTCAGAAGTCTCAGGCTCCAACCACTAGACTTCACCCTGGTTTTAGTTCAGTCTGGCTCTCCTCCCAAGCTCTTACAAAAAAACTAGAATAGAATAAAATAGAATTGGCAGGGACCTTGGAGGTCTTCTAATCCAGCCCCCTGCTCAAACAGGAGAACCTATACCATTTCAGATAAGTGACTATCTAGTCTCTTCTTAAAAATCTCCAGTGATGGAGTGCCCACGATTTCTGGAGGCAAGCTGTTCCCCTGGTTAATTGTCCTCACTGTTAGGAAGTTTCTCCTTAATTCCAGGATGCGTCTCTCTTTGGTCAGTTTCCAACCGTTGTTTCATGGCCTGCCCTCTGGTGCTTTGGAGAATAGTTTGCCCCCCTCTTCTTTGTGGCAGCCTCTCAAATACTGGAACACTGTTATCATGTCACCTCTGTTTCTTCTTTTCTTTAGACTAGCCAAACCGAAGTCCTATAGCCGTTCTTCATATGATTTAGCTTTTTTGGCTGCTGCTGCACACTGCTGGCTCACATTCAAGTCAAGCTATTTACATAAATGAAAAGACAATAAAAAAATGAACCATGATGCTTTCTTAATAGAAGTCCAGGTTCTAATAATCCTAGAGAATTCCTATCCCAATATAGTAGAAACCCAGACAATGCTAGCTTCAGGGACAAGGCTTGCTAGTAAGATCAGAGTGTTTTAAGAGAGTCCTTTGGCGTCTAGTCATGCCGGCCACATGACCACGGAGACGTCCTCGGACAAGTGCTGGCTCTTCGGCTTTGAAACGGAGATGAGCACCAGCCCCTAGAGTTGGAAACGACTAGCACACATGTGCGGGGGAACACTTAGCTTTTTATATATAAAAGATAGTTAGGTGCAGTGGTTCAGCTACCAGGATAGAAATTAGACTGTGGTTTCTAGTCCTGCTTTAGGCATGAAACCAACTGGGTGACTTTGGGCCAATGACTTTCTCTCAATTCTAGGAAGGTGACAATGGCAAACCACATAGAATCATATGGCTGGAAGGCACCTTTGAGGTCTTCTGATCCAACCCCCTCCCCAAGGCAGGAGACTTTACCATACCAGACAAATGGTTGTCCAATCTTTTCTTGAAAACCTACAGTGATAGAGCACCCAGATATGCAGGGGGCCAGCTGTTCCACTGATTAAAATCCTTGCCAAGAAAACCACAGGGATGTCTCGAGGCAGCCTCCGATCATTAAAAATAAAAATGAAGTTCAAAAACCAGTAGTCCTGCTATGATTTATCCTTAAAGCACTAGCTAGAAGAGAGGCAACAAAGAATCCAGCAGGCTCCAGATTAAATTCTTGGCATCTCCAATGAAGAAATATCAACTAGTAGAACTTGAGGAAACTTCAGGCAATCATTGTATGTCAGAATAGGTAATACTGCCTACTCTGGTAGACCAGTGTTGTTCTTGATCATGTTAAAGTGATGGCCTTGACCATTTGGAGTGCTGATGCTTCCATACAGGCAGCTCCAGCTCCTGTTGTAGGCATCTAAGGGTTTAGGGGTTGAGAAAGATCTTTTGGTTAAGATTTTGGAGAGCCCCCATAGCTTAAGTTAGGGAAAAATGGGAAATAGATAGAAGTAGAATATATGTGCAAGTATTATAACTCACTCGTAAAACTCATTCAGAAGATCCCTACTGGAATATACAATATTAGTGTAAATTGAAAATAACTCTGAACAGGTATAGGTTTGCCCCTACTCTCATAGATGAACCACATCTCAATATCAGAACTTGTTATTCGCATGGAAGCTGTCCCAAGTTCAATCCTTGTCTCTGGCTTAAAACAATGATCAATGATCAGAGATAATGGGAAAGTTTTTCTTTGTCTGAGATATTGAGAAGCTCCTATCAGGCAGACCTGCTCCACAATGGACAAGAGGGACCACCATTTTGCCCTAACAGAATCTGCACATTCCAACTTGGAACATTTTATCTGTCCAGTTTTTGATATATGCACAATATTATAAGTTAGTCATCAGTCTGAGAAAAGCTAATGGAATGACCAGAAGAGATAAAATCAGAAATGAGACTGTAAAAGAAAGTATTGGCATAGAACCAATCTTGAATTACTTACAGAAAGCAGGAAATAAAGTAGTTTGCTCACCTGGAGAGGGTGTTAGGGGATTCCATATCTTACAAGGCATATACAAAAAGAGGAGAAGGCCAAAGAACACAAGGCAGACCCAAAAGAAGATGGAGAGGGAACATCAAAGACACACTACAACAACATCAATTCACAATGGTTGAGGCAGAACCAGAACTTTGCATCTCCTTTGACATCAGGAGGAGGGGGAGAGGAGGAGGAGGAGGAGGAGGAGGAGGAGGAGGAGGAGGAGGAGGAGGAGGAGGAGGAGGAGGAGAAGGAGAAGAAGAAGAAGAAGAAGAAGAAGAAGAAGAAGAAGAAGAAGAAGAAGAAGAAGAAGAAGAAGAAGAAGAAGAAGAAGACACTTAACAAGGTAGTTTTGATGAGGAAGCAATATGGCTGTAAAGCATGATGTCACATTACTGCTTAGAGATGGAAAATCCAGCATTTCTGTTTGCTGTCATTAAGCAAGTCATCATGGATCATTAAGTGAGCATTTCACATGGTTGCCATTTGCAATTTCCTGCCAGCTTCGCTATTGACACTGTTTATAGGAAGCTGACCCCAAAGTTCACAAATTGCGATCAAATGACCACAGGATGCTGCAACATCATAACTGTGAGTCAGGCACGAAAGATGCTGTGACCTAGATAAATGCAAGGTCCGATCATAAGTTCCATTGGCTCAGCGCTGTCGTAAGTTCAAACAGCTGGTAAATGAGTGATCACTGAACAAGGACCACCTGTACTGCACATTTTGCTGCAGCAGGAAGGAATGGAAATAAATATATGGAAAGTTTTAACATTTATCTAAAGTCATTCATCGGGTCTGAAATGTATTTTTACATTCCCTAAGTAATTTGAATTATACAATATTTTTTTGTAGAAAATTGGCCAGTCATTCAGTTCACTTCTTAGGCATGAAAAATAAATTGACTGAAAGTCCCCAGGCTAATGTTCTTTTGAGAGTGCAAATCAGTTTGCTCTACCAAGCAGCTAGTTTCATTAAGGCAGCCCGTGCCTGTGGAAAAGGCAGAAAAATAAGGCTAAGAACATGAGGACTAGAAGATTGCTTGATCATTCTGTTGCTCCAGTGGCATCAACTCTAGTGTTCTACCTTATTGCTAGCCAAGTAGGAAAGGAAGGGAGTAAACAAGCAAGCAAGCGCTGTTTTGCTAAGTCTCTCAGATCAATGCTGCAGAATCCTCCATAATGTGAGAATGTGCACATCTTGCAATACTTCGGAGTGGCGTATTACAAACCTTTATTTAATTGTTGTTAATTTTAATTGTATTTTGTGCTAGACTTTTTTGATGCCCATCTCACTTAGAGGTGAATCTTGGCAGCTTATAACATTAAAAGCCAACAAAATATTTAAGCAATAAAAACTCGTACATCAAACATCCACATCTGCCTATCATGGGAAAGACTCAATAGGTAGATTAAAATGCCAAAGCCAATCTGAACATCTGGCTGTGATGAACCGCAAGAATTTACAATTAAAAACATGGGAGGAAAAGGGCAGAATATGCAGAGACAGGAGGTGGGGAATAGAATAGAATAGAATAGAATAGAATAGAATAGAATAGAATAGAATAGAATAGAATAGAATAGAATAGAATAGAATAGAATAGAATAGAATAGAATAGAATAGAATAGAATAGAATAGAATAGAATAGAATAGAATTGAATAGAATAGAATAGAATAGAATAGAATAGAATAGAATAGAATAGAATAGAATAGAATAGAATAGAATAGAATAGAATAATTGGAAGGGACCTTGTAGGTCATCTACTCCAATCCTCTACCCAAGCAGGAGACCCTACACCATTTCTGACAGATGGTCTTAATCTATCAGCCATCTCCAATATTGAAAGTCAAAATGGAAAGATAAAAAGGACAAGTATAACAAGTGGAAAGAGGGGCACATAACTAAGGCAGAATATCAGCAAATAGCCCGAGCCTGCAAAGATGAAGTGAGGAAAGCTAAGGCTCAAAATAAACCAAGGTTTGCAACAAAAGTCAAAAATAACAACAACAAAAAAGCTTCTTTCAACATGTAAAAAACACAAGAAAAAACTTAAGGAAATGATTGGTCCACTAGTGGGAAAAAGTGGCAAGAATAAGCAGCAAGAATAAGCAGCAAGGAGAAAGCAGAACTACTCAACTCGTTTTTTGCATCCGTATTTATACAAAGGGAAAAACCAGTCCAACCTATCAAAAACAGCACTGTAGAAAACAGATTAGAAACACAAGTTAAGATAGGCAAGAAAATGGTGAGCACCCGTCCAGCCTAGACAAGTTCAAATGACCAGGACCAGATGGATTACACTCCAAGTTTCTGAAGGAACTGGCAGATGTGATCTCAGTACCACCGAACTATATCTTTCAAAGATCCTGGAGCACTGGGGATCTACCAGAGGATTGGAAAAGAGCTGATGTAATTCCCATCTTCAAAAAAGGGGAAAAAATGGATCCAGATAACTACAGACCTATCAGCCTGACCTCAATACCTGGGAAGATCTCAGAAAAGATAATCAAGCAATGAATCAGCGAGCACCTAGAGGCAAACAAAGTCATTACCAAAAGCCAACATGGGTTTGTCAAAAACAGATCATGCCAGACAAATGTTATTGCATTCTTTGACCAGGTGACAAAATTAGTGGACCAGAGGAATGCTGTGGATATAATTTACTTGGACTTCAGTAAGGCATTTGATAAAGTAGACCACAACTACCACTTGATAAGATAGAAAAATGTGGGTTAGATAGCATCACCACCAGTTGGATTTGTAGCTGTCTGACTGGCCGTACTCAGCATGTGGTCCTCAATGGAACTGTATGTACATGGAGGGAAATGTGTAGTGGGGTTCCCCAAGGCTCTGTTCTAGGCCCAGTGCTCTTCAACATCATCAATGATTTGGATGAGGGGATAGATGGGGAACTCATCAAATTTGCTGACAGGAATAGCCAACACTCCCGAAGACAGGCTTAAGATACAGAGGATCTTGACAGACTTGAACATTGGGCGCTATCTAACAAAAATGAAATTCAGTGGTGAAAAAAGTAAGGTTCTACATTTAGGCAAGAAAAATCAAATGCACAGGTATAGTATAGGTGGTACCTTGCTCAACAGTAGTAACTGTGAGAGGATCTCGGAGTCCTAGTAGACAATCACTTCAATATGAGCCAGAAGTGTGCTGCAGCTGCCAAAAAAGCCAACACAGTGCTAGGCTGCATTAACAGGGATAGAACCAAGATCACATGAAGTATGAATACCACTTTACAATGCCTTGGTAAGGCCACACCTGGAATACTGCATCCAGTTTTGGTCACCATGATGTAAAAAAGATGTTGAGACTCTAGAAAGGGTACAGAGAAGAGCAACAAAGATGATTGGGGGACTGGAGGCTAAAACATATAGGGAACGGTTGCTGGAATTGGGTATGTGTAGTTTAATGAAGAGAAGGGTGAGGGGTGACATGATAGCAGTCTTCCAATATCTCAGGGGTTTGCCACGAAGATGAGGGAGTCAAGCTATTCTCCAAAGCACCTGAAGGCAGGACAAGAAGCAACGGATGGAAACTAATCAAAAAGAGAAGCAACTAGAACTAAGGAGAAATTTTCTGACAGTTAGAACAATTAATCAGTGAAACAACCTGCCTCCAGAAGATGTGAATGCTCCAGCACTGGAAGTTGTTTAAGAAGAGACTGGACAGCAATTTGTCTGAAATGGTATAGGGTTTCCTGCCTGAGCAGGGGATTGGACTAGATGACCTCCAAGGTTCTTTCCAACTTTATTATTATTATTATTATTATTATTATTATTATTATTATTATTATTATTATTATTATTATTATTATTATTATTGTTGTTGTTGTTGTTGTTGTTGTTGTTGTTGTTGTTGTTGTTGTTAATATGATGTACCCCTGTTGGGGCTCCAGGCCAACTGGCAGGGCCAGGTCTTCAGGCCTTTACGAAAGACCAAGAGGGCAGGATCAGATCATACCTCAGGAAGGGGGGAGCACAATGTTTCAGAGGGAGACCCAAAGGTGCTTTTTCAAAAGACAACTGGACTTTGTTTTTCCTTGAAGACAGTTCCTTGAAGACACTTTGCTTATCATCCAAGAAGCTTCTTCAGTTCTGACTGAATGGTGGAGTCAAAATCCTTTCAAACCGTGAGACGGTGGCATATAAATTTAATAAAGAAATAAACATTAGACTAGCAATGAATCTTGGAAGCCTCAAGAGGAAGATCATGCTCAGAGTGCAAAATGGGAAATAAATGATTGAGAAGACAGGAAGGCAAGATCCAACTGAGGCGTAAAAAACCCCTTTCAGTTGGCAGTGGAGCCAATAATTTAGTTCAGGTTCTCCAAACTTGGCAACTTTAAGACTTGGGACTTGAACTCCCGGAATTCAAGTCTTAAAATTGTCAAGTTGGGAGACCCTCTGATCTAGAACGGTGATGGGGCCCTTTCATTGGATGTGTTCAGGTGGAAGACAGCCATCCATCCACCTGGGATGCTTTAATATAGATTCATGCCCTAAACAGGAATTAGATTTCTTGTCTAAATGGCCATTTCCAACTTTAAGGTTCTGTCTTTGAGATTAATCTCAGAGGCTTTGAAATGATCATGCAGATTTGCTGGGCTTCATTTTTTATCTGTCCAACCAGCACTGCCGACGGTTAACCAAAAAAGAGCTATGTAGTCCAGAAGTACTTCAAGGACAGTAAATGCCCTTCCCTTAGTGCAGCCTGTCAAAAAGAGTCATACAAAGCTGTGCATCAGGGATCAAAGTGTGAATAAAATTCTGCAGATAATTCCAAGAGAAAACGTACATAACTCTATCATATTACCGATGACATATTTACCAAAATGCAGGTCTTAAGGAAAGGACACCATCAAAAAAAGGGCATATACTGTATCACAAGAGAGAGGTAAATGGAAACGCCTGTGAATTTTATATGAACTTCAGAAAAATTCAGATGGATGCAAAAATAGAACAAAGTTGACCGAAGCTTAAGAAAAATAATGGAGCACAGAACAAATTGAAATATGTCCCTTTGCAGCTGTGATTACAGCAAGATTCTTGCTGCATGCTGTTCTACAAATATGAGGATCAGTGTCCTTCCAGATAGCCTAAAATACATGCCAGCCTCAGACAATTCAGCATTCAATGTCACTATGTAAACCAGTCATCTCTAAATTGTTTCTTTTTTTTCCCCTTTCCAGGGTTTTATTAAACCAACTATACATTATACAGGCAGTCCTTGATGTCTATGGAGATTCTCAGTCATCCGGGTCATAGTTATCCCAAAGATGCTTTTTCACAAGGCAACTGGACTTTCTTGTTTTTCTTTGAAGACATTTTGCTTCTCATCCAAGAAGCTTCTTCAGCTTCCACCATCCAGTCAGATTCCCTACTGGTTTTGCTGGTCAGAAGGTTGCAAAAGGTGATCACATGACCTTGGGACACAGCAACGGTCAGGGGGGCATTTGCCCAGGTTTGCCTGGTGCGCCAGTTGCACCCCTATCTGGACCGAGATGGCCTATGTACGATCACTCACGCACTCATTACCTCCCGTATAGATTACTGCAATGCTCTCTACATGGGGCTGCCCTTGAAGACCACCCGGAGGCTCCAGCTGGTGCAGAATGCGTCCGTGCGGGTAATGATGGGAGCATCCTGATACTCCCATATTATACCCCTCCTGCGTGAGCTGCATTGGTTACCGGTTGCCCTCTGGGTGAGATTTAAGGTGCTGGTACTTATCTTTAAAGTCCTACATGGCCTAGGCCCGGGATATTTGCAGGACCATCTGCTGCCGGGAACGACTTCCCATCGCCCAGTGCGCTCACACAGAGAGGGCCTCCTCAGGATGCCGTCGGCTAGACAATGTCGGCTGGCGACCCCCAGGGGGAGGGCCTTCTCTGTGGGAGCGCCAGCCCTTTGGAACCAACTTCCCCTTGAGCTCCGGATGGCCCCGGATCTCCGGTCCTTTCGCCGCGACCTCAGAACTTTCCTTTTCCATCAGGCTGACCTGGACTGATGACAGGGATTTTTAAAATGTTTTTAATTTTAGTATTGGGACTGCTAGTTTAATTCTTTTTTAACTTTTGTATTATTGTATTTTTTTATTGTTGTTAGCCGCCCTGAGTCCTTCGGGAGATAGGGCGGCATATAAGTCCCAAAAATAAATAAATAAATAAATAAGCGGTCATAAGTATGAACCATCTGAATTTTGATCACATGATCGTGGGGATGCTACAAAGGTCGTAAGTGTGAAAAATGGTCATAAGTCATGTTTTTCAGTGCCGTTGTAACTTTGAACGGTCACTAAATGAACTGTTGTAAGTTGAGAATTACCTGTATAATTATGGGAAGGGTGGGTGAGTGGGGAGTGTGGAAATTGCAGGCCACCCAAACTGGATTCCTTGCTCAATAATGTACAGTAGATCTTCGGCATGGCTGATCAGGCATCAGGAGCACTTAATATCAGCAATTTCTTGAAGTGGTCTCCCTAAATCTACTTTCCTGTAACTAAAATGTGTGGCAGATTCCTAATTCACTAAATTTGCCATATGTATTTCTGCCTTTCCTCCAGTGGCGCACATAGCACCCTTCCCTCCATATCGGTCTCACAACCACAAACTTTTCAGGGTAGATTGAGCTGAATGAGATTAAATGAATGGCCCAAAGTCATAGAGTCAGAGGGCTGGAAGGGACTTTGGAGGTCTTGTAGTCCAGCCTCCTAGGCCAGGGGTCTTCAAACTTGGCCCTTTTATGAGTTGTGTACTTCAACTTCCAGAATTCCCCAGCCACCAATGCTGGTTGAGGAATTCTGTGAGTTGAGGTCCACAAGTCATCAAAGGGTCACGTTTGAAGACCCTGGTCCTAGACAAATGGTTGTCCAATCTTTTCTTGAAAGCCTCCAGAGGTAGAGTGCCCACAACTCCAGGAGGCTGTTCCATTGATTCATTCTTCTCACTGACAGGAAATTTTTCCTTATTTCCAGGACGGATCTCCCTCTGATGAGCTTCCACCCAGTGCTTATTGTCCGGCCCTCAGGTTTTATGGAAAATAAATTGATGCCGTCTTCCCTGTGACAGCACTTCAAGTATTGGAAGATGGCTAACATGTAATCTCTAAGCCTTCCTCTCATTAGCCTAAACAGACCTAGTTGCCTTAGCCAGTCATCCTGTGGTTTAGCCTGCGGACCCCTTGTCATTTTTGTTGCTCTTCTCTGTACTCTTTCTAGAGTCTCAACATCTTTTTTACAACATAGTGACCAAAACTGGATGCAGTATTCCAAGCTTGGCCTTACCAAGGCACTGTAAAGTGGCATTAACACTTCACGTGATCTTGATTCTATCCCTCTGTTCATGCAGCCTAGCACTGTGTTGGCTTTTTTGACAGCTGCAGCACACGGCTGGCTAATGTTTAAGTGATTGTCCACTAGGACTCCGAGATCCCTTCTCACAGTTACTACTGTTGAGCAACTGTTGAGTGACCATTACAATGGCATTGGATAAAGTGACTTATGGCTATTTTTACGACCATTGCAGCATCCCCATGGTCTTGTGATTAAATTTTGGATGCTTGTCAATTGACTGATATTTATGACAGTTACAGTATCCCAGGGTCATGTGATCCCCTTTTTCAACCTTTTGACAAGCAAAATCAATGGGGAGCCAGATTCACTTAACAATCATGTTGCTTGTTATGTACTGGGCTCATTTGTAATACCACATAGGTTGCTGGAGCAGCTAATGGCTCTCCAGCAACCCAGACTACAAGTCTCCAGTGCTATAATTGGCTATCCCTAGGCGGCAATGGTTGTTTCAAACCTATTGGCTGCTGCCTAGGGGCTAGACTATATATAGCGGCTTGTTGTTGTTGTTAGCTGCGAAGTCGTGTTCAACCCATCGCAACCCCATGGACAACATTCCTCCAGGCCTTCCTGTCCTCTACCATCTTCTGGAGTCCATTTAAGCTCACGCCTACTGCTTCAGTGACTCCATCCAGCCACCTCATTCTCTGTCGTCCCCTTCTTCTATTGCCCTCAATCTTTCCCAGCATTAGGCTCTTCTCCAGTGAGTCCTTCCTTCTCATTAGGTGGCCTTCTCATTATAGCGACTAGTTGCAGCCATCTGCTAGTACAGTTTCTACATGAAATAAACTATGAGTTTCCCTGTACTCAGTTACTTTGTCTTCATTCCTGCGCCAAAGAACCCACGACTTAACACTGGCGACAAGGGTGGGATCCTGCTTCACTGAAAAAAAGAGTTGAAGTCCACGAGTGGAAGGCAGCACATGCCGGAGGGAAAAGCCATTTCCCCCCCCCCTCTCAAGGTCGGCTAGCAAGCTACACTAGCGACCTCATGCTCAGTGGACTCATTCCCTGAGCCTGGAAAGCAGGATTCAGAAGGAAACACAGTAACCAGCAAAGGAAGAATGCCGAAGGTTGGGAAACTTCGAGAATTCGACGTGAAGCACCCAGAGGAATGGCCATCATATTTGTCCCAGGTAGAGAACTACCTCAGGGCAAATCAGATCACAGAAGAAGGACTGAAGGCCACAACGCTACTCTGTGTGTGCGGCCCAGCAACCTTTGACTTGGCCGAGAACCTTTTTGCACCGACACCGATTGAAGCAGTCTCCTACGCAGACCTCAAAAAGAAGCTAACTGGACATTTCCAGCCCAAGATGTCTGAAATGGCTTGGTGGTTCAAGTTCAAGCAGAGAGTGCAGCAACCCGGGGAATCAGCTTCGGAATTCATAGCGGGCCTAAGGCAGGCCGCACGCCTTTGCAAATTTTCAAATTTAGAAGAGCGACTACGAGACTGGCTCGTCTGCGGCCTACGGGACCGAACACTTCAGCAGAGACTCTTTGCCAGATCAAACTTAACGTTTTCTGAGGCACAAGATGAAGTGATGGCTGACAAAGCCGCCAGGGGCGCAGTTCAAGCAGTATAGCCCACCAAAATGACAAAGTTTGAAGAAACGGTCCACTTTGAGGACGCCAAACGCACCGATGAATCTTCAGAGGAAGAAGAGCCCGAAATCAACAGACTCCAAAAGCAACCCAATGTGCAACACCGCAACAGCCAGCAGCGAGAGAACAATTACAAGGCAGTTCTCTTACCTAGATGTAAGGGGTGCAGCGGCAACCATTTTCATGCCGATTGCAGATTCCGATCAGCCACATGCAGAGCTTGCGGAAGGACAGGCCACATCGCAGTGGTTTGGGTGGCCAGAGAGACCGGCCACCCAAACACCTGTCGGAAGAACCGACTAGGAGAGGTACTGGGGACCAGGGTCCAGTTAGTGTGGGGTTAGGGTACAATTTCTACATGAAATAAACTATGAGTTTCCCTGTACTCAGTTACCTCGTCTTCATTCCTGCGCCAAAGAACCCGCGACTTAACATTGCTAACTTGACCACTACAGTTGTATAGCTGAGATGGCCTTGAGCAGGGTCTCTGCAGTGGGAATCTGGTCTCTTGACAACTGCACCATGCTGCATTCTATTAAAACAAAAACTAAAAACTAAAAAAAAGAAAAAAGAAAATACAGGGGAATGGAATATTGATGGGAGCCAGGATGCCAAAGCTCTTATGCATCTTCTTCTTGTTAGGGAGTTAACCATGTTTTTGTTTGTCTTCCTCCTTCTTTTTCTTTGCAGAATTCTGCTTTGCGGATTTGTTCCAACAGGCTGAGTGTGAAAAGCATCATGTTTGGCTTAGCCCATTTGTACAAACTCAGTTTCCTTAGCAACCAGAGGATAAGTCAGTAGCACTGGTCTGTTCAGGTCCAGTCTGAACTTCCAGGATGTCTAGTAGCAAAGCAAGGATATGGTCTTGCCATTTGATCAATAAGAGAAAAGGGTGAAAATTAGAAATTAAACAAAAACTGCACGTTAGGATTGAAAAGCCCTCTTTAAGCCCTTTTTAATGCTGTTTAACAGGGTCCATTATGAGACTCTTCTGTCATTTTCTTTTGTTCTCTCCTTCCTCAAGGATCAACATCTTACACTGGAATAAGGGATGGTGATAATGAATTCTGGTCCAGCTCTGTGTCTTGTCTTATTTGTCTTTAATCCAACAACATTTCCTTGGGTTTTATCTTAACTGGATGCTCCTGTCTCATCGCATCAGCTTTGCCAGGTAGACCTGCAGGAAATAACAGAGTTGGGAAGGACCTTCTGGAGGCAAGACAGTCCTCTGATTAGTTGTTCACACTGTCAAGAAATTTCTCCTTAGGTAAGATCTCTCCTTGATTAGTTTCCATCCACTGATTCTTGTCCTGCCTTCAGGTACTTTGGAGAATGGTTGACCCCCTTTTCTTTGTGGTAAGCCTTGAGATATTAGAAGACTGCTATCATGTCACCCCCTAGTCATGCTTTTCATTAAATTAGACAACTGTTCTTTATATGTTTTAGTCTCCAGTCCCCTGATCATCTTTGTTGCTCTTCTCTGCACTCTTTCTAGTGTCTCAACAACTTTTTTATATTGTGGCGACCAAATGTGGATGCAATATTCCAAGTGTGGTCTTACCAAGATGGTATTAACTTAAAATATTGGCCAGGATTTAATTCTACTTTATTATAAGCCTATATTAACAGAATCCTGCAAGTCTGAAAGTACAAATCTCCTACTGTCTCTTTTAGAGTCTGAGGGAGTGTTCCTTCTGAGAGACTTTCTCCACCTATTATGCAGCTGGGGGATATGCCTTCACTTATCTGACCATTCCCTAGGCAGTATTTCTTCCACCTCTGAAGAATTTTCACAAACCATTACATCACATCAAGACATAAAACTGTTTTCTGGAAGTTGTGGACAGTTGCTTTAACTTTGATTTAATCAGTAGTCCCAGTTTCCATTCTCAGCTGCAACAATGATCATTAGATTTACTTTCTGGGCAGTAAAACTATGGCAAGCAATAGAAAAAAAATGTGTCGGAAGGAAGGAAGGAAGGAAGGAAGGAAGGAAGGAAGGAAGGAAGGGAGGGAGGGAGGGAGGGAGGGAGGGAGGGAGGGAGGGAAGGAAGGAAGGAAGGAAGGAAGGAAGGAAGGAAGGAAGGAAGGAAGGAAGGAAGGAAGGAAGGAAGAAGGAAGGAAGGAATTAAAAGTATTTTCTCTGTCAGTGTGCCCCATTCAGTTTGGATTTTGGCATTGACAATTTTGGAAAAACCACAAATGGCTGTCACATTAAAGTATTTTTAAATAGAACGAAATGAACTTGCAAGAACAATTAATCCTCTGTGCACTTGAAGCCTGCCTAGTTTCACACAAACAAATACAAAAAAAAAGACATAAGGGTTTTTTTTGTTGTTGTTCTGGGTTCATTCACATTCAGCTTTTTATTATTGTTTCAGAAAGTAGCTGGAAACCTGAGCAAGATATGCACGCTGCACTATCAGAACTAATTTTAAAAAATGATCTTGCAATAGGATTTCAAAGTTATAGGAATGCAAGTCAAAAAAAAAAAGATGGGGCAAAAAAAAACCCCTGAATTTTCCTAGCAACAGCCAACTTGATTTCATTTTGCTACTTAAAATTCACAGGCCAGCTTTCAGGGGGCCCCGCCCCACACTTTCCAAACACATTAAGAAAAACATTCTTAATTGCCAGTAACAGCAGTTTAGCAATGTGCAGTGGCTTTTGCTTTGTTCTTAGGTTTTGTTCCAATGTTCATCCTAAAAATAGGCAATCCACACTGAAATTAAATGAAGAAAGGTCATTCCCTTTGTTTCTTCCTTTAAAAAAAAGAGAATTGGATATGAAGGGAGGGGCACAGGGAAGGAAAGGGAAAGGCTTCAGCTTCAGGAACAGGCTTCAGCTCAACCCCGACAAGACTGAGTGGCTGTGCGTGCCGGCATCTCGGGAAATTCAGATTATTCCATCTCTTACTATGGGGGGTGAGTTATTGCCCCCCGTAGATATGGCTCGCAACTTGGGGGTCCTCCTAGATTCACAGCTCTCCTTAGAAGATCATATAGGAGCTGTGACTAGGGGGGCCTTCGCCCAGGTTCACCTGGTGTGCCAGTTGCGGCCCTATATGGACCGGGATGCCTTGCGTACAGTCACTCATGCGCTCGTGACCTCTCATTTGGACTACTGCAATGCTCTCTACATGGGGCTGCCCTTGAGGACCACTCGGAGGCTTCAACTGGTGCAGAATGCAGCCGCGCGAGTGGTGTTGGGGGTCTCCCGATACTCCCATGTTACACCTCTTCTCCGCGAGCTGCATTGGCTGCCAGTTGCCCTCCGGGTGAGATTCAAGGTGCTGGTAATGACCTATAAAGGCCTACATGGCATGGGTCCGGATTACCTACGGCAGCACCTGCTGCCGGCGTCGACTTCCCTCCGTCCAGTGCGCTCCCACAGAGTAGGCCTCCTCAGGGTGCCTCCGATCAGAGAATGTCGATTGGTGGCCCCCAGGGGGAGGGCGTTCTCTGTGGGCGCACCAGACCTATGGAACCACTTGCCGGTTGAGCTCCGGATTGCCCCCGACCTTCGCTCCTTCCAACGTGATCTAAAAACCTATCTATTTGAACAATCCAGCCTGGTCTGATGGGTTTGGGGGTTTGGGTTTTGGTTTTAGCATAGTTTTAATTACTGTATTTTATTGGGCATATTTATTTAATCTTTTTTAACTTTTGTATTTTGTATTTCAATATTTATTGCCCTGTACACCGCCCTGAGTCCTTCAGGAGAAGGGCGGTATAAAAATTTAAGAAAGAAAGAAAGAAAGAAAGAAAGAAAGAAAGAAAGAAAGAAAGAAAGAAAGAAAGAAAGAAAGAAAGAAAGAAAGAAAGAAAGAAAGAAAGAAAGAAAGAAAGAAAGAAAGAAAGAAAGAAAGAGAGGAGGGGAGAGGAGGAGAGAGGAGGAGAGGAGGTGAAGAGAAGGGAAACCATAATTAAGGCATCAATATATATAGACCCTGCATGGGATGTACCATTGGCACATAGCTGAGGTGGCAGACATTGGGAAATGCTACCAATGGCTGCAAACGGCTGGTCTAAGCACTGAACATAGCAGCGTCATGGTTCCGATAAAAGAGACAGTTCAAACAAATTTCAGGCATTGTTTATCTAATAAATCTTAATAATGAAAAGAAGCATTGGCACTCATGGAGGGATGCCAGAATCTGAGATCTCCTCCCCCCAAACCCATCGTAACACACACACAATCCCCGCCCTTATCTACATGTCATAAATCACATTATCCAATTAGTTTTACATCTGAAGTTTCACTTCCCTCTCTGTGCGTGGGCTTTTCTTATCTTCTACAAACATCCGGTTGACATTTCCCCCCCCCTCCCTTCAGTGATTCAAAGTGAAGCAGTTAAAATAAAAGGCTTGACTCTTATATTGTCAGTCCAAAAACATGTCAATGTTTGCAGCACTGACCAGCAGCACAAGAAGAGGCACTAAGCACCGTAGAAGTAGAGATCTACCTTAATAGATGGGATCCAAAGTGTAGACTATGCAGAGAGACCTTAGAGACAATCCAGCACATAATGGCAGGGTGTAAGATGCAGTCAGGAACAGCATGTGACACAATCAAGAAGCCGGGCATTATATAATCAGAATATTTGCAGAGTGCATAGTCTTCCAATGGTGCATTTATAACCTCTGTAACCGAGTCCACCCACTTTGCTGCTGGTTGTCCTCTTTTTTTTTTCCCTTCCACCTTTTCCAGTATCAGCAACTTCTCCAGAGAGCAGAGCCTTCACATGTTGTTGTTAGCTGCGAAGTCGTGTCCGACCCATCGCAACCCCATGGACAATGTTCCTCCAGGCCTTCCTGTCCTCTACCATCTTCTGGAGTCCATTTAAGCTCACGCCTACTGCTTCAGTGACTCCATCCAGCCACCTCATTCTCTGTCGTCCCCTTCTTCTCTTGCCCTCAACCTTTCCCAGCATTAGGCTCTTCTCCAGTGAGTCCTTCCTTCTCATTAGGTGGCCAAAGTATTTGAGCTTTAGCTTCAGGATCTGGCCTTCTAAAGAGCAGTCAGGGTTGATCTCCTCTAGGACTGACCGGTTTGATCGCCTTGCGGTCCAAGGGACTCACAGGAGTCTTCTCCAGCACCTTCACATAATGTATCCAAAATAGAATAATTTGAGCCTCATCATTTGTGCCTTGAGTGAGTACAAATTGATCTGTTTGATGATTCATACATTTGTTATTCTGCCTGTCCCTGTTATTCTCAGAGATCTTCTCCCAGTTCAAAGGCATCAAGACTCTTCCTTCCCTCCTTCTTTACAGACATTGCATATTTTGGACATAATGTTTCAAAAATAGGATAATTCGAGGCTGCTCATTCATCCTTCAAGAGGTAATTCTCTGTTGATTTATTCAACGAGTCATTGGTTTATTTCCTTGGCACTCCAGCACCAAAATTCAAAGGCATCAATACTTTTCCTATTCAGCTTCTTCAAAGTCCAATCCAAAACTATTTACAAAGCACCAAACACTTGAAACAGAGAAACTTGGCATAGGATAATTCATTTTACAACTAGACTAAGAATCAGGCAGAGACTAATAGCACTTTTTCAGACTCACAAGTATCATTAAAAAGCAGCTTTTAGAGGCCAGACTCTAATGATGGGACTAAGAGTAACCCTGAACGATTCTGATAGATTTCTAAACAGTGGTGCTTGTGCACCTTTTTGAATTTTCAACATCTCTGTATAAATAGGAGCTAAAAGTGATTGGAAATGTTTTATTGCAGTCATACATGATAAAAAGCACCTTGAGTTGCACTCAGAAGTCAACTGGGTGGGGCAGCTCACAGGAAAGTGGCCCTAATTAAACACCCAAGATTGGAGCTTCCAAGTGTCCTTCAAAGGCAGTCCTATGTAAAGTGCACTATAATAATCCACATTGTATTTTACGTATTCATTGGTCAAATTTAGAAGCCACCTATCTCCCTCAGGGAAGAGCTCTAGGCGGGGTACAAATAAAATATTAAAAGATGAACACTGTACGTAAAATTTAAATAAGGAGCAAGGATAGTTAACATTCAACATGGTAAGTGAATTAAAAGCTGGGCAATGGACAGACTTAATCTGGAGAATCAAAGGAAGAAGAAGAAGACGCAGTATTCTTTCAGACATGGAATTAATTTTGCCAATGGTTGGAAAAGCAGGACAGAGAGTAAGAACTTAATCTATGACTAGGCAAAATTAACCCAGACGTGTTGTTTTATTAAGCACAGATAAATTGTAATGATAGAAAAAGAATAAAATATTATTTTTTTTAAAAAAAGTGAATAAAAAGCCAGGGAAATTGTTGCAAAAGATGAATCTGTGCAAAAGCCACTATCAGTGCCCGTCCGACAAAGCGAGGAAAACGCGACCGGAACGAGAGCTGGTTCTTCCAGGTAACGTTTATTGCGAAACACAAAAGCCACCCAAAGACAAATGAAGTCAGCGTTGGCTACACAACACACCCAACGCTGCTATAGCCGGCTAAGGCCCACACCCACCGCCCCTCCCAAACAAGCCAAGGACCGCCACCCCTCTACTTAAGCACCACCCATCCCCTATCAGCTCCCTTTTCCTCCCCGGCCCTCACTTGACCCTCTAGCCACAGCTGCCCCCTGTTCTTCGAGCAGGAACCGAGACAGCAGTTCCAAGAAGTCTCCATGCCCCTTTGCACTACTCATGTGAGACTGAAGACACAGATAAACCTCCAGGTGGCCTCAAGGGCTCTCTAAAAGAATGCAAAGACCAGCTGTCAAGGAGTATCAATCCTTCCATTCCCCACCATCCAGGCAAAGCTGAAGCAGCTTTTTGGATGAGAAGTGAAATGTCTTCAAAGAGAAAGAAAAAAAAGGAAGTCCAGTTGCCTCATGAAAAGGCACCTTTGGGATAACCATGACACGGATGATTGAGAACCTTCATAGACATCTTGCCATTATGCTTTCAAGGAAGGAGAAATAGAGGTAATTCCCTAAGCAGGGGCACTTGCAAGAAGGTAAAGGTATACAGAATACAGAATAATAGATTTGGAAGGGCTATTGGAGGTCTTCTAGTCCAAACCCCTGCTCAAGCAAAAGACTCTATACCATTCTGGACAAAAATGGCTGTCAAATCTCTTCTTAAACACCTTCAGTGATGAAGCATTCACAACTTCTGGAGGCAGGTCATTCTGCTGATTAATTGTTCTGTCAGGAAATTTCTCCTTAGTTTTAGGTTGCTTCTCTCCTTGATTAGTTTCCATTCTTTGCTTCTTGTCCTGGCTTCAGGTGCTTTGGAGAATAGGTTGAACCTCTGTGGATGAAAAAAAAAATCAAGATCTTAACTATGCATTACCATGAATGTTTAAAGAGTGCGGAAGTATAAAAACTAACTAAATAAAATAAATGGTGGGAAAACATATGCTTAAGTGTGGCTTGTTGTTGTTAGTTGCGAAGTCGTGTCTGACCCATCGCGACCCTATGGATAATGTTCCTCCAGGCCTTCCTGTCCTCTACCATCTTCTGGAGTCCATTTAAGTTCACGCCTGCTCTTCTCCAGTGAGTCCTCCCTTCTCATTCAGTGGCCAAAGTATTTGAGTTTCAACTTCAGGATCTGGCCTTCTAAAGAGCTTAGATGGCTGAGTTGTGCAAAAAATGCCAAGGTACTAAGAAATGTAACCATGATTAGCACTAATCAATGTTTACCTGTACTGTGAATGTCACAGCTGAGCCTTTTAGATGGCCTGGTTAAATATACTGGTATACAGCCCAAATTAAGTATACAGCCAAATTAAGTATACAGCCCAAAATTTCTGTTGCTGACTAAGATATTTGCTAAGTGAATTTTGCCCCATTTTATGACCTTTTTCACACAATTGTTAAGTGAATCACTGCAGTTGTTCAGTTAGTAGAATGGTTATGTGAATCTAGCTTCTCCCTTGAGTTTGCTTGTCAGTAGGTCACAAAAGGTGATCACATGACTCTGGGATACTGCAACTGTCGTAAATATGAGTCAATTGCCAGCTGTCTACATTTGGATCATGTGACCATGGGGATGCTGCAATGGTTGTAAGTGTGAAAAACGGTCATAAGTCACCTTTTTCAGTGCCATTGTAAATTTGAATGGTCACTAAATGAACTATTGTAAGTCAAGGACTACCTGTATTGGATGAATATGTCTAAGTAAATTTCAGTGGTCCATTTAAGCTAAGCAGCCAATTCTTTGGCAATGCCATTCTCTTCATTTCTTTTGTTTGGAAGCGAGTAAAATCCTGTCACCATAAAGCAGTTTTCAAAATGTGGTCTTGACGACAGTGCCATCTGCTGATTGTCAATCAAAACAAGACAGCCCATGTACTACGAGACTTTCCTTTGCTTTTCTGTTTGGAAAGATTGATCTGATTAGGATCTGAACTTTCACACAATGTTTATGTGACATTTGGCCTGATCACTCACTGCCTGTGAATGCTTACTTGCTTTAATTCATAGTCTTAAGATGGTGCACCATGCAGAATCATTTGAGTGGTTCAGTATATAAATGCTGTATTTAATAATGAAACAATCAATTCCACAAATAACTACTTCCTCTTCATATTTTGGTCCAGAAAAATTCTTCATTTCAGCATTTCTAAATGGAGGAGATTGTTGCTAAAGCAGTGTTCTTCAAACTTGGCAACTTTAAGATGTGTGGACTTCAACTCTCAGAATTCCCCAGCCAGCCTAGAATTCTGGGAGTTGAAGTTGTCAAGGTTAATAAATTCTAGAGGTGTGTGCATGTCTGTGTATGGGCATGGGAGGGAGGGAGGGAGGGAGGGAGGGAGGGAAGGAAGGAAGGAAGGAAGGAAGGGAGGGAGGGAGGGAGGGAGGGAGGGAGGGAGGGAGGAAGGAAGGAAGGAAGGAAGGAAGGAAGGAAGGAAGGAAGGAAGGAAGGAAGGAAGGAAGGAAGGAAGGAAGGAAGGAAGGAAGTGTTCTGTACCAGCCTGCTACCGGCCCTGCAGAAAAGGCAGGGACAACCCCTTTTACAATAAGGCAAGAGGCTGGAATTACGCCTGCCAAATTTATTACTACAAAAACAAACAAGACACGAACCAAGAAACCGGAGCTTTAAGAAACACGAACTATCCAAGCGGTTGCCTTCAGCAAACCAGCCCTCCCCACACATTCCCCTTATATAGAGTTCAGGGCGTGGCTTCTCTCTGCCTCCTTCCGAGAAGCCCCATTGCCTTCCTCTGTCTACTCCTAATTGACTGCCTCCTGCGTCGGGCGTCCTTGAACAGGGCCAGCTGTGGGTCATCTTCATCCACGCTGTCAGGCTCACACAGCTGGGTCTCCATGGTGACCAAGTGGGAGGGGCCTGGCTGAGGGCTCTCATCAGCAAGATCTTCAACCCCCTCAGCAAGGTCTTCAACCCCCTCAGCAAGGTCTTCAACACCCCCCTCCTCCTCCTCTGAGTCATCCGACCCAACTGCCGAACCCACAGGCTGACCCTGAATCACAACAGGAAGGAAGGAAGGAAGGAAGGAAGGAAGGAAGGAAGGAAGGAAGGAAGGAAGGACAAGAGAGAGAGAGAAAGAAAGAAAGAGAAATGAGACATGGCACAATGACATCCAGTACAGATTGTCTTTGACTTACAACTAGAATAGAATAGAGCTGGAAGGGACCTTGGAGGTCTTCTAGTCCAGCCCCCCCCCCCGCCACTCAAGCAGGGGAACCTATACTATCTCAGACAATTGACTGTCTAGCCTCTTCTTAAAAATCTCCAGTGATGGAGCGCCCACAATTTCTGAAGACAAGCTGTTCCACTGGCTAATTGTCCTCACTGTCAGTAAGTTTCTCCTTAATTCCAGGTTGCTTCTTTCTTTGATCAGTTCCCAACCATTGTTTTTTGTCCTGGCCACTGATGCTTTGCAGAATAATTTGGCCCTGTCTTCTTTGTGGCAGCCTCTCAAATACTGTAACATAGAGCCTTGGTGGAGCAGTGGGCTAATGCCTCCTTAAGTAACACCAGCTGCCTGCAATTAGTGCAGGTTTGCATCCCACCAGGCTCAAGGTTGACTCAGCCTTCCATCCTTCCGAGGTAGGTAAAATGAGGACCCAGATTGTTGGGGGCAATTAAGCTGACTTTGTAATAATGCCGCTTGGGGTGTGTGTGAAAGCCCTAATAAGCAGGCATATACATAGAATGAAGGCTACTGCTAAGCTTGTAAGCCGCCCTGAGTCTTCGGAGAAGGGCGGGATATAAATGGAATTAAAATTTAAAAAAATAAAATAAAACATTGCTATCATGTCATCCCTATTTCTTCTTTTCTTTAAACTAGCCCGACTCAAGTCCCGCAGCCGTTCTTCGTATGTTTCAGTCTCCAGACCTTTGATCATCTTAATTGCTCTTCTCTGATTTTTTTTCCAAACTCTCAACATCTTCTTATGGAGTGGCAGGTTTTCTTTTACTAGAGAGGGGGGGGGAGAATTTGATTATATTTGTGTATTTGTTTCTTTTGGAATAAAACAGCATTCCTCTTTTCCTTGTCGCTAGACTACTCATCGAAAGCAGATGGGGAAAGAATTTTCCATTCATATTTAATTAAAAATGGATGAACTAAAATCTGTGTAGTGACTGTATAATATTCTGTTCTAAAAGATGAACACGATGCTGATAAGCCAGGAGAATAAACAGAGGAGATTAACATTTAAACTCTTAGGCAAGTGGGAAAAGAGATTTCTGCCTGTTCCACTCATGCAATGTTTCTCAACCTCAGCCCCTTTGAAATGGCTTGGCGTCAACTCCCAGAATTCCCCCTGGGAATACTGGCTGGGGGAATGCTGGGAGTTGAAGTCCAGCCATCTTAAAGGGGCCGAGGTTGAGAAACACTGCTTTGATTAGTCCTCTTTGAGCATGTGCCTTTGCAACCAAAGACATTTGAGCCTCCTTTTTCTTTTCATATGGCTTGAGTATGGAGACAAGCAAAGCCTAATGATTGATTGATAATTTAATTTAATTGGCTTGCATACTACCCATTCCCAAAGGCTCTCTGCACATGACCGTTGAGATTTGAAATACCTGAGAGGGTCTTAATTGAGAGTTTTAGGGGAAAACCTTTTAACCACATGAATTGTTTATGAATCTGGAATCTACTGGAGTCCTGTGCCTCTCCAGATGTGATGACTTACACAACCATCAAATTAGCCAGCTCTTAGAGCAGCATTTCCCAGCCTTGACCGATTCTGGGAGTTGAAGTCCACACATCTGAAAGTGGCAAAGATTGGGAAATGCTATCTCAGAGAAAGAGCTAGATAAAGAAGAGTAAATCCTTGTCTACAGTCTACTGCCCCTTGTGGTAAGGAGGTCAGAGGTTCTATAGCAGGCATGTCAAACTGCCCGCCTGTGGGCTGGATGCATCACACTGAAACCACGTCCATCCCATTGCCGGCAATGGGGAAAAAGTCACGATAAGTCGTGCGATGTCACATGATGTCATGAGTTTGACATGCCTGTTCTATAGGGTCAATACCATTAGATTTACCATATGCTTTCCCAAATTTTGAGAGATCAAGGAATAAAAATGTTGCACATTGCACCACAAAAGGAAACTTAGGGTGATTTGCCATAGGATCACTAGTCACCTTGTAACTGATATCAGCTTTGATTGATTGATTGATTGATTGATTGATTGATTGATTGATTGATTGATTAGAAAAGCAATTTCCTCAGGAAGACATCACCTCTCAGAGCTATTCACCCTTTGCCTACTCTTTTCTTTCCTTCTAATTAGATAAATCTTTGCAAGAATGAGGCTGCAGCTTGGAAGAGCTAGTTCATTTCTCAGCTAGCATACACAGCCGACATGTTCTGTCAACAAGAGAGGATGGCTGCATGCTGCTTGACAGCGCCATCCTGTCATTGCCATCAATCTTAATCTCGCCTTGTAATTTAGAGAGCATTGTACACAGGCAAGAAATGAAACAGTGTTTTCCTGTCAGTCCAGATTTTGTCAGATAGGCCTTAAAAATTCCATCAAAGGAAGACAAATGAGCAACATTTGGATGTGTGCTGGGGAGGGTTGCATAGTACAATCTGACAAAATTGAAGCGAGGGCTACAGGACCACAAATGGAGAATGCGCCCTTTGATTGTACAAGTAGTCCTCAACCTAGGACTCATTGTACAATTCATAGTTATGAGAGAGCTACTATCTGTCATAACTATCTGTCAACATCCAGCTCCAGAATCCAAATAAAACTCTAGGTTCATTCCATTTCCAAAAATCTTACTGTTTATTGAATACGCTACATGGTAATGTCAAAGCAAAACTAACTCTGAGGTTTCCAGACACAAGTTCATAGAATTAAACAATAATTTATCTGGCCAACCCGCCCAACCTCTCAAGTAGTCCATGTAAACAATTTCACTTTGTTATGGGAACCGTCTGCTTCCTCTCCACATCTGCTGCAGTGTCTTTGGAAAGGTTGCAGGCTCTCAAGGTCTTCAGCAGAATCATATAGGTTTTGTTTCTCCATGTAACTCATTCTAAAGGAACACATTCCCCCCCCCACTTACTTTAATGGAAAATTAAAATGAAGAGTCACATAGCTGCCAAAGTTTCATTCTTGACACTATCTGTCTAGCTATCCCCAAAGCTACTTAAGACTGGATTTCAAACCTCTGATCTCTGCCACTCACCCCCAGGTCACATGACCACATTTTAGACTGTTAGCAATGCTTCGGGTCACATGACTACAGTTCATGATAGCTTTGCTAGAAACCGGCATTTATTTCCAGTTTCCGGTAAAAACTGCCTCATGGTGAACAATGGGCTTGCTTAATGACCACAGCATTCATTTAATGACCATGATATTCATTTAATGACTGCAACATACACTTAATGAACATCATGTTCACTTAACAACCTGTTCTGTATCAGCCTGCTACCGGCCCTGCAGAAAAGGCAGGGACAACCCCTTTTACAAGAAGGCAAGAGGCTGGAACTAAGCCTACCAAATTTATGGATACAAAAGCAAACAAGACACGAACCATGAAACAGGAGCTATTCAAGCGGTTGCCTTCAGCAAACCAGCCCTCCCACTCATTCCCCTTTTATACAGTTCAGGGCGTGGCTTCTCTCTGCCTCCTTCCGAGGTGCCCCATTGCCTTCCTCTGTTTACTCCTGATTGACTGCCTCCTGCGTCGGGCGTCCTTGAACAGGGCCAGCTGTGGGTCATCTTCATCCACGCTGTCAGGCTCACACAGCTGGGTCTGCGTCGTGACCAGGTGGGAGGGGCCTGGCTGAGGGCTCTCATCAGCAAGCTCTCCAACCCCCTCAGCAAGCTCTTCAACACCCCCCTCCTCCTCTGAGTCATCCGACCCAACTGCCGAACCCACAGGCTGACCCTGAATCACAACACAACCATCACAAAAAGGTCATAAAATTGGATCTGGTCACATGGTGATGTGCTTTACAACTGTCATGACTTATGATCATAATTTCCAGGTTCAATTACTGTCATAACTCGAGGGCTACCTATAGAGGGTTCAGTCTGAAGAAAGAGCATAACACTGAGAAGAACCATGCTCATGGCAGTGATCGTTGGGTACCTGTTTTATAACAAAAAGGGAACCAGAACAATAGAAAAGCAAAAAAAAATGTATAGAAGTTGAGGTCTGCAAGGCTGGAAATCTTAAGGATCTGATTTGCTGGTTCATTCTGAAAGAACGAAACCAAGAAAAAAACCTAAATTTGCTTGCAAATGACTTTGCAATTAATAAATTAGAAATGCTCTATTTGCCTCAGGAAAAAACATCAAAAATAGGTTGAGTAGAGTGGGGTGAAATATTTTTTAGGAAGTTTGAGTTGTAAAAAGAAAGAAAAATAGCATCAAGAACAAATGGCGGCTGAATCAATGTTAACTGAATACAAAGCGAATTATGAATATGGAAGACGTACATTGACGTTGTTACTTAGTTTTATTTTTACTTTGTTTGCCACCCAGAGTCACTTGTTGAGATGGACAGCTACATAAATTGATTCCCGGGCCCTAAAAAGGCCATGTATTTACCTGAATGTTGATTCTTTGTATTTATCACATATGCATTTTGTTGCTGTATTTTCTTTCATCGACTTTACCCTAGAATTGGATGCTGTATTTTATTTTTGTTTTGTATTTTTTACATGGTCATAAGACTAATCAATTAATAAACTAACTATTAAATAATAACAATTTTTTTAAAAAAAAGTGGTAGGGCTTCCATCCCACAGATGCAGCCAACTGGACTCTCTGGAAATTGTGGGTACTCCATCACTGGAGGTTTTCAAGAAGAGATTGGACAACCCATTTGACCAGTGTTGAAAGAATAATCAGGTCCAGTTCCAAGCTGGGAGTAAATAAAATGGAGGCTAAGATGCTGAAAATAAAAATGGAGGCTGCTTTTGAAAGAAGGTTCTTGTTTATTGATGAGCAGAACCAGCAACAGCATGTGGTTCTGGGACCGCAGAACAGATGGAGTTGAGAGTGGGTGGGTTTTTATACCTTCTTTGGGCTTTGTATTTGAGGTGCCTGTTCCTGTGTAATGTAATAATAATAATAATAATAATAATAATAATAATAATAATAATAATAATAATAATAATAATAATAATAATAATAATAATAATAATAATAAGAAGAAGAAGAAGAAGAAGAAGAAGAAGAAGAAGAAGAAGAAGAAGAAGAAGAAGAAGAAGAAGAAGAAGTAGTTGGAAGGGACCTTGGAGGTCATCTAGTCCAACCCCCTGCTAAGGCAGGAAACCCTATACCATTTCAGACAAATGGCTGGCCAGTCTCTTCTTAAAAACGTCCAGTGTTGGAGCACTCACCACTTCTGGAGGCAGGTTGGTCCACTGGTTAGTTGTTCTAACTGTCTGGAAGTTTCTCCTTAGTTCTAGGTTGCTTCTCTCCTTGACTAGTTTCCATCCGTTGCTTCTTGTCCTGCCTTCAGGGGCTTTGGAGAATAGCTTGACTCCCTCTTCTTTGTAGCAACATCTGAGATATAGGAACACTGCTATCATGTTTCCCCTAGTCTTTCTCTTCATTAAACTACACATACCCAATTCCAGCAACCGTTCCCTATATGTTTTAGCCTCCAGTCCCCCAATCATCTTTGTTGCTCTTCTCTGTACTCTTTCTTTGTACTTTCTCTGTACTTTGACCTGAGCTTGAGTGTGCCTTTTTGGTATTCTACTGGTGGTGGGTTAATCCTATTATGTCCTAAAGGTCATGTCCTGTCCTTGGAATTTGGGTGGGGGAGGTGTAGATTTTAGGAGTCTTTGTTTTTTCTTATCCCATCAGCTGCATCCTTCATGGCCCCAGTCTTCCTGAATGGATTACCAAATCTGCATTTCTAAAAGCTGGCCTCCTCAGGTTTCTACCTAAGATTTTTTTCTCCTTTCCATTTCTCCTTCAGAGGAAATATTCTATCCTGTCTTTTTTAATATTCCCCAAAATATTTCATTCTCTAGGAGGGTGGGTGGGTGATTAATTAATTAATTAATTTTATTTGTATACCGCCCTTCTCCCGAAGGACTCAGGGCAGTGAACAGGGCAGTACATATTAAAAAACAAAATACAAAAATTAAACAAGATGCCCACGAATAAGTTAAAACACATTAAAAGCAGGTTAAAACACATTAATAAAAACCCAACCCCATCCCATCAGGCCAGGCCAGCTTGTTCGAAGAGGTAAGTTTTTAGATCGCGCCGGAAGGAGCGGAGGTCAGGCGCCATCCGGAGCTCGACCGGAAGATGGTTCCATAAATCCGGCGCGCCCACAGAGAACGCCCTCCCCCTGGGGTCACCAGTCGGCATTCTTTGACCGGTGGCACCCTGAGGAGGCCCTCTCTGTGGGAGCGTACTGGGCGGAGGGAAGTTGATGCCGGCCGCAGGTGCTCCCCAAGATATTCTGGACCCATGCCATGTAGGGCTTTGTAGGTCATTACCAACACCTTGAATCTCACCCGGAAGACAACTGGAAGCCAATGCAGCTCGCGGAGCAGAGGTGTAACATGGGAGTGTTGGGAAACTCCCAACACAACTCTCGCGGCTGCATTCTGTACCAGTTGGAGCCTCTGAGTGGTCTTCAAGGGTAGCCCCATGTAGAGAGCATTGCAGTAGTCCAGTCATCATCATCATCATCATCATCATCATCATCATCATCATCATCATCATAATTTAATTTCTATACCGCCCTTCTCCCGAAGGACTCAGGGCGGTGTACAGGGTGATGACTCCCTATACCAGGATAGTGTAAGTCTCCTGCCTTGAGTAGACCTCCAATGTCTATAAGACCTCCAATGTCTCTTCCAGCACTATGATTCTATGTAGTGGGGTGGAAAGAGATAATATATTTGTAGGACAGGTTGCTCCATCACTGGAGGTTGTCAAGAAGAGACTGGATAGCCATTTGTCTGGAATGGTATAGGATCTCCTGCTTTGGCAGGGTGTTGGGTTAGAAGACCCCCAAGGTCCCTTCCAACTCTATTATCCTATGTTCTTTGTTTCTGACCTTCCTCAATGCCCCTGTTAACTTGGTAAAGCATTTTGTGTGAGGATAGCCAGAGTCCTTGCTATTGCTGATATCCTTTAACAAGATGTATGGAGCAGGGGGTTGATATTTCATTTGTTTTAAATTGGACAGCACAATTGGGTGGGAACATATGGTTCCTTCCTCTTATCACATGTTCTGGAGATAGCTGAAGGCGAAATAAAAGAAAAAAATGTCACGATCGAAATGGGTGCTGTAATCTTTATATGATTGCTTCTTCTCTCATAGAAATATTGTTCCTCGCAGGATATTTATTGCCTGGTGCTTTCCAAAGTATTGACTTTATGTAACAGCTTGGAATACATCAAACCCTTTATAGATTTAATAAACTCTTTTTGGTCAGTCCTCCATTGTAAACACAATGAGATTTATTGTTGCTGTAGGGTAAAACTCTTTCTCTCCCTCTCCCTCCCTCCCTCTTTAAAGTGTTTTCTTTTCAAATAGGAAAATATTCAAAAGGCACCATTTATCATCAGACTCGGGGAGAGGAGGAGAAACTAGGAAATAAGGCAGGATTTCCCACTAGATCAGTTGTGCATAAGTTGAGGCATGTAGTTCAAAAGGTGGGCTATGTCACTGATGAAGAATCATGCAGCCACTGACATTTATGAAAAGGCACCCCATTGCACTCCTGCAATGTATTTCAAAGCCAAGCCAGAAATAAATCATTGGGGCCTTGGAATAGTTGAGGGAACTAGGTATGTCTAGCCCATCAGTGAAAAGGATGGTAATAGCAATAGCACTTATATACTGCCTCATTGTGCTCTACAGCACTCTCTGGGTGATTTACAATGTATTTACATATTGCCCACAACAATCTGGATAGAAGGAATAATAATAATAATAATAATAATAATAATAATAATAATAATAATAATAATAATAATAATAATAATAATAATAATAATAATAATAATAATAATAATAATTATTATTATTATTATTATTATTATTATTATTATTATTATTATTATTTTATTTATGTACCGCCCTTCTCCCGAAGGACTCAGGGCGGTGAGAAGAAGAAGAAGAAGAAGAAGGAGGAGGAGGAGGAGGAGGAGGAGGAGGAGGAGGAGGAGGAGGAGGAGGAGGAGGAGGCAGGAGCAGGGGGGATGGAATATCTAATCCTGAGAGATCTCTTATGGAATGTTGTGGCATGCTCAGCTAGTGTGTTATCCAAGCACAGATTTCTAAATCACGCAAATGTGCACGCAGATATGCACAGCCATAAATATACATACATACATACATATCTGGGTGATTTACAATGTATTTACATATTGCCCACAACAATTTGGATAGAAGGAAGAAGAAGAAGAAGAAGAAGAAGAAGAAGAAGAAGAAGAAGAAGAAGAAGAAGAAGAAGAAGGAGGAGGAGGAGGAGGAGGAGGAGGAGGAGGAGGAGGAGGAGGAGGAGGAGGAGGAGGAGGAGGAGGAGGAGGAGGAGGAGGAGGAGGAGGAGGAGGGGGAGGGGGAGGGGGAGGGGGAGGGGGGATGGAATATCTAATCCTGAGAGATCTCTTATGGAATGTTGTGGCATGCTCAGCTAATGTGTTATCCAAGCACAGATTTCTAAATCACGCAAATGTGCACGCAGATATGCACAGCCATAAATATACATACATACCTGGCAGTCAGGAAGCTCTCTAAGTTTGTCATAATCTGCAAACAAGAGCTGTAAGACTCAGAAAGGTTTTGCTGGGTGAATTTTATAATGGAACGCTGAATGATTTAGGAAAAGAGTGCTTTATTATCTTCCCGAGGGATGCTTCTGCAATACAAAATTAAATTTGGTCAATAAAGGTCTCTGGGGAATTTGAAAAGAGGGGTGGGTTGGAGAGGGAATTTTTATTTTTTTCTACACTTTTCTGCAAAGAGGGGTTCCACCCCCCCCCCCCATGAGGCTTATGAAGTCAGAAAGGTTAGTTGTGTGGGAACAAGTCCAGAATTAAGGAACATAGGGTGATGATACTGTGTCAGGTGACCTTCCAACAGCTCTATGACCTGCAAAAAGTGACAAACGAATGTAGCCTTCACCCTTTGATGTAGATAAGCATTTTGTCCTTTAGCAGAAGTTGGTTCTATTTGGTTTCCAGATCAAGATGTTTTGATTTAGATCAGGGTTTTTTTCAAACCTGAGAACCTCAAGATGTGTGGACTTCAATTCCCAGAATTCCTCAGCATACTGGCTGGGAAATTCTGGGTGTTAAAGTCTAGGCCTTCTAAATGTCTGTGGAGATTCTCAGTCATCCAGGTCATAGTTATCCCAAAGATGCTTTTTCACAAGGCAACTGGACAGTTCATCTGCATTGAAAAGACAAAGGCCACTCTTTCAAAGTCCACATTTTGGACAGAGAGGACCACTGGTCAAAGAGGCCATCTATGTCAAAACTGAACAGCCCTCTCTCAACGGGGGGGGGGGATACGACATCATCTATCTCCAGTCTGCAACACAGTCCTTTCAGCATTCCAAGAAGGCTCCACACCCATTTGCATTACTCAGGTGACCCTGAAGACAGATAAATCTCCAGGTAGCTTTAACGACTTGCTAAAAGAATGCAAATGACCAGCTGTCTGCAAGGAGTATAAATCCTTCCATTCCCCACCATCCAGGCAGAGCTGAAGAAGCTTCTTGGATGAGAAGTGAAACGTCTTCAAAGAAAAACAAGCAAGTCCAGTTGTCTCGTGAAAAAGCATCTTTGGGACAGACTTTCTAAAGTTGCTGGGATTGAGAAATACTGATTTTTAAATTCTTGCACTGAGCAGTGGTTGGATTCAAACCTTAAATGAATCCTTCCAACTCTGACTCCACAATTTATTTTATTTATTTATAGGTTAGGTTTACCACTGGCTTTTTGTCCAGAAGCTCAAAGTAAGCACATCATTCTCCAGTTTTTTACCCAGTAATAGTTGTGTGAGCTGGGCTCAAAGAATGACCAGACTCACATCACTCTGCAAGCTTCCATGAGCAGCTATCATTGCAGAATTCTGATTTATCTCGTAATTCTTATGTTCTACCCTTTCTAAAACACATACATTCTCACACGTAAACATAATGCAGGAAATACAATCAATATGATTAAAGGTTCAGATGCTATGAAAAGTATTTTTTTTTTGGTAGGGAAAATATTTTAAAATCAAATTAACTCTATTCCTGCACTGTCTCTTAACTTTCCATTAGCCATTAACCTGATACACAAATGACTTAGACTAGAAACTACCTTTATAAGCAAAGGCAAATAAATTGTTGCAAAAGATCACTGAATCTTTCCACTAAATAATTGATCACCAAGCCAAAACTGATTGAATCCAGTAAAAATAGCAAACAGGGAAATTTACAAACAACCTTAAGCCCACAAAGTATGCCCAAACTTAAACTACACATCCCCAAAAAAAGGCTGTAAACACAATAAAAGTTAATTAAAATATTTTCCTCACCAAAGTAACAGGTTCACCAAATTAAATATCATATAAGGCTCGTACAAACATACTACACTCACACAAAGACTGCCTTCCCTGTAAGTATTTCTATCCTCTCTGCCTCCGTTTGTAGGTACTTTCAAGTGCTGTTTCTATACTCTTAAATAAACCGCCTCTTCAAACATCATTCTGGTTCATTCTTGCCCATCCCCGGCTCGGTTTGGGATCTCAAACTCTTTTGACAATGCCCTCCAATCAAACTCAACTCTTGGCAGCCAAACTGAACAATGTGGCTTTGCCATCAAGCCTGGGGCCCTGATAGCATGCATGAACCCCTTTCATGATTAATTTGAGTATTTATGGGGGTTCCAGGCCTAGTATTCTATCTAGGTCCAAATTTCTTGATAGGTCTATAACGCAGGGGAAAGATGGAAAGAAGAAAAAAAATGTCCTCCAGAACCAATTCACTACCCAACCTCAGTATCTGTCATTCTTCACAAAGAAAAATTTGCCCGAGGAAGTGTGTTTTTATGAAGAGAAGCAACTCCCCCTCCCAGGAAAGAGAGTCTGTGTAGCTAGGAAAATGTGGACAAGAAACAATACATTGATAGTTATTTCTGTTGGGTATTATTACAGATTGTACTGTTATAGATACTAAATTGATGTTGAACTTAATTACGGCAGCAAGACTTTT
Organism: Vipera berus; assembly: GCF_964194415.1. Taxonomy (NCBI): domain Eukaryota; kingdom Metazoa; phylum Chordata; class Lepidosauria; order Squamata; family Viperidae; genus Vipera; species Vipera berus. The sequence goes on from NC_138202.1 coordinate 349,701,003, forward strand.
AGTAGCGCAATATTGGAAGAAGGAGGAACTGCCTACTATAGAAGAATGGACTTTGAAAGTTTCAAACCTGGCGGAAATGGCAAAGATTTCAGCATATTTGAAAGAACAATCACAACAGAGATATATTGTGGAATGGAGAAGATGGATCGAGTATATTCAGAATAAATATGGGACTAAAAAGTTTCATTTAGCATATGAATAAGTATTAGTTTTATATGTTGTATTATTAGGTATTCATTATTAGTTAGTTATTTAGTTATGTTTAAGGGGAGTTAAAGTGTGATAGAATTTAATGTGTTTTTTTAGTTAGTTAGCATATTTTAGCTTAAGTTTGTAAAAGTTAATACCCTATATTCAGCTCTGGGAAGTCGGTGGGGGGGAGGGGGAGGGAGGGTAAGTGGGGGGGAGGGGGAGGGAGGGAGTTTATGTTTTTAAAATGTATTTTAAAACTTTTCAATAAAAAAAAGAAACAATACATTGATTTAAACAATTGCTTTCCAACAACTGTCAGATTGGAAAGAATAAACAGAGAAGCTAGCTGCAAACCTGGCAGCATAGGGCTGCCCCATCCATATGGATGATGTTGGTATTTAACATATATATAAAATACAGCTAGAGTTGAAGGATCACTAATTCTCAGGCTTGCCTTCAAATTTTTCCTAAGTAGAAATATAAAGCTGGGAGCAAGGTTCTACCCAGAAGAAATACTGATATAAATTTTGAACGAAACACTTTTCTCCAAACTTTAGGAAATTCGCCAAGAGCATTCCTCGCATCTGTCAAATGATTTAGAGGATCCTGCTGAGAATTTGGGGAGGAGGGGGGGACTTTCAAGATGTTCAAGCACACATTTCTGTTTATAACTATTTATGCTGGCAGATTTATCTCCTCGGTGTCTCCATTTATCTGGAAGAAATTACATGTAGGTGCTTAAGGAGAAGCTGTGCCAAGGAAGGAAATGTTATTTTATAAATAATGTAACCTGTCTGGAAATGTAGTAGACATTGGCATCTCAGCTTGGTCACTATGATAACTCACATGTATACACAAAGACAGAGAGATGGGCTGACAAAGTCACCTGAACTTTATTTACTGATTACATTTATAGCCTGACATGCAATAAAAAGCTGCACCATGGAACATGTTCCAGTGAGACCACACCCGGAATACCACAACCAATTTTGGCCACCATACTACAAAAAAGACGTCAAGACTTCAGAAAAAGTTCAGAGAAGAGCAACTAAGATGGAGGCCACAGTTTATGTTGTTGTTAAATGAGACATTTGTTAAGTGAGTTTTGTCCCCTTTTACGACCTTTCTAGCCACAGCTGTTAAGTGAATCACTGCAGTTGTTAAGTTAGTAACCCGGTTGTTAAGTGAATCTGGCTTTCCATTGCTTGTCAGAAGGTCGAAAAGCTGCCCACGTGACCCCCCCCCAGGACACTGCGACTATCATAGCACTTATAGCAATAGCACTTAGACTTATATACCACTTCACAGTGCTTTACAGCCCTCTCTAAGCGGTTTACAGAGTCAGCATCTTGCCCCCAGCAGTCTGGGTCCTCATTTTACCAACCTTGGAAGGATGGAAGGCTGAGACAACCTTGAGCTAGTGAGAATCGAATTGCCAAAATCCTGGCAGCCGGCAGTCAGCAGAAGGAGCCTGCAGTACTGCATTCTAACCACTGTGCCACCAGGGCCCTTTTATTATAGCAATAGCTACAATAGCAATAGCAATAGCTCTTAGACTTATAACTGCTTTACAGCCCTCTCTAAGCGGTTTACAGAGTAAGCATCTTGCCCCCCAACAATCTGGGTCCTCATTTTACCAACCTTGGAAGGATGGAAGGCTGAGACAACCTTGAGCTAGTGAGAATCGAACTGCCAAAATGCTGGCAGCCGGCAGTCAGCAGAAGGAGCCTGCAGTACTGCATTCTAACCACTGCGCCATCAGGGCCCTTTTATTATAGCAATAGCTACAATAGCAATAGCAATAGCTCTTAGACTTATAACTGCTTTACAGCCCTCTCTAAGCGGTTTACAGAGTAAGCATCTTGCCCCCCAACAATCTGGGTCCTCATTTTACCGACCTTGGAAGGATGGAAGGCTGAGTCAACCTTGAGCCGGTCAGGATTGAACTGCCAACCTCTGGCAGTTGGCAGTCAGCAGAATTAGCCTGCGGTACTACGTTCTAACCACTGCGCCACCAGGGCTCTTACCGTATGAACACGTTGCCAAGCATCCAAATTTGGATCACATGACCACAGGGGGGGCTGCAACGGTCATAAGTGTGAAAAATGGTCATATATCACTTTTTTCCAGTGCCGTTATAACTTTGAGCGGTCGGTAAACAAACGGTTGTAAGTCAAAGACTACCTGTATTTTTATTATATATCTGCATCCACCCTGAAAAGAACTGGAACTTTTTTGAAAAAGTTTCATGTCACTATTAAAATTTCCCCAGTTGCTCCCTTCCCTACTTTTCTCTTTTTGTTGTAAGTTTGTGTTTTAACCTTTTATCTTTGAAACGTAATAAAAATTCTAAAACAAAAAAATAATAATTACTCTTCTAGCAATGGAGGACCTGGCGAGTTCAGAACATAGCTCACTGTATAAAATTTTAAGTCAGCGTGACATTTCTTTGTGATTCATCCATCTCAGCTAATACTGTATAAATGCCATCAAAGCAATTATAATAATCATTGTTTAAATCCTGGCTAAAGTTATCGAGAATAACAAAAGTCTCTGCTTTCCTCCAAACCTTCTGAGAAAATTCAGACTTCTGTTCAAGGAAAAGAGGCTGAATATTCTCTACTTTACAAATTATAGGCAGAAAAAAAATCCTAGTTGGATGAACTCCAGTGAGGTCAGATCCATCCCTAAGGAGGACAAATTCATGTCAATAATAAGAGGAATATTGTATCCATCAGCCATATATATCAAGGGCACTACTATTCCTTAGCCATTAAGAGCACCCTGATCTGTCTAAGGAGATTCTCAATCATCCATCTTTGGAACACCACCTTGAGTACTAATTGTCTCAATCAATCAGAATAAAGCTGGAAGGGATCTTGGAGGTCTTCCAGTCCAACCCCCTACTCAAGCAGGAGACCCTATTCCAGACATGTCAAGCACAAGGCCCGGGGGCCGGATCCGGCCCGCGAAGTGGTTTCATGTGGCCCGTGAAGCCATCCTGGAAACAGTGAGGGAACGGCCCCCACTGCCTTGGCCCTGGCCCAGAGACCCTCCTCCTGCCATAGACCCTCAGATCTGTCCCACTCCTGCCCAGGCCCCCATAAGCACCCTTGATGTGAACGATGTAGAGCTGGCCACGCCCACCCAGTAGGCCATACGCACTCTAGCCACACCCACCCAGTAGGCCACACCCACCCTGGCCATACCCACCCGGCCCCCTGAGGGCAACCACAATGCTGATGCGGCCCTCAGTGAAATTGAGTTTGACACCCCTGCCCTATTCCATTTCAGACAAGAAGTGGTCCAGTCTCCTCTTAAAAACCTCCAGTGATGAAGCACCCACAACTTCTGAAGGCAAGCCATTCCACTGGTTCCATCTCCATAAAGTGATACATCAGTTGACTTAATTTAGGAAATGATTTCTACACCTGGATGGGCTTTCATGCTGAAGCTGCTGGCTTTTCTTGGTTGGATGTCTTTTCCATTACGACGTCTAATCCAGGAACTTCAGAAAGGGCCATGAACAATTTATATTTAGAACAAATAGCAAGCAGGAATTGAATTAAGGGACCGCCAGACCCTTCCAGCAATTTAAATACTTTTGTTCAGGGCTTTTTTTCTCATAGAACGCTCAGAAAGGAGTTCCGGCACCTTTTTTGGATGGAACCTTGTAGGATAGGCAAGGCAGGTTGTATGACATGTGTGAGTTCCGGCACCTTTTTCTTTTACAAAAAAAGCACTGCTTTTGTTGATCACAGACAGGTGTTGAAACAATTGTTCCTTTACTCAAGATTTATATAATCCTAAAGCCAGATTTGTTTATGCATCTTCTACTGTTCATACTCTTCATCGTTGTCTCAGAAGGATTCTTCGTATCTCATATCGGGACCATGTCACAAATGAGGAAGTTACACAAAGAAGTAATTCTGAAAAACTCTCTGAAATAATGACAAAACAAAGAATACGCTTTGCTGGAGAGGTGCTCCACTTGAGTGAGCAACCTCCAACAAAGATCGCAATCAACTGGATACCATCAGATGGTCTGCGGAAAAGAGGCAGGTATAGGTATATACAGGGGGCTGGACTAGAAGACCTCCAAGGTCCCTTCGTATTCTATTCTATTCTATTCTGTTCTATTCTATTCTATTCTATTCTATTCTATTCTATTCTATTCTATTCTATTCTATTCTATTCTATTCTATTCTATTCTATTCTATTCTATTCTATTCTATTCAGTTTGGTGCCACACATTTCAGGAAGGATGGAAGGATGCAGAGACTGTAGCTGCAGACTGAGAACTGTGGAGCACACTTGGGCCCCAATGTGCTTAGCACAGGACATAACAATAACAATACTGCAATAGTGGCGAATATCTGTAGCTCAGGTGTAGGATGAGAGTGAAGGTTCATTCTCCTAGCTAGTGGGTTGGTTTCTGAATGTTTCGTTACCAGGCTAGGTAACATCTAATACCCACACCAATACCAAACAGCACCAGTTTAATTGGAGCAACACAAAAATCATCGGCCACACTACTAACCCACCACGCTCGTGAGTTCACCAAAGCCTGGCACTCCACAAGCAATTCCATCAACAGACACATCGACCTAAAACCAGTTTACAGAACCCTTAACCAACCCACACAAGGGCCCCCACCAGCAGTTCACCTCCCAATGACCCTGACCTGACATACGTAACTTCCCCATCACAAGACCCATCACAAGACTCCCTGATGACTCACACCTGACCCACCGCAAGACCCTCACTCAATACCAGTAGGAGCTAAGTAGTGAGATGAACTTGTTCAGACTGACTGTAAGACTTTGAACTATTTTTTTTCCTTCCATCCCATCTGACACTTTTAATACCTGTTGTCAGAAGGGGAGGGAGAGAAAGTAACCATGAAATAAGAAAGAGTTATAGAGTTTCAAATCCTCCACTTAAATTTAAATGCAGTGCAAACACCAGCTTCCCAGATTTAATTGTCTTTTCCACAGTAACCGTGTGTCAACCTCTTCTAAAAGCCTATTAATTCTGTAATTTAGTGCTCGAACAAGTTGTGAGACAGATAGAAACTCTGCTTGATTTTCTGTCACTTTCTTTTCATTGAGTAACTGTCACGGGCATCACAGCGTTGGGCCTGCTTTCTCCTTGAAACCTTTCAAATCTTATAAAGAGGGATGAGGGGGAGATTTTTAAAAAAGCAATTTATAGTCATTTTAGTGCCTCAAAGAAAAAGTGCTTAGCCATCATTTATTAAAATAGATCGTATAACAGTAAGTGCTGTTATTCTAATCAGCCCTCTTGATCACATCATGTGACGGAGGCTGGCAAAGGATCCAGATTAAGATAGTAGATTTGGGCAGCTCAAGAAAATGTTCGTATGGAAAAAAGAAAACCAAAAACATAGCATGGTAGCATAGACACCAAGGAAGGACTCCCATACAATCCCAGGGTAGAATAGGAGGAAAAAGAACTACCTGAAATTGGAATTGTGGCATTGTGCAGTGCTTTGCATTCAAAAAGAAGGAAATAATAATAACAAGATGAAGAAGAAGAAGAAGAAGAAGAAGAAGAAGAAGAAGAAGAAGAAGAAGAAGAAGAAGAAGAAGAAGAAGAAGAAGAAGAAGAAGAAGAAGAAGAAGAAGAAGAAGAAGAAGATGTTGTTGTTGTTGGAAGGGATCTTGGAGGCCTTCTAGTCTACCCTATACTATTTCAGTCAAATGGCTGTCCAGTCTCTTCTTAAAAACTTCCAGTGTTGGAGCATTCACAACTTCCAATGCTCTGCATAAAATTGTTTCTTATGCAATCAGTTTTGGTCACCATATCACAAAAGAGATGTTGAGAGTCTGGAAAAAAATTAGAGAAGAACAAATAAGATGATCAAAGCCCTGGAGGCTAAAACATCCAAAGAACAGCTGCAGGAGTTGGGTTTGGATAATCTAAAGAAAAGAAGGAATAGGGGAGACATGATAGCAGTATTCCAGTATCTGAGGGGCTGCCACAAGGCGGAAAGGGCGAGGTTGTTCACCAGAGCACCAGAGGGCAGGACGAGAAACAATGGCTGGAAACCAATCAAGGAGAGAAGCAACCTGGAATTAAGGAGAAACTTCCTGACAGTGAGGACAATCAACCAGTGGAACAGCTTGCCCCCAGAAATCGTGTGCACTCCATCACTGGAGTTTTTTAAGAAAAGACTAGACAATCACCTGTCCAATCACTGCTTCCTCAAAACTACAGAGATGCTACAGTCTTACCTGCCTCCATTTAGTTTGATGCCCATACATAAAGCAGCCAAGAACAGGGGTGTGCAAAATATTTCATGTTGAAACAGACCAAGTTTGGAACAGGCCATTCTTTTTTGAAAAAAAAAGCCATAATGGAATGGAATGGAATATTCTTTATTGGCCCAATGTCAGCTGCCATCTGGCATTGTGAGATGGTTAAGGGAGGGAAAAGTAGGACTTAGATTTTGGCACACAAGTCTCAGTTCTGACTAGGCATTACTGCACTACACTTGATCTCTAATAAACTATACAATTCTTGACAAAGGGAGCCAAGAATCATTTCTATTTAGAGATTCAACTAGTGGCAGGTCCAACACCAGTGGTGGGATTCAGCCGGTTCTCACCAGTTTGACAGAACTGGTAGCTAATTTTTTCTTGCCCAGGCCCAGAATGGACCTCCAGAAGCGGCATCCACACAGAGAACAAGGTAATATACTCATAAGATACCAATACATTGGAGGTCCCTAGTGGGCTCGCATAGCATGTCTCCACAACTCTTTAAAGCAGCCCCAGAAGAAAAAAACAGGAGTCACCTACAACATACAATGTAATGACTGCAATTGCCACTAGATAGGACAAACAGACAGAACTGGCAGAATGCATCCATGAACACCAACTGGCAGTCAGAAGATATGATGAAAACTCTTTGATTTCACAACATATGGATAGACTTAAACATAGTTTCATTTGAGAAACATAGCTGACTCAGGAATTCTGGGAATTGAAGTCCATGAGTCATAAAAGAGCCGAGGTTGCCTACCCCTCGTCTAGACCAAGCCAAGTCCAAAACTGCTAGGAAATTTCTAGAAGCCTGGTACTCTGACAAATTAGCCATCAATAGACACACAGACAAAAACAATATCTATATACTGTGGGAAAGAGACAATCAACAAGCCAAAAGGGGAACAAAAAGACCCAAACACTTCCTCACCAGCAATCAATGAGCAATGCTCCCCAATGGGTGCTAGCATGTGGAAGCTTAGAAATGCTAAATGCTAAATGAGTGTGTTTTGCATGCGAGAGTTGTCTTGGGAGTTTCCCGGTACTCCCATGTTACACCTTTGCTCCGCGAGCTGCATTGGCTACCGGTTGCTCTCCGGGTGAGGTTCAAGGTGTTAGTTATGACTTACAAAGCCCTTCATGGCATGGGTCCGGATTACCTACGGCAACACCTGCGGCCGGCGTCAACTTCCCTCCATCCAGTGCGCTCCCACAGAGAAGGCCTCCTCAGGGTGCCGCCGATCAAAGAATGCCGATTGGTGGCCCCCAGGGGGAGAGCGTTCTCTGTGGGCGCGCCAGACCTTTGGAACCGCTTACCGGTCGAGCTCCGGATGGCCCCCGACCTTCGCTCCTTCCGGCGCGATCTCAAAACATTCTTTTTTGAACAAGCTGGCCTGGTCTGACGGGATGGGGTTGGGTTTTTAAAACTAGTTTTAATTTTAATATGTATTGATTTTATGGGCATGATGTTTAATGGCTTTTTAATTTTTGTATTCGATTTTTATTGTGTATTGCCCTGTTCACCGCCCTGAGTCCTTCGGGAGAAGGGCGGTATAGAAATCAAATTATTAAATTAAATTAAATTAAATTAAATAATTAGCAAAATTATTTCCCCCATTTAAAAAAAATGGCATCAGAATTAGGCTTCCATTATCATAAAAGCAAATAGCAAAATCAGCTTTGTATAAGCTTTCCAGTGAAATAGATCAGTGAAAAATCCTTTGTAGTGTGTTTATACAGATAGTCCTTGATCAATACACCCAAACTGAAACACCCAAATTGAACACAATTTGGAACAAACAGCTTCCATAAAAAATGACCCTACATACTTACCTAAAGAGGACGACCAATGGAAACATGTCAATTTTAGAAGAAAACAACAACCAAGATCTAAGTCCTGTTATCTACCGTAATAATAATAATAATAATTTTATTTGTATACCGCCCTTTCCCGAAGGACTCAGGGCGGTGAACAGGGCAAACATGTAAAAATACAAAAATATAAAAGTTAAAAAAGAATTAAACATATGCCCAAGCTAAAAACATTAAATACATATATTAAAATAACAATAAAAACCCAAACCCGTCCCCCATCAGGCCAAGCCGCCTTGTTCAAATAAATGCGTCTTCAGATCACGTCGGAAGGAGCGAAGGTCGGGCGCCATCTGGAGCTCAACCGGCAACTGATTCCATAAATCCGGGGTGCCCACAGAGAAGGACCTCCCCCTGGGGGCCACCAAACGACATTCTCTGATCGGTGGCACCCTGAGGAGGCCCTCTCTGTGGGAGCGCACAGGGCGGAGGGAAGTTGATGCCAGCAGCAGGTGCTCCCTAAGGTACTCCGGACCCATGCCATGTAGCCCAGAGGTCCCCCACCTTTTGGGCACCAGGGACTAGTTCTGTGGAGAGAGGTTTTTCCGTGGACCGGAGGGGGTGTGGTTTTGTGTGCTGCCTGCATCCTGCAGATGGGGCTTTGCTTGTTTGTGTGGACCAGTTTCTGGCATGCTGCAGCCTGGTACTAGTCCACAAACTGGGGGTTAGGGACACCTGCCCTAGCCCACTCCAATGAAGCCCCTCTGGAACTCAACAATTACTTTCATTACCTCCCCCTGGAAGAAAATATACAGACACTCACAAAAGACCATTAATTTATAGTTTCTAAAAAAGAGGCACTATCCAGCATTACTGTGACAGGAAGAAAAGTATTCCAGACTTTCCGAGGGGAAAAATGCAAATATTGGCAATAGGAGATTCAGTTCTTAGGAGAACAGAAATTATAGTCTGTAGACCAGGGAGTCAATCTAAGTAGGTAAGGTATATTGTCTCCCTGGAGCAAAAATCAAAGAGAATAGAATAGAATAGAATAGAATAGAATAGAATAGAATAGAATAGAATAGAATAGAATAGAATAGAATAGAATAGAATAGAATAGAATAGAATAGAATAGAATAGAATAGAATAGAATAGAATAGAATAGAATAGAATAGAATAGAATAGAATAGAATAGAATGAATTGGAAGGGACCTTGGAGGTCTTCTAGTCCAGCCCCCTGCTCAAGCAGGAGGACCTATACCATGTGATTGTCCAGTCTCTTTTTAAAAACTTTCAGCAATGGAGCGCCCACGATTTCTGGGGATAAGTTGTTTCACTGATTGATTGTCCTCACTGTCAGGAAGTTTCTCCTTAATTCCAGGTTGCTTCTCTCTTTGATCAGCTTCCAACCATTGTTTCTCATCCTTCCCTCTGGTGTAACTGAGTACCTTATTAATCAACCCCAAGGACTACTACCCTTTTCTTCTCCTACACGTGGGGACCAATGACACAACAATGAATCTGAAAACAATAACAAGAGATTATGAACAGCTAGGGAAGATAGCTAAAGAAATAAGAGGTCAAGTTGTGTTTTCATCTATACTTTGAACAAAAGGCCAACATCCAATAAAGGAGCAAAGGATTTTAGAAATGAATCACTGGCTTAAAAACTGGTGTCATCCAGAGAACTTTGGTTTCCTAGAACATGTTCTGCATTACCTACATGAAGGGCTACTGGCAAGGGATGGAGTGAACTTCACAAGAACTGGAAAGAATATATTCTGAAAATGACTGGCTCATCTTATGAGAAGGGCTTTAAACTAAAATTGAGGGGGGGCAATCACTTAAATATGAGCCAGCAGTATGTGGTAGCAGCCAAAAAAGCTAATACAATCATTGGTTGTATAAACAGAGGCATAGAATCAAAATTATGTGAAGTATTAGTACCACTTTAATACTGCTTTATAAAACCTTAGTAAGGCCACACCTGGAATATAGCATCCAGTTTTGGTCACCACATTACAAAAAAGATGTTGAGAGTTTGGAAAAAATGCAAAGAGCAACTAAGATGATTAAAGGCCTGGAGACTAAAACATATGAAGAGTGGTTGCAGGATTTCAGTTTGGCTAATATAGAGAAAAGATGGAGTAGGGGTGAGATGGTAGCAGTATTCCAGTATTTGAGAGGTTGCCACAAAGAGGAGGCAGTCAATTTATTTTCCAAAGCACCAGAAGGCAAGACAAGAAACAATGGATGGAAACTAATCAAGGAGAGAAGCAACGTACAACTAAAGAGAAACTTCCTAACAGTGAAAACAATTAACCAGTGGATCAGCTTGCCTTCAGAAGTTGTGGGTACTCCAACACTGGAAGTTTTTAAGAAAAGACTGGACAGTCATTTGTCTGAAATGGTATAAGGTTTTCCTCCTTGAGCTGGGGGTTGGACTAGAAGATCTGCAAGGTCCCTTTCAGCTCCATTCTGATTAACTGTTCAAAGTTACAATGGTGCTGAAAAAAGTGACTTTTGACCAGTTTTCCCACCTACAATTGTTGTAGCATCCCCATTGTCACATGATCAATATTTGAAGACTTGCCCACTGGCATGTATTTATGACAGTTGCACTGTGCTGGGGTCATTTATGATCTTCCCAGTTAATTTCTGACAAGCAAAGTCAGTGAGTGAAGCCAGATTCACGTTAACAACTATATGAGGCACTTAACAACTGCATAGCTTCACTTAACAAGTGTGGCAAAAAAGGTCATAAAATGGGATGCAACTCACTTAACAACTGTCTTGCTCAGCAACAGAAATTGAGCTCAATTGGGGTCCTATGTCGAGGATCATTTAGCATCCTTGTTCAGCTCATGGACACGACGTTTTCCTCACTTTATCTGTCCCTTATTACAGCCTTTCTGCTCTTTCCCTATTTCTAATTTTGATTAAGTGGTGTATTCCCCTTGGCTCCAATGTGTGACTGCTCTGGGTTCATTAGGACTGTAAATGCCATTCTAATATAGTAAATATCATCTACATTGGTGCCAGTCTATAATTATCAGCAGAACAGGACTCCTCATTTTTCAAACCAATGTAGGAAATTGCTACAGTATGGTTGCAACTTAATGAGAAACCCTTAAATAACATGGTTTAAAGCACTATTTGTCAGTGTTGGCATCTTTAGGACAGGGGTATCAAATTGCCGGCCCACGGGCCAACTGCGTCATAGCAAAACTGCACCCACCCCATTGCCGGCAATGGAAAAAAAGTCATAATACATCGTGACACATCATGTGATGTTGCTAGTTTGACACCCCTGCCTTAGGAGGTGATGACCTCAGCATGCTGTTTGGGGACTTCTGAGAGTTGAAGTCCACACCTCTTAGTTGCCAAGGTTAATAAACACTGTTACAACATTGAACTCTGGAAGTTGAAATCCACACAGTTTGCAATTGCTGAAGATGAGAAAAACCCTTCTAGAGGTTCTTCAGTGACAACAAAATTGTGGGTCTATTTTCCTAGCTTCTGGTTTCCCTTTTATTTTTATATCTATCTCAGATATTCCCCATCCACAGAGGCCACGAGAGTTTTAAGATCTCAGGCCAAGCCAGGAAACTCAGTGCTTCGGGAGTAGTTAAATACCAATAGATGGGCCATGGCAATCCATTCGAGACTTGCCGATTAACCTTTATTGCTTATTTTTGAGCATTAATTTAATGTGATGGCATTTAGAGCACCATATGGAAGTGAACCTTTCAAAGAAGGTTGTGATCTGACTTTTTTAATCGCTGACTATAAACAAGGCAAGGTTGACATCTTCCCAGTTTTTCTCAACTTAAGAGTGGAAAGTAAGTGACCATCAGCATATTGAAGTTCCTCTCCTCTGTCTAAGATGGATGAACAGTTTCATTCTGTTTCATTTGCTAGTGCATTATTATTATTTTTTTTAAAAAAGATATTTCCAAATACTATCTAAATGTACAGGGATACATACTGTATTTAAATGTGCATCCCTCATGGCAAGACGGGGAGCAAATAAATGTAATAAATAAATCGCTTTCACAACAGGTGTTTCGATATTTTTATTTTAATTTAAACTGTCTAGAACTGTGTGGCAATAGTCAGAGAAATGCTAGGGAAAAAGTTAGACTTGGGCTTTATCCTGCTTTAAAACCATCTAGTTATTAATTTGTTGCTGGTTTTTCTGAAAAATAATTATAGTAGTAGATGTGGGCAATTTTCCCTAAATTTGGGTAAGTAAGGTGGGCAGGAAGGGGAGTCCTCAATCAAGGTGGCAGTCATGATTGTGTAACTGAAGTCTTGCCCCCAACATGCAGATAAAAAGTGGTGGGTCTTCAACTGTATCTCTTACTGTAGATAGCATCTTGAGATTTTTGACTAATCCATTCACAAAAGATCAATATACAGTAGGAGAAGAATAGGCAGAGCCTGGGGGTGGAGTCAAAAGAGGAATTAGCCTAGAATCATTACATTCCCACAAATGATCTAAGTCCAACTTCTTGAATTCCTTTAAGTCTTATCTAGGGTCAACTTAGTGCTGACTGTTAATTGACTATATTGTTGTATAGGCATGAGCAATAAATCATCTTAACTGGAACTAAATATGCAGTCCTTTGCATCTGAGAGGCAAGGGATCACATATAGAAAAAGAATGAATTCATCTCCATCTCTCTCTCTCTCTCTCTCTCTCTCTCTCTCTCTCTCTCTCTCTCTCTCTCTCTCTCTCTTGTTTTGCAGTTTCCATAAGCACTACTTCTAGTTATTCTGCACCCCATTCTCTTGCACACATAGCCTAAATTGAAGGACATGCAGACCGCCTGTGCTGCCACCACGTGGCTGTTTTGGGAAATTATGCATTATGCTAATGGACCAGTTAATCCCTCCCTCTTTGTGATGTATTTCCCCTCTTTCTTAGCTAACTTCCTCCTTCTTGTTGGCTCTGGGCCTGATATCCTCCATAACCAGCAGACATGTGACAACAGCAGACATGTGCTCCAGATTCATGTGCAGATGCTGTGAGTTATTACCAACTTCTGACCTTGGAAATACTGTTCAAACATCATCTTAACGCACCCCACCTGTTGTATTCTACTCTACATGCAATAAAGGTATTTTAGATGATAAAGGGTGTTTCCACGAGTTCAACTATCTGGAGAGAGAGCTGTTAATGGTAATGGCATCTGCTTATATAGACCATAGAAGTCTTAACAAGGGATTAATTACAGTACAACGGCTTTGTATCCAGAATAGTCAGAAGTTGGTAATAACTCACAGTGTCTGCACATGAATCTGGAGCACATGTCTGCTGTTGTCACATGTCTGCTGGTTATGGAGGATATCAGGCCCAGAGCCAACAAGAAGGAGGAAGTTAGCTCAGAAAGAGGGGAAATACATCACAAAGAGGGAGGGATTAACTGGCCCATTAGCATAATGTATAATTTCCCAAAATAGCCACGTGGTGGCAGCACACCGCCCATGCTTTGTTGTGCACATATACATAGAAACACACATATATGGAGAGAACAATAATAATATATGGAAATATATACCGATACCCCCTTATTGCCCGCAGTAGTATACCTGATGGTCATCTGAATTACATTCACCCATTCCTGTCCATTTTAGTTCGCTGATACCTAAGATGTCAATGTTCAGTCTTGTCATCTCTTGTTTGACCACATCCAGCTTTCCTTGATTCATGGATCTTACATTCCAGGTTCCTATGGAGAAAAAATCTTTACAGCATCGGACTTTCCTTTCACCACCAGACACATCCACAGCTGAGCGTCCTTTTGGCTTTGGCCCAGTCGCTTCATTCTTTCTGGCGCTACTAGTACTAGCCCTCTGCTCTTCCCCAGTAGCATATTGGACGCCTTCCGACCTGAGGGGCTCATCTTCCAACGTCATATCGTTTTGCCTTTTGGAACTGTCCATAGGGTTTTCATGGCAAAGATACTGGAGTGGTTTGCCATTTCCTTCTCCAGTGGATCACGTTTTGTCAGAACTCTCTGCTATGACCTTTCCGTCTTGGGTGGCCCTGCACGGCATAGCTCATAGCTTCATTGAATTACGCAAGCCCCTTCGCCACGACAAGGCAGTAATCCATGAAGGGGCAGCTGATTATATTACCCATTAAACACACACTTTCACAGATGCACACAGTGTATTGTTCTCCATGGCTCAGGGTGTCAATTACTTCTGAGATGTTTTCATTCTCCCACTCAGCTTGTAGTTTAGATTGTAAAGGAAAAGTGGAAAATGTGTTTGTCTGGTGGGGAACAGAGGGCAATGCAAAAGAGCAATAGCGCTTAGACTTATATACCCCTTCACCATGCTTTATAGGCTTCTCTGAGCAGTATATAGAGTCAGCATATTGCCCCCAACAATCTGGGTCCTCATTTTACTGACCTTGGAAGGATGGAAGGATGAGTCAACCTTGAGCCGGTCAGGATCAAACTGCTGGCAGTCGGCAGAATTAGGCTGCAATATTCCATTCTAAGCAGTGTGCCGCTGTGGCTCATGCATACATCTAGAGCACAGTCACTAAATTCTGAACCCCGACGCTGCCCAACACAAACTATTCTTGGATAACCTTTTTTTGTACCCCCATAAAAGAGCTTTGTTATGGAGAGGCATGAAATCCTTTAAACAAAGAGACTGCCTGGTACTGTAAACGGCAAAATTTGCTTTGACAGGCGGCTATATTATCCATTAAATACACACTTTCGCAGACGCACACAGTATATTGTTCTCCATGTCTCAGGATGTCAATTACTTCTGAGATGTTTTCATTCTCCCACTCAGCTCGAACTGTAGATTGTAAAAGAAAAGTGGAAAATGTGTTTGTCTGGTGGGGAACAGAAGGCAATGCAAAATAGCAATAGCACTTAGATTTATATACTGCTCAGAGCAGCTGTACAGGCATCTCTGAGCAGTATATAGAGTCAGCACATTGTCCCCAACAATCTGGGTCCTCATTTTACTGACCTCAGAAGGATGGAAGGCTGAGTCAACTTTGAGCTGGTGAGGATCGAATCCCTGGCAATCAGCAGAATTAGCCTGCAATACTGCATTCTAACCACTGCGCCACCATGGCTCCTTATGGCATAATATTTCCTCAGAGTGACCCAGAGCAAACTCAGATTGGTCCAAACTGATCCAGACACACAGCTGGTTCATGCTTTCAGTTTTCCAGGATCTAGCCTTTAACCACTACACAAAACTGCCACAACACCTCTTTAAATTGCTCTATTGGGAACCCCTTTTTAATATTCAGTCAAACCCTGGGGCAAAGACAGAGCTGTGGGGGAATTCACTCAATACTTTCCTCCAGATGGTAATTCAAGGGACCACCTCTCCCCAATTCTATCTAGCCTTTGGACTGTAATCTGATTGATGAACCTTACTTATTTCCCTTTATAAGTTTTAACATTTGTTTTAAACTCTGTTTTTCAGCTATGCTTTTATGCGTACATGGTTTTATTGTGTGGTTGTAAACCATCCGGAATCATTTAGGTGATATGGGTGGTGCAGAAATGTAATAAATAAATTAACCTACCCATTTTATGCCATACAAGGCATGTACAGAAAGAGGAGAAGGTCAAAGAACACAACACAGACCCAAAAGAAGATGGAGGGACAACGGCAAAGGTACACTACCTTATCAAATAAAAATGGCTAAGAATGCCATAAGGGCAAGAACCAGAACTTTGTACTGGTACTGCCAGTGGTAAAACATGATTAGGGGGCTGGAGGCTAAAGCATATGAAGAACGGTTGCAGGAATTGGATTTGTCTAGTCTAGTGAAAAGAAAGACATGATAGCAGTGTTCCAATATTTGAGGGGTTGCCACAAAGAAGAGGGAGTTCACCTATTCCCCAAACCACCTGAGGACAGTACAAGAAGCAATGGATGGAAACTAATCAAGGAGAAATCTAACCTGGAACTAAGGAGAAAGCTTTCATGGGAACAATACCCGGATGACCTTCATGAAGCGATTGCAATACCCTGTCCCTTAATGAGGTGGGAACAATGACCATGTTCACCCAAAGAATACAACCTTTATGAGCTGAGAGCTCATGTCTCCTTGTGAAATACCTCTGAAACTCAGGACCTGGGCTTTTATCTAGCCACCCCATGTGTACCCAAGAGAGCACAGCCATTTCTGCAGCTATGTCCCTCACGTGGAGGGGAAACTCCAGCAAGTCCTGAATGGACAAAACGTGGGCTGCTGGGGCCAGATCTGGTTCGATCTGAGACAGTGGAAGCCTGCTCAGGCCATCTGCATGGCCCATATCCTTGCCAGGTTTGTGAATTAGCTTAAAGCTGTAAGCCGATAAAAAAATGGACCATCTTAGCATCCTAGGGGATAAGATGTGGGGTGTCTGTCTGTCTGTAGTGAATAACCCCAATAGCGGTTTATGGTCTGTAAAGACCGTGAAGTCCCTGCCGTATAAGTAGTCGTGGAATTTTTTTACTCCAGCTACTATGACCAGTGCCTCTTTGTCGATTTGAGCGTAATTACGCTTGGCGGAGGACAGTGTCCTTGAATAAAAAGCAATTGGAACTTGAGTTCCATCGCTCTCTAAGTGACTCAGGACAGCCCCCACCCCATATGGGGATGCATCACACGCAAGGCATATTGGCATTGATTCCTTAAAGTGAGTGATCGTGGAACTGACAAACAGAAGAGCCTTCAATTCTTGAAAGCTTCTTTTGTGAACACTAGTCCACTTCCATGCAGTATTTTTCTCCAAGAGCCAGTATAACGGCTCTGCCACAGCGGCCTTGTTAGGAAGGAATGCGTGGTAAAAATTTAGGAGGCCTAGGAATGCCTGCAGCTCTCCCTTCGTTTTGGGGCTAGGTGCCATCTGAATGGCTTTTACTTTAGACTTAGCAGGGTGGATGCCGTCAGCATCTATACGGAAACCCAAGAACTCAGTTGAAGGGACTCCAATACTGCACTTATTCTTTTTAAGCTTGAGGCCTGCTTCATGCAGCCTTTGAAAGACGGCTCTGAGCCTCCTTGCTAGCACCTCAGTGGATTCCCCGGCGATGAGCACATCATCAAAATAGGGGCAAACTCCCAGAATGCCCTTGAGCGTCCATTCCATAATGCCCTGAAAAATGCCCGGGGCTACACTGACCCTGAATTGCAGGTGCTTTACTTTAAACACCCCCTGTGGGTTACAATTGTCTGTGCCGTGGCTGTGGCCTCATCAACAGGAAGCTGTTGATAGGCCTGAGCCAAATCTAATTTTGCAAAAATTGTACCGCCTTGCAAAGATGCCAGGATGTGGCTTACTACTGGCACTGGGTATGTATGCTGTTTGAGTACACGGTTAATTGTGCATTTGTAATTGGCACAGATTCAGACCTCCACGTTGGCTTTTAGTGGCATGACAATAGGGGTCTCCCATTCACCCCCATCTACTGGCTGCAGTACGCCCTGTTCAACAAGTTTATCTAACTCAGCGTCTATCTTGTGCTTGAGAGCAAATGGCAGGAGGTTTTTTTGCAATTTGGGGAATGAGTTTTTCCAATCCTATTTGGAATTGCTGGAAACTGAACATGGGACTTTCTGCAAGATGGCAAGGACTGAGCTATGGTGCCTTCGGATGTGTGTGTGTGTGTGTGTGTGTGTGTGTGTGTGTGTGTGTGTGTGTGTGAGAGAGAGAGAGAGAGAGAGAGAGAGAGAGAGAGAGAGAGAGAGAGAGAGAGAGAGAAGAGAGAGAGAGAGAGAGAGAGAGAGAGAGAGAGAGAGAGAGAGAGAGAGAGAGAGAGAGAGAGAGAGAGAGAGAGAGAGAGAGAGAGAGAGAGAGAAAGAGAGAGAGAGAGAGAGAGAGAGAGAGAGAGAGAGAGAGAGAGAGAGAGAGAGAGAGCTGGCTGCATTCAAACAAGAATAAAAGAGCATTACAGATTCTTTATACATGGAGGTCACCGTTTAATGGATTCTGTGTTTTCTTTTTCTTTTTTCCCTTCCTCACTTACCAAGATTGCTGGAATTGGGTATGTCTAGTTCAGTGAAGAGAAGGTCTAGTCGTGACATGATAGCAGTGTTCCAGGGGTTGCCACAAAGAAGAGGGAGTCAATGGATTGAAACTAATGAAGGAGAGAAGCAACCTAGAACTAAGGAGAAACTTCCTGACAGTTAGAACAATTAACCAGTGGAACAACCTGCCTCCAGAAGCCGTGAATGCTCCAACACTGGAAGTTTTTAAGAAGAGATAAGATAATCATTTGTCTGAAATGGTATAGGGTTTCCTGCTTGAGCAAGGGGTTGGACTAGAAGACCTCCAAGGTCCCTTCTGTTTGGAACGTGGCTCAAGATCCAAAACAAAGAAACTCACTTGGAATTCCAGCAACAAAGTTTTTATTTCAAAAGAAGCGTTTACAAAGGCTTGGTGGACTGAAACACACACAGGAGTTCAGTCACCCCTTACAGAGCTGTTTGACACATTTTTATATCCTATCCCCAACGCAGATTCCCCCTCCCCTATTGCACTCAACGCCCCTTCCCTAATCATCCGATAAACTTTCCAGACCGCCTAAAACCACTGTCCTTCCCATGTTCCAGGAAGCCCCTTTGTCCATATCCCATCTTTCACCATCTAATTTTCTGTTACCACAGTCCATCTCCTATAGTTGTTTCGATATTTCCTCTTACAATTTGTAACTTCTGCTTTTCACATTTGTACTTGTTAATACTTAGATAAAATATTATTTCTGATCTTCAGTTGGCTTCTGCTTCAACCTTTAGACTCATTAGAAATTTCTGAATAATACTTTTATTCCTTTCACTTCCAACTTCTTCTTCTTCTTATTATTATTATTATTATTATTATTATTATTATTATTATTATTATTATTATTATTATCATCATCATCATCATCATCATCATCATCATCCCATCCATTTCAATGTCGCCTCTTTTTTTCCTAATGCAATTTCAGCCATAAATAGTTCATCTCACTGTCTTCCACTGCTTGGGAAGCAACTGCAAATGTGATGGTAAAAATCACCTTTGGAAAATGATTTCCAAAATCGAAGCAGCCAGCAACATAGTTTGTTCAATATGTAGGTGTCCATAGGGCATAGAATTTCAGTTCATTTACTTCTTCAAAAGCAGAAAGTAATTGTGTTTCCATAGCAAAGGGGGAAAAAAGGAAGGAAAGAATGGCAGGAGGGGGGGGAGGGCCGTACTTGACATTTGGGAGCAATATTTTATCATGTGTGTCACCCACCGGGAAAGAGGAACATGATTGCAAAACCACCAGTGCACTCTTCTGCCATTTTTCAAGCAGGTAATCTGTGACTAATGGATTGAAACATAACCCTCGTGAAAGAGGCATAATTAAATCATTAAGAAAATAGGCATGGTCATAAATAAATGGTAATTGATAAAACAGGGATAATAAAATCGGCATAAAAGGGGGGCATAATTAAAGAAAGGATGACATGGGTGGAATTTAAGAAAGAGAAATGGGTGTGAACAATGTCAGGCACAAGAAGACAATGTAGGAAACTTGGCTTGACAGGAATGCATGTGAAGGGTTTCCTGGTCAACCATACGTGCAATGGGAGTGTGAGGCACATAATAAAAGTATATGTTAAAAGTTTTCACAATATAGATCAGCTTATATTTTATAAAAACTATTTAGAGCCAGTATTTCAAGGTATAATCATGTAGGCAAAGCACAGCCATATTTAACCTTGCTAAAGTGATGACACACACAACTTTTGATTTGAAGCAGGCATTAGTTACACTGTACAGATAGGCAAAGGGACGTGGTGGCTCAGTGGGTTAGGATGCTGAGCTTGTCGATCAGAAGGTCAGCACTTTGGTGGGTCAAATCCCGAGTGCCGCGTAACAGAGTCAGTGCCTGTTACTCGTCCCAGCTTCTGCCAACCTAGCAGTTCGAAAGCACGTAAAAATGCAAGTAGAAAAATAGGGACCACTACGGTGGGAAGGTAACAGCGTTCCGTGCACCTTTGGCGTCTAGTCATGCTGGCCACATGACCACAGAGACGTCCTCGGACAAGCGCTGGCTCTTCGGCTTTGAAACGGAAATGAGCACCAGCCCCTAGAGTTGGAAACGACTAGCACGCATGTGCGGGAGAACCTTTACCTTTACCTTTATAGATAGGCAAGGGAACGGAGCTGAAACATTTGAATTATCCAGCTTAGACAAACAGGCTCCTACTGGGAGCTGAGTTGGTTGAATGTCACCAACACAAAAAGGAAAAGATAAAGGTAAAACAAAGGAGAATTATTATTAATTGTACAGCTGCGGTGTCTAGCAGTTGGAATGCATGTGACCAGACTGGACTTAGCAACTGGGTCCAGAAAAGAAGGATGTGGCATGTTCTACAGGACAGGATATAGAAGTTTACAATGAACTAATTTGGATGTGGCCCTTTACTTGAAGGTAGAAGAGTCCACCAGCCTTTGCAAACGTTACAATAAAACCGGTTTTGTTTTCCAACACCCTTGGAGTTGAATTTTATTCCTCACAGGAGCCAGGAGCATGATGAAGCTGCTAAAAATACTATCTTAGGGTGCATTAACAGGAAAGAAGCAGCAGTTGTTCTATTTTCTCCCCCAATTAGATAACATGCAACATATTGTATCCCGTTCTGGCCATTACGGTTCAAAAGGGAGAGTGCCAAATTGGACCATTTGATTTATTTGCTTCTTTGTTTGATTGACTTTTATCCTGCTTTTATTACTTTATCAGTAACTCAAGGTAACAGACATATCTAATACTCCTTCTTCCTTTTGTTTTCCCCCACAATAACAACTCTGTGATGTGGGTGGAGCTGAGAGAGAGTGATTGGCCAAAGTTAGCCAGCCAGATTCCATGCCAAAGGCAGGACTGGAAATGCCAGACTCCTAGTGATTGGCTCAAAGTCACCCAGCTGGCTCGGATGCCTAAAGTGGGACTAGAACTCACAGTCTCCTGGTGATTAGCCCAAAGTCACCCAGCCACCCTAAGGCAGGACTAGAACTCACAGTCTCCTGCTTTCTACTCTGGTATCTGTCAGACCTGCTCCAGTCTGATCCCATAGGGAAGTAAAACTCTGAACTCCATTTGAAGTGAAAAAACACTTTTACTAATTGCAATAGAGTCGAGCAGAATCTAAAACTCTCCCGCGCCAACACAGAACTAAAACACCTGATTTCCCCTAGCCCTCCCCACATGGTCCATCTGAGCATAGCCAATCCAGCACCACTGTAATGTTATGAGAAACTCTGGGGTTTGGGGGCTGGTAAAATTCCACACTCAGGGCAAACAGCCTTGAAGATGCTAATGCGCCAGCACGAACCAGATTCCAAGCTGCTCTGTTCTTCCTCAACTGTCAATTCCCCCCTCCCAATTTCCCGCCATAAAGGTATACAGAAAATTGCCCATTTGTTCCCCCCCCATTCCCCATTGATGACAGAACTCTGGCAAGGTGCCAAGCTCAAGCTGATGGTTCTGACAGTACCTTAACCACTGCAGCAAAGCATTTCAAGAAGGGCCTCCTCCTCCTCCTCCTCCTCCTCTTTGCCTAGAGGGGAGAAATACTCCTAGTTCATTGATTGTGCAGAAGAGCTGAGTTAATCCGCCTTTGAATAAATAAATACTTTCAGCCTGACCAAACTTGTGAGAATTCTATAAGACAGGGTTGATGCTATTAATTCCTTTTCTTTAGCAGGGATGTGGGGCAGGGGAACGATCTGTTTTATTGGCATTCATGTTTTTGGTCTGTCTCTCAAGTACAGGCAATCTATATGTTAAATATCTAAGCCGTGTTTATTTTCCAACAAAATCTGTGATGCGTAATGTGTTTCCCTATTTTCTTGTTGCCACAACCGATCGATTTATCTACGATTTGACTCAAAGCAGGTTTCTTTTTGCATCTGTGAGAACCTTTTTTTTTCTTCTTTTTCTTCTCTTGCCCATGAATGTTTTCTTTGCTTCGGTTCAGATCAATAGCTTTTCCACAAGAGTGGCAAGGTGGTGAGAGGAACAGAAATTATTCCGGGGGCAAATGGCCTTCTGAGCAAACAGACGCCTTTGTGCCCTTGATAAAATTTTCCACTCGGCAAGGGCTGGTGAAAACGAAAAGCAGCTGGCCAAACAGGCTGTGAAAAAAGGTTGCTCTTGGTAATGAAAAATAAGAAGATCCCTGCAGCTCTGCCATGAAGTTAAAATGAAATTCAGCATCCTGGAGAGGCGCTGATCGCATCTCCCAACGGGTAACTTTTCCCTTGTCTTCCCAGTTTCAAGGTACAACACCACGAAGCAAATGACTTCCTTTTCCCCAGATGGAATGCATTTTAACCAGCTCATCTAACACAATTTAAATTCTCCTCATCCTGGATTTGACGTGTTCAGGTGTCTGTCCACTGGCATCCACCAGGTGTTTTGACTTCCATTCCTGTTGCAATTATTCTTATAAAACTAAACAGAAAGCAATGTGGTTGCTAAATGCCAACTTCTGTAGCTACTTTACACTTGTCAAATATTTGTCATCCTTATTTACTCTCTCTTTTTGTATAAGTGTTTATCCGCTTCTTGTTGCCTTTCACCAGCTTTACCACCCAGCAAAACAGCTGCCAAAAGAAATCATCAGCATAAAGGCCACTGCTATCCAGGGGGGAAAAAAGAGTGGACTATATTATAGCAATGTTTCTCGGTCTTGACAACTTTAAGATGTGTGGACTTCAACTCCCAGAATTCCCCATCCAGCAAGACTGGCTGGAGAATTCTGGGATTTGAGTTCTACATTTCGTAAAGCTGCCAAGGTCAAGAAATAGTGTACTACAGTGTTATGAGGCAGCCAGGTTTACTGTCCATATTGTTGTTGTTGTTAGCTGCGAAGTCGTGTCCGACCCATCCATATTTCATTCCATTTTTTAAAAAATCCACCTTTTTCTTTCTTTCACTAAACTGGCAGGAATAGCCAACACCCCAGAAGAGAAACTCAGGGTCCAAAAAGATCTTGACAAACTTGAACAATGGGCCCTATCCAACAAAATGAATTCTAATGTGAAGAAAAGCAAGGTTTTACACCTGGGCAGGAAAAATGAAAGGTACAAATACAGATTAGGGGAGACCTGGTTCAAAAATAGTAACTGTGAGAGGGACTTTGGAGTCCTAGTGGACAATCACTTAACTATGAGCTAGCAGTGTGCAGCAGCAGCTGAAAAAACTAATACAATCCTGGGTTGTATAAACAGACGTAGACTCAAGATCACACAGAAGTATTACTACCACTTTATAAAACCCTAGTAAGACCATACTTGGAATACTGAAGCCAATTTTGGTCACCATACTACAAAAAAGAGGTTAAGACTTTGGGAAAAGTTTAGAGAAAAGCAACTAAAATGATCAAAGGCTTGGAGACTAAAACACATGAATGGCTGCAGGACTTGGGTTTGGCTAGTCTAAAGAAAAAAAGAAACAGGGGTGACATAATAGTATTTCAGAATTTGAGGGGCTGCCACAAAGAAGAAGGGGTCAAATTATTCTCCAAAGGACCAGAGGGCAGGACAAGAAACAATGGTTGGAAACTGATCAAAAAAGAGAAGAAACCTGAAATTAAGGAGAAACTTCTTAACAGTGAGGACAATTAACCAGTGGAATAGCTTCCCTTCAGAAATGGTGGGTGCTCTATCACTGGAGATTTTTAAGAAGAGTCTAGATAGTAACTTCTCCTGCTTGAGCAGGGGGCTGGTCTAGAAGATGTCCAAGGTCCCTTTCTATTCTATTCTGTTCTGTTCTGTTCTGTTCTTTTCTGTTCTGTTCTATTCATTCTCACATTTCTGTACCATCCATGTCACCTAAATGAAATAAGGGAAATCTCATAAAAATAAAATTTACTGTGCGTCCTGGGGTCATGTGATCACTTTTTGTGTCCATCGGACAAGGGAGAAGCCAGATTAACTTAACAACCCTGTCACTAACTAAACAACTGCAGCAATTCAACAACTGTATTAAGAAAGGTCGTAAAATGGGATAAAATTCACTTTAAAAATGTCTCACTTAGCAACTGAAGGCATTTGTACTGAAAAGGACATTCAGAAATAAGATCATAACAGAGCAATTCACTTTCTGGGAGAGTTTTTACAGTTCACACTGAGTCGGTGTGATCTCATAGGGATTTTTAAGAAACAACCTGACACTGGGTACTCTGTGTTTCTGAATGACACCACTGGTGCTAATTTTCTCACCAACTTTAACAATTTTTGATGGAGACAAAGGCACCAGCTGTTGCACATGAAAAGTGATGTACATGGTTGCAGGCTGGAACACAAAGGAAGGATAAGGTTTTTGCACAGGAGTAACTGCTGTCAAATCTTCCCTTGTTAAGGTTACAAGAAGCAAGATTCTGCTTTGCCATTTATTGGGAGGAGGAGAGGGGGAAGAGGAAGAGGAGGAGGAGGAGGAGGCCATAATTAATATTAGGAATAAAATATCTATATTTCATCCATTTGTTTTCCTTATTGATATTACCCCTTAATGGAAAATGCAGAGAAATTGGCACAGTAAATTTTATTTTTATGAGATTTCCTTGATTTCATTTAGGTGACATGGATGGTACAGAAATGTGAGAATGAATGAATGAATGAATGAATGAATGAATGAATGAATGAATGAATGAAAGAAAGAAAAAAAATCCCATTACAGGTACGACCAGTCATTTAGTGACCCTTTGGAGTTACAATGACATTGAAAAAAATGACTTACAATTGGTCCTCACATTTATGACCTTTCCAACACCCCCACTGGTCATATTATCAAAATTTGGGTGCTTGGCAACCGGCATGAATTTATGATGGTTGCAGTGTCCTGGAGTCAGGTGTTTGCTATTTGCAACCTTCCCAGCCAGCTTCCGACAAGCTAAGTCAATGGAGGAAGCCAGATTAGATTGACCATCACATGATTCACTTAAAACCATGGCAAAAAATGTCTTAAAATCAGAAGTGACTGACTTAACAACAGAAATTCTGGTCCCAATCGTATGGTTAGTCAAGGATGACCTGTAATTACATCAGAGCAGCTAAATGTCCATTAGTGCATTAACTCAGCAACAATATGATATAACAAAAGAAAAAAAAGACAGGATTTCAAACAAGAAAAGAGAAGTAAGGTTCCACATGTGTCTTCTAAATACAGAAAATGTGACTATTTGTTTCAGAATAGGACCTGAATTAAAAGTCATGGCAGGCAGGCAGGCAGGCAGGCAGGCAGGCAGGCAGGCAGGCAGGCAGGCAGGCAGGCAGGCAGGAAGGAAGGAAGGAAGGAAGGAAGGAAGGAAGGAAGGAAGGAAGGAAGGAAGGAAGGAAGGAAGGATAATTGACTTTCTATCTGAGGATGAGGAACAGAGGAAGAATACTAAAAGGAGACCATAGTATTGCTTTATCATATGTAAATTTTGCTGGTAATAGAGCATCAAGTTCAAAGTTTTCTTGGAGCCAAACTGAGAAAGAGTTTTCTTGCCAAGCTTTCTTTGTAGCAATAATAGCACTGAGCCATTAATCAATGCCTGGATTGTTTCAAGCCCACCATCGTAACAAGTAAGGTGAAACCTATATAAAAGTGGCAAAATGTTAACAAACTGCATTAAAATGTGCAAAAATCAGCAAGAACATTAAAACATTGTTATTACAGCAGATAAAAATAATGGACAAATACCAGGGGCTTTTATAAAATCACTTCTGTGTTTAGCATCAGCCTGTGCAAAGCTTGCTAACCTCCATATCTAAATACATTAAATATTCAGTTGTATGTAAATCAGGCTGAACTGATTTCCCTATCCGCATGCTAAAATGGAAATAGGGCAGGCAATACAGGTAGTCCACATTTGAGTCCAAAATTTCTGCTGCTGAGTTAGGCATTTGTTAAGTGAGTTTTGCCCCATTTTATGACTTTTCTTGCCACTGTTGTTAAGTGGATCACTGCAGTTGTTAACATAGCAACACGGTCGCTAAGAGAATTTGGCTTCCCCATGGGCTTTGCTTGTCAGAATTCATGATCCCGGGACAATGCAACCATCATAAATTTGACTCAACTGCCAAGTGCCTGAATTTTGATCACATGACCCATGGGGCTGGTGGAGTGGTTGTAAGTGCGAACAATGGTCATAGGTCACTTTTTTCAGTACCGTTGAAACTTCAAACAGTCACTAAATGAACTGTTGTAAATTGAGGATTACCTGAATAACTCATTCATAAAGGCTAATTTAGTGACTTTTAACCAGTCACTTTCTGTCAGTACAACCTAATTCATAGACTTGTTGGTGGGATAGAAACTGACTGAATGAATTAATAAACAAATAAATTGAATGTAATCTACCATGTAAGCCAGCGCTGCCCATCCTTTCTGGGTCAGCGGCCCAGCATGGGGGATGGGGGGAGGAAAGGATGGTTTTGTCTGAGAGACAGGTGCGTACACATGCGCAGCTTCATTTGTGCAAACAGTGCAAGTGAGGTTATGAGCACCTGCACCCATCATTTATGTGGCCTGGTTGCAAATAGGCCACGGCCCGGTAGTGGGCTGTGGCCCACAGGTTGGAGATCCCTAATGTAAGCCATCTTGAATTCCTGGAAGAAAGATCAACCTGATAAGATAGGATAATGTAGGGTAGGGTAGGGTAGGGTAGGGTAGGGCAGGGTAGGGCAGGGCAGGTCAGGGCAAGGCAAGGCAAGGCAAGGCAAGGCAAGGAAAGGAAAGGAAAGGAAAGGAAAGGAAAGGAAAGGAAAGGAAAGGAAAGGAAAGGAAAGGAAAGGAAAGGAAAGGAAAGGAAAGGAAAGGAAAGGAAAGGAAAGGAAAGGAAAGGAAAGGAAAGGAAAGGAAAGGTAGGGCAGGGCAGGGCAAGGCAAGGCAAGGCAAGGCAAGGCAAGGCAAGGCAAGGCAAGGAAAGGAAAGGAAAGGAAAGGAAAGGAAAGGAAAGGAAAGGAAAGGAAAGGAAAGGAAAGGAAAGGAAAGGAAAGGAAAGGAAAGGAAAGGAAAGGAAAGGAAAGGAAAGGAAAGGAAAGGTAGGGTAGGGTAGGGTAAGGTAGGGTAGGGTAGGGTAGGATAAGAGACAAGAGAGAAGAGAAAAGAGAAGAGATGATGATAAGATATAAGATAAGAAGATGAGATGAGATGAGATGAGATGAGATGAGATGAGATGAGATGAGATGAGATGAGATGAGATGAGATGAGAACCTTTATTGTCATTTTTTACTGTGGCACACATTAAAAATGAAATTCTGTTGTCTGCTCTCAAAAGAAAGTATATATCTATCTATCCATAAGCTCTATAGCAGAGATCCCCAACCTTTTGGGCACCAGGGACCGGTTCCGTGGAGAAAGGTTTTTCTGTGGACCGGAGAGTGTGTGATTTTGTGTGCTTTGCTTGTTTGTGCGGACCGGTTGCTGGCATGCCACAGCCTGGTACTGGTCCATGGACCGGGGGTCGGGGACCTCTGCTCTATGGAACAAAACTATGACTGAATCTGGATGTTCTGCTTTGGATACCACGAAGCCTCCTCCTGAAAGGTAACAAGGAAAACAGGACGTGAAGAGGATGTGTAGCGTCCCAGACAATCCTGGGGACCCTGCTCAAGCAAAGCTTATGTGCCATGTCCTGGATGGAAGGGAGTGAACTGCCAATAATCTTTTCTGCCATAAATAAATGAGTGCACGCAATAAGGATAGTTTACACCAACTGTACTTTGATCTGGAGCATTTGTATTACAAATATTTGTATACTGCTCTCATGATTTCTGATAGGTAAACCACAGGGAAGGAGGGGGAATAACACCTACTATTTTTTCACCAGCTTCTTCTCTTTCATCCCAGATTTCAAATGTATTTATGTCCCTGTGTGCCTACCATTTGCAAAACCTCACTTTAATTCCTCTGTTCCATTCAAACGGTTTGTATTGCTGATATTACGAAGCAGATATTATAAACGAGAGGCTAATTAATTTTGAAAGCTCTTTTTTACACCTTGATTGTTTCTAGAACTATGGAAGAAGCGTTTAGCGTTTGAGGTAACATGGAGAAAGCCTTTGCGATCAATTAATATGCGGTTCCAAAAGCTAGCAATTTGTTGATAATTGGAACTTGCCTTGCTCTGGGAGACAAACAAACAAAAAAAGCTTTCCACATTATTTTCGACATCATTTTATGCATTCAAATGAAACCAAATATTCTTAGTTGCTCCTTCGCTACATATTACAGGGCATTGGAGAGCTGCTTTGATTACATCATCATGGCTGCTATTTTAACTGAGGATAACAAGCTTATGTTACAGAGATCAAGGTGGCTTATATAAGAGGTTTCCATTTTATAGCCTCAATTACAAACCTGTGAGGTAGGCTGGATTGAAAGAGAGTGTTTGGTTTCTAAAGGAAGCTACTGAGTTTCTACAGCTAATGGGAGACCAGATTGCACACTTCCCAATCTTATCTATAACATTAATCACTACAAAGAGTCCTCTTCTTACAACTGTAAGAAAGATAGTCCATCCCGGGTGTAAGACGTAACGGTCGTATAATGAGTGGCCCTGCTGTTAAGCAACCATCACAGTCATTAATTGAACTTATGGGACCAGTTTTGCCAAAAACTGCCTTGGTGGAGCAGTGGGCTAATGCCTCCTTAAGTAACACCAGCTGCCTGCAATTAGTGCAGGTTCGAGTCCCACCAGGCTCAAGGTTGACTCAGCCTTCCATCCTTCCGAGGTAGGTAAAATGAGGACCCAGATTGTTGGGGGCAATAAGCTAACTTTGTAAAAAATGCCACTTTGGGGCGGGGGGGTGTCGAAAGCCCTAATAAGCAGGCATATACATAGAATGAAGGCTATTGCTAAGCACATTGATTTGTGCTTCTTAGATTGTAAGCTGCCCTGAGTCTTTGGAGAAGGGCAGGGTATAAATGGGATTAAAAAAACAACATAAAGTTTTTTGGCAAAACTGTCATAAAATGTGAGTATCTGACGTGCACTCACATGACCCGGGGGGGGGAAATGCCATCATAACTTCAGAAGCAGATCATAAGTAACTCAGGGGAGGTCCGTCATGACTTCAAATGGTCAATAAGCGACCAGTTTTAAGTCAACAACTACCAGATCTATCCTATATATCACATAAGATTCTACCATCATCATCATCTTTTTTTGCTGGGTGTCATGTGCCCTTTGGAGCCCGATTTGAAGGAGGAGAAGTTGGAACCAGGACCATCCAACGAGGATTGCACATCTCCCTTGGCATGTTTGCAGAGGCCAGGGGCTGAAGATGATGCTGTCCCAGGCCCCTCAGGCATTGGGGTTGGTGGTCGACCAGACGAGGAGCTTGCCTGCCTTCAGGGACGTGGGGGAGGATTGGCTGCTGATGGGCAGTAGTGCTGATAGGCAGCAGATCCCCTCCAATGAGGAACAGCTGCCTCCCCCACCCGATCCAAGGGCACAGAGAGCAGAGCATAGGCAAGCTCAGAGAAGGTCTGTGAGGCTGCTGGGGAGGTCACCCCACCCCTTCTCACAAGGAACACCTGGAGTGGATTGACTTAAGGAGAAGCCATGGGGAGCTAGTCTTTTCCAGGAACAATTGTTTGTTTTGGCTTATACTCCCCTGGCTTTGGCTCATGCCTTTTGCCTTACTTTGAAGACTGCTTTCTGCCTTTCGTCTTGGACCTTGCCTTTGACCTGAGGACTGCCATTTGTCTTGTGCCTTGACTTTGCCTTGTGGTCTACAGTTTGCCTCATGTACTCAAGGGGTGGACCGGACTTGGGACCCTGGACCTTGCCCTGCAAGCATGCTCCTACTCTGTGGACTTTCTGAATAGAATAGAATAGAATAGAATAGAATAGAATAGAATAGAATAGAATAGAATAGAATAGAATAGAATAGAATAGAATAGAATAGAATAGAATAGAATAGAATAGAATAGAATAGAATAGAATAGAATAGAATAGAATAGAATAGAATAGAATAGAATAGAAGCTGGAAGGGACCTTGGAGGTCTTCTAGTCCAGCCCCCTGCTCAAGCAGGAAAACCAATACCATTTCAGACAAGTGACTGTCTAGTCTCTTCTTAAAAACCTCCAGTGATGGAGAGCCCACAATTTCTGGAGGCAAGCTGTTCCACTAGTTAATTGTCCAAAGTGTTAGGAAGTTACTCCTTAATTCCCCGCTTGCTTCTCTCTTTGATCAGTTTCCAACCATTGCTTCTTGTCCTGCCTTCAGGTGCTTTGGAGAATAGTTTGACCCCCCTCTTCTTTGTGGCAGCTCCTCTGATACTGGAATATTGCTATCATGCCACCCCTATTTCTTCTTTTCTTTAGACTAGCCAAACCCAAGTCTTTAGTTATATATGGGCGGGTTTTGGGGGAGGACTGAGGGTGGCTGCCTTCAGGGTAGTGTGAAGTGGACCCTCACCAGTTGTTGGAGGGCCGTTTGTTGAAACACTTACTTGGAGCAATAAAGGATTCTCTAGAACAGGGGTCCCCAACCCCGGGTCCATGGACTAGCACCGGGCCGCGGCATGCCAGAAACCAGTCTGTGCAAACAAGCAAAGCCCAATCCACGGGGTGCAGGCAGTACATGAAACCAGGCCCCCTCTGGTCTGCAGAAAAATGTCTCTCCATGGATCCGATTACTGGAGCTCCAAATGTTGGGACCTCTTCTCTAGAGGGCTGCCTTGCCGGGTCATAGCACACGGTATCACCCTTACTGGTTTAATTACAGTCACTTGAAAAGCGAGCAAGCTTCATATCGTAGTGCTATGCTTCAAAATTTATCACACACACACACACTCCTATGTATTTCTGTGTTAAAAACTAAAACATTGCAAAATATATTCCTAGAATGTTACAGTCAACATTTTGCCCATCGTGGTCAAGCCATAAAGCCAGCAATAGGTGAGCCTGTATTTTCTGCTGAAAGGAAAAAAAGGGATTTATGCCGTTCTGAGTTTAAAATGCATGAAATGCAGTCTGCTTCCCTGGACTATCCCAACAGAATCGGTTGTCCTGACAAAGCACATTAGTCCCTGCAAAGAAGTAATGCAGAAGGAAAGAGTCCATCTCTTTGGAACCCACAAGGACACACATACACAGCAAATAAGAATCACTTTGATATCTCCCCAC
This sequence comes from Vipera berus, assembly GCF_964194415.1. Lineage (NCBI taxonomy): Eukaryota > Metazoa > Chordata > Lepidosauria > Squamata > Viperidae > Vipera > Vipera berus. The sequence continues at coordinate 349,732,431 of NC_138202.1, forward strand.
CAACAATGCCAAAGGCAAAACTTTGGACTAGGCTAAGGTGGAAACCTGGGAATGCTTCAGTACTGTAACAATACAGAGATTAGAAGATGGAGGGAAAAGTTAAATGTCTATGGACATTCTAGTCAGAGCTGAAGAAGCTTCTTGGATGAGAAGCGAAACGTCTTCAAAGAAACACAAGAAAGTCCAGTTGCCTCGTGAAAAAAAAAGCACCTTTGAGGGAAAAGTGATTTTTGCTATCCCTGTCTGAGAGGCTAGAGCCTGATGCTCTGAATTCATGGCTTAATAACACTTTTCACATTTCAAAACTAAACAAAATACAGTGTTCCAGTCAAAAAACAAAACCAGCTGGAGTTTCTCCTCCAGGAAGTTGAGAAAGCATGTGGAAAGATGAACCATTCCCTTCGGAGCTCTCCTGCACGCTGTTACGATGGCAGTGAGAAAGGCTGTCATATTTCAAGGAGTTTAGGGACATATTTTGAGATAATAATAATAATAATAATAATAATAATAATAATAATAATAATAATAATAAGAAGAAGAAGAAGAAGAAGAAGAAGAAGAAGAAGAAGAAGAAGAAGAAGAAGAAGAAGAAGAAGAAGAAGAAGAAGAAGAAGAAGAAGAAGAAGAAGAAGAAGAAGAAGAAGAAGAAGAAGAAGAAGAAGTAGTTGGAAGGGACCTTGGAGGTCATCTAGCCCAATCCCCTGCTCAGACAGGAAACCCTATACCATTTCAGACAAATGGCTGGCCAGTCTCTTCTTAAAAACCTCCAGTGCTGGAGCATTCACCACTTCAGAAGGCAGGTTGTTCCACTGGTTAATTGTTCTAACTGTCAGGAAGTTTCTCCTTAGTTCTAGGTTGCTTCTCTCCTTGACTAGTTTCCATCCGTTGCTTCTTGTCCTGCTTTCAGGTGCTGTGGAGAATAGCTTGACTCCCTCTTCTTTGTGGCAGCCCCTGAGATATTGGAACACTGCTATCATGTCCCCCCTCGTCTTTCTCTTCATTAAACTACACATACCCAATTCCAGCAACCGTTCCCTATATGTTTTAGCCTCCAGTCCCCCAATCATCTTTGTTGCTCTTCTCTGTACTCTTTCTAGAGTCTCGACATCTTTTTTACATCGTGGTGACCAAAACTGGATGCAGTATTCCAGGTGTGGCCTTACCACACCTTACCACACCTTCTCGTATTAAGAAAAGTCTAGAAATTTAGAGCTCATTCTGAGCTTAGCTATGTTTGTTTTTCCACTCTTCTTTGCTAATTTGGGGTGTGGGGGTGGAATCTCTACACAGCTCCAAAGCTTTTCTTATCTCTGAAAGAAAACACAATAACTTACCTTTGGTAGTAGCTGGAAACCCTTTATGGACTTTTTTGCTGAAAAAAGGGGGAAAAATGAACTTATTATGGGTTTGATGATTAGAAAGGGTAGACTATGGAAGAGAAGAGAATCTGATGTAATCTTTCAGAGCAAGAATAAAATATGAATGCATGATCTTTGGGAGGGAACTGTTATAAATTCAAATGGTTGGTAAGCAACCAGTTATACATTGAAGACCACCTGTCAGGCTGGCCTCAGCTTGAACTTCTAATTAAGAACAATCCTCAATACCATTCGCTGCGAAAGGTATAGTTTACTGGAAGTCAAGTGAATTATAGTAGAGCATAGCCAGAACTGAAAATTGTGCACCAAAATCCCCAAGTCTAACTTTTCCTTACCTTAGTTGCCTCCCATCACTGGGCTCCCATGTTCAATCAAATTCAAACAAGATGTTTCCAGAAAGGTCGCTTCAGACATAGGTTGGGTATGCAGCTGCATTCCCTTCCCAACAGGTTGATTTTGAAGCCTATCTCAGAGAGATACAGTGAACTTCAATGGATAAAGTCAGGAAAAAACAAATGCACAGGTACAGTATAGGTGGTACCTGACTCAATAGTAGTAACTGTGAGAGGGATCTCGGAGTCCTAGTGGACAATCACTGAAATATGAGCCAGCAGTGTGCTGCAGCTGCCAAAAAAGCCAACACAGTGCTGGGCTGTATTAACAGAGGGATAGAATCAAGATCACGTGAAGTGTTAATACCACTTTATAATGCCTTGGTAAGGCCACACTTGCAATACTGCATCCAGTTTTGGTCACCACAATGTAAAAAGGATGTTGAGACTCTAGAACAGGGGTGTCAAACTTGCAACGTCACATGACGTGTCATGACATATTGCGACTTTTTTCAATTGCTAGCAATGGGGTGGGCACAGTTTCGGCATGATGCATCCATCCCATGGGCTGGCAGTTTGACACACTTTCTTTAGAAAGAGAGCAGAGAAGAGCAACAAAGATGATCAGAGGACTGGAGGCTATAACATATAAGGAATGGTTGCTGGAATTGGGTATGTCCAGTTTAATGAAAAGAAGGATTGGGGTGACATGATAGCAGTCTTCCAAAAACTCAGGGGTTGCCACAAAGAGAGAGTCAAGCTATTCTCCAAAGCAGCAGAGGGCAGGATGAGAAGCAACGGATGGAAACTAATCAAGGAGAGAAACAACCTAGAACTAAGAAGAAATTTCTGGATATTTAGAACAATTAATCAGTGGAACGACTTGCCTCCAGAGGTTGTGAATGCTCCAACGCTGGAAGTTTAAGAAGAGTTTGGACAACCATTTGTCTGAAGTGATGTAGGGTTTCCTGTCTGAGCAGTGGGTTGGACTAGAAGACCTCCAAGGTCCCTTCCAACACTGTTATTCTATTCTATTCTATTCTATTCTATTCTATTCTATTCTATTCTATTCTATTCTATTCTATTCTATTCTATTCTATTCTATTCTATTCTATTCTATTCTATTCTATTCTATTCTATTCTATTCTATTCTATTGACAACTTTCGTGTCCCTCGAAGTCTCTCCTCTCCCATCTAGTCCCCTTAGAGTTCATGGCAGCTGATACTGAATGGTTGTGAAGTGCAAGCGTGAGGTGGCAGCTGACCCTTCCTGTATAGGCAAAATGATTATGTCATCGGCATATGATGGAACCGACAGTAGGGCTTGGGGTCAATTTAGGGGCCAATGAAGCTGACCCTTCAATCAGCAGTTTATGAAGACATCATCGCAAGAAATTGTGCTTCATGCTCTTTTGTTTGCTTGCCGAATGCGACTTAACACCCAAGCAGCCATCTCTTTAATTCATCCTTGTATGCTCTCCTCTGACTATGATTGATGGGTAATTCTAATGGTATTGCCAGCTCCATCAGTAGATGGTGTTGAAAGTCCATTTATTCAATGTGCTTTGACCATGGCAAACACCTCCAGTAATATAGACCTCCCCTTGGAACTAATAGAAACTGATATATGGAAAATGAAATCCACTCTTTCTCTCTCCTGCTGTGACTGGCTTCACTTTCCCAATCTTCATTTCTTCTACAAGAATTACTTGACATGCTAACATTTCAACAAGATTCTCTTCCCTCCCCTCCCCCCCTCCCCCATTTTCTCTCTCCACTCCACCCACAGGCTCCTGAGTTCTTTCCTCCAAGTAATGAAAATCATTTTGTTCGAGGATTATAAAACAGGCAGGACATAGTATTTGGAGAAGTCAGGGAAAGACGGAAGTGCACAGTGATCTGAAAGAGAAGCCTCTTCTTTCATACAGCACTGACTTCTTGCACAGACCTATTTCGGAGCGTGAAATGGATTAAAATTAAAAAGAAGGCATGCTGTTCCAACCCCATTTAAAATAGAAGGATATATTTTGATTGCTATGCAATCCCCTTCATGCATAACTGTCCCTATATGGATTTTTATCTTTATTAGCAATTGTACCTAGCTTGACCATGACTGATCTGAAAGACTAAGCAAGCTCAGATCAGGTTAGATCTTGAAAGGGCAATTTTGTAGAAGGAGAGCAGGCAGAGTTAAACATGTCATCAGTTTAGAGTCCTTGCATTGCCGCAAGAGATCCAAGTCCAGTCCCCCTTGAATTCCATTGACCCTTATTCTAGTGCCAATTTAGTGCTGACTGTTAGTTGACTAGATCCTTCCATATAAACTTGAGCAATAAATCTTTATGAACTACAACTTGGGGTATGTCTAGTTTAATGAAAAGAAGGATTAGGAGACATGAAAACAGTGTTCCAATATTTGAGGGGCTGCCACAAAGAAGATGGGGTCAGCGTATTTTCCAAAGCACCAGAAGGCAAGATAAGAAGCAATGGATGGAAACTGAACAAAGAGAGAAGCAACCTGGAATTAAGGAGAAATTTCCTGAGAGTAAGAACAACCAGTGGAACAACTTGCCTTCAGAAGTTGTGGGTGCTCCAACCCTGAAGGCTTTTTAAAAGAGACTGGACAACCATTTGTCTGAAATCATATAGAGTTTCCTGCTTGAGCAGGGGGTTGGACTAGAAGACCTCCAAGGTCCCTTCCAACTCTGTTATTCTGTTATTCTATGGTCCTGATCTTTTGCAAGATTGTGCAAAGAATCAAGACCATTCATAAAGTTGCAGCACAGATTTATTCAAGTCTATGCACAAGAATCTTCAATTACGTTTCCCAAAAAAGTATGGACGTGTTCATGACATCACCAGAAAATAGGCTTTACTCAAGGGAATCATTACTGTTTTATAAGCATTTTAAACCACCCATTAATATTCAAATGCCCATTATGTATCTATTCCTACAAAGATCGGGATCATGGTATTCTCTGTTGACATTCTATGGAAGCAAAAGTTGGACTTCAAAGAAGTAGGATAGGGAGAGCATTGACAACTTTGAATTTTGGTGTTGAAGAACACTCTCAAGAATACCGTGGACAGCCAAGAAAACAAACCAGTGGATGATCCAACCAATCAACCCAGAGTTCTCACTCAATGCACAAATGACCAGGCTCAGATTATCCTACTTGTTAGCAAAGTGCTTCTTGAGTTATCAAGAACCTGCACAGGCAAAAGCATACTGAGAATAGTAAGAGTCACACAGTAACCACACAGATACACTGAGTTGTGATAAACAGAAAAATACTTTACTATTAGGTGTAAAAACAAAAACACAATCCGAATAAACAGTCCAGGTCATACACAGATAAGCAACAGCAACAGTCCAGGGAGTATCCAAAATACAATGTCTTCTTACCGGTCTGAAGGTAGGCTATAACCATATGCCTAACACTACTTCAAACACATGTGAAAACCCAACTCTCTGAAAAAGGCTCTAATACTGGGAAAGAAAGAGAAGAACAGGAGGACCATCAGCAAGGTAGATAGACACAGTTACAATGGTGATAGCTGCTGTATAGGAAGACCTGAAACACCTTGCTAGAGACAAATCTTCATGGAGAAAATCCCCCTATATCTGATCTCTAGGAGTTGAAAATGACCTGCCACGTAATCAGTCAATCAATCAATTAAACCATCCCCCATAATCTAAAGTGGCATCTGAGGTTGTGAACAAACCTGCCTTGTTTCTGCACCAGCCTCCATCTGGATTGGCAGGACACTATATTCCTTTATCTTTCAAATTCAGGGGAATTTGAAATTCTCAGTCACAGCTTGCTACAACTTTTACTGACCATCTCCTTTTCTGGTTCACTGCAGCAAATGCTCCAGAATTGGACATTACATTGGCAAAAGCATGCCAATAACACCATGGATGTTATTGCATCACCATCTTGGATGACACCACCTATCTCCAATCTACAATGCAGCCCTTGCAGCAGTTCCAAGAAGATTCCACAACCAATTGAAGAGCCTTGGTGGAGCAGTGGGCTAATGCCTCCTTAAGAAACACCAGCTGCCTGCAATTAGTGCAGGTTCGAGTCCCACCAGGCTCAAGGTTGACTCAGCCTTCCATCCTTCCGAGGTAGGTAAAATGAGGACCCAGATTGTTGGGGGCAATAAGCTGACTTTGTAATAATGCTACTTGGGGGGGGGGGCGAAAGCCCTAATAAGCAGGCATATACATAGAATGAAGGCTATTGCTAAGCACCTTGATTTGTGCTTCTTAGATTGTAAGCCGCCCTGAGTCTTAGGAGAAGGGCGGGATATAAATGGGATTAAAAAAAAATTGCACTCTGACTCAGGTGATCCTGAGAGCAAAGATAAACCCCCAGGTGGCCTCAAGAGCTCTCAGGGATGCTGTAGTTATTATATATCGCCATACATAAATGCACATTACTGATATAACAAATGTTAAATACTTGAAAAAATGTTTATATTTCATTGGTTAGTTTGTGGTATATTAAAGGAACTGTGAAAAATAAAATAAACAAAAAACAAACAAACAAACAAAAAAAGAGCTCTCAGGGAGAATGTTTTTTTATTGAAAAGTTTTACAATACATTTTTGAATACAAACCCCCCCTCCCCCTCCCCTCTCCCCAACCCCCCCAATCCTCCCCTCCCCTCTCCCCTCCCCGACTTCCAAGAGCAAAATACAGGGTATAAAAATATAAACAAACATAATCTAAAATATGCAAACAACAATAAAATATTAAATTCTATCGCACTTTAACTCTTGGTAAAATAGCTACAAGCTAGTTATACATCATATATATCCGCTACTTATTCAAATGCTAAGTAAAACTTTTTAGTCCCATATTTATTCTGGATGTAATCAATCCATCTTCTCCACTCCACAATGTATCTCTGTTGCGATTGGTCTTTCAAATACGCTGAGATCTTTGCCATCTCCGCCAAGTTAGAAACTTTTAAAGTCCATTCTTCTATAGTTAATGACCAGATGACTGCAAAGAAATAAAATCCTTCCATCCCTGCAGCCTCCAACCAGTTAGAACCTATCGTTCCATCCTCCCCACCATTCACTCTCAATTGTCAGTACCTATCCTTCCATTCCCCCCCCTCCCCATCACAACTGATGAAGCTTCTTGGATGAGAAGTGTAAAGGTTTTGTTCTTCTTCCTCAAGGAAAAAAAAACCCAGCCCAACTGCCTTTTGAAAAAGCACCTTTGAGACACCATCTTGGATCTCCCACTGTCCTTCACTCTAATTAAAGGATAATAAGGAGCTATCCTTAAAGATCCTTTTCACACAAATCTGCAGATAGACTGGCTTTCATCCTCAAGTCTCTGAATTCGGATTCCGCGGGCACAGCTTTTCATTTCATGCCACAAGCTCTGGAAGGAACAGTAGGGTAAATAGTGCTCACTTTGAAACATGCTTAAGCTGGGCAAATTGTGATCAAATTAATTTGAAGCCAGGAGGCTATTTTTTCTTTCCTACCTAATGTTGACAACTTTATGGCTTTTCTGTAAAGCCAATAAATTAACTCACACATAGAGCGCCACGACTAATTACATTGCAATTGAACCAACGTTAGTTCCACGTCAACAGAGCTTGACCTTAAAAAGACTGGATCAATTACGTTTACCAACCTTCTTCCGTCCCTTCTTCTTGGAGCCCAGCCAAACCTTCACAAGAAATCGGAAAAATGAGAAGAGTTTAATACTTTCTGTTTCCCTGCTCCCGAAGACTAAATTTGCATATTGTGCATCTTTTTTTTCTTTCTTTCTTTCTTTTTTTGCAGAACTTTGTCTGCGGTGGGGGAGAGATGCTTAAATTGCAGAGGCTGGATAACTGCCTTCTAAATTCCCTGTTAATATGCAGAGCAAAGAATTAAGCAGGAAGCTTCTTTGAAGAGATAAGAAGGATCAACTGAGAAAGCTTTTCTACTAATCCCTTATCAGCATGCAGATCTCAGAACCAAATTGCTTACAAGTGTTCAGCTTCTTCCTTAATCCTCCTTAAAGCCACCGTTTGGGGCTATTTCCCACCTCGCACTTTCTCTCCTCTTCTTTAGACCACCTATTAATGTTTGAATTGAAGCTGGTTTCTATATCACTTACTGATTATTTTCTCAGAGTAAGTAACTAACACTGAGTCGGGTTTTAAAAACATGGCACTGCATCATGCCTACTCATCAAGTGGGTACAAGACCACACTTGGAATACTGCATCCAGTTTCGGTCACCATGATATAAAAAAAAAAAGATGTTGAGACTCTAGGGAAAAAAAGTGCAGAGAAGAGCAACAAAGGTGACTAGGGCACTGGAATGAATGGTTGACCAAGCTGGGTATGTCTAGTCTAACAAAGAGAAGGTCTAAGGTTGACATGGAGGGACGCGGTGGCTCAGTGGGTTAGGACGCTGAGCCTGTCGATCAGAAGGTCGGCAGTTTGGCAGGTCGAATCCCGAGTGCCACGTAACAGAGTGAGCGCCTGTTACTCATCCCAGCTTCTGCCAACCTAGCAGTTCGAAAGCACGTAAAAATGCAAGTAGAAAAATAGGGACCACTACAATGGGAAGGTAACAGCGTTCCGTGCGCCTTTGGCGTCTAGTCATGCCGGCCACATGACCACGGAGACGTCCTTGGACAAGCACTGGCTCTTCTGCTTTAAAACGGAGATGAGCACCAGCCCCTAGAGTCGGAAACGACTAGCATGCATGTGCGGGGGAAACTTTACCTTTACCTGAGGTTGACATGATAGCTTTCTTCCAATGCTAGAGGGATTGTCACAGAGAAGAGGGGGTCAACCTATTCTCCAAAGCACCTGAAGGCAGAACAAGAAGCAATGGATGGAAACTAATCAAGAAGAGAACCAGCCAAGAATTAAGAGAGAAATTTCCTGACAGGGAGAACAATTAACCAGTGGAACGACTTGCCTCCAGGAAGTTGTGGGTGCTCCATCACTGGAGATTTTTAAGAGAAGCTTGGACAGCCATTTGTCCAGAATGTATAGGGAATTGGAATAGAAGATTTCCAACTGTTATTCTTCTGAGGATGCCATTCTAATACATTATTTCTAGTGGTGCTTTCATTTACAGAAAAGAGGAGCCATATGGATGAATAAAAGGTAAAGGTAAAGGTTCCCCCGCACATGCGTGCTAGTCGTTTCTGACTCTAGGGGCTGGTGCTCATCTCCATTTCAAAGCCAAAGAGCCAGCACTTGTCCGAGGACGTCTCCATGGTCATGTGGCTGGCATGACTAGATGCCAAAGGCGCACGGAACGCTGTTACCTTCCCACCGTAGTGGTCCCTATTTTTCTACTTGCATTTTTACGTGCTTTCGAACTGCTAGGTTGGCAGAAGCTGGGACGAGTAACAGGTGCTCACTCTGTTACGCGGCACTCGGGATTCGACCCGCCAAACTGCCAACCTTCTGATCGACAAGCTCGGCGTCCTAACCCACTGAGCCACCACGTCCCTTATGGATGAATAGGGCAGTGTATAAAGCAATATAAAGGCTCTTGTGTTTAATTGTGTCAGGCAACATTTGCAAAAAGACAGAAATAACCTTGGATCAGGCATGTCAGTTTTCTGAAGTGCAAATTTTAACAAAGGGTTCAGCGTGATGCAGGTCAGCCCTTTGATCCTTTTTTTTTCAATCCAATCCACTCCCTCCCTATTCCTCATCCACATCGCCTCCCTTTGATTTTCTGATATATTACTTAAAGCCAGCATTCTTTAAGACATATGGATTTCTGGCTGGGGAAATGTGGAAGTTAAATTCCACCTATTGGCAGGTTGCCAAGTTTGAGAAACACTGATCTTGAATAGATGATCTAATAAACAAATGTGAAATATCTGTCTTGAAGTGTACACAAGTAGCCCTTGACTTACCACCATTCATTTAGCAACCATTCAGAGTTACAACGGCACTGAAAAAAGGTGGCTTATGAGCAGTCCTCCTACTTACAACCATCCCAGCATCCCCACAGGAGGATCTGTCCTCATCTCAGAGTAGCCCCCATAGAGGAAGCTCATGGGAGGCTCGCAGTGTATCACTCAGTAGGTGGGGATTCTCAGTAGGTGTAGCCTTTATATAGGCCCTGGATCAGGGGTAGGCAACCTTGGCTTTTTTATGACTCGTGGACTTCAACTCCCAGAATTCCTGAGTCAGCCATGCTGAGGGGAAAGGGAGAGGTTTCCATGCTGAGCCATGCTGGCTCAGGAATTCTGAGAGTTGAAATCCACGAGTCAAAAAAGAGCCAAGGTTCCCTGCCCTGGATCATAATAGGGCTTTGTTAGTGAACAGCACTTGCAAAATATATTGGTCACCAGTGTCAACGCTGCTAACATCGGATGTTTTTGCTTTGACAACAGTTAGAGATGCAACCATTTTCTTCTTATGTTTTACTTTTAGAGTTAGATGATGCTGGGGGGAGGAATGTGCATGAGCATTTAGGTAGACATAACAATACTGAACCTAGTGTGTGAACCAAGGTTGTTGAAATAAGAGATGATAAAGAATTGGGCTGGAGAACTGGAGGGAGAGCCTGCATTTCAAACTAATTGGGGAATGTGATTTATGACTGTTAATTGGAGGAGGGAATTGTACTTTGATACTATGTGTTCAGGGGAAGGGAATCCAGTTTTCGGCTTTGATTGTGTTGAGTGCCGATGCTATGCTTCCTAAATAAAGATTCTTTAAGGTAAACAACACCTCGAAGTTCTTTGAAGAGTTTCATTTGTCGGAACCATGACAACCAGTGAAACTCAAAGAGCCATTTTGGTCTGGTCATTAAGGCACCAAGCTAGAAACCTGGAGACTGTGAAATCTAGTCCCACCTTAGGCATTAAAGCCAGCTGGGTGACTTTGAGCCAGTCACTCCCTCTCAGCCCAACCCACCTCGCAGGAGGGTTGTCGTGGGGAAAGTAGGAGGAGAAAGGTTTGTTGGATATGTTCGCTGCCTTAAGTTATTTGTAAATACAATAAAGGTGGGATGTAAATGAAAGAAAGAAATAAACTCCCACAGTTACGATGTTACGCAACAGTACTGGAACCGTCCACAGATAAAGGCTACTTCAATCAATCAATCAGAATAGAGCTAGAAGGGACCTTGGAGGTCTTCTACTCCAACCCCCTGCTCATTTCAGATAAATGGTTCTCCAGTCTCTTCTTGAAAGCCTCCAGTGATGACACACCCACAAGTTCTGGTGGCAAGCTGTTCCACTGGTTAATTGTCCTCACTATTAAAAAGTTTCTCTTTAGCTCTAGGTTGCTTCTCCCCTTGATTAGTTTCCATCCGTTGCTTCTTGTCTTGCCTTCTGGTACTTCGAAAAATGTTGACCTCCCCCCTCTTCTTCGTGGCAGCCCCTCAAATACTGGAATACTGCTTCATTATGCACCAACTGACTTCTACTTGGTTCTCAAAGCTGCCCCGTGTTGGATGAAAAGATCCAATAATTTTATGTTTGTAATATCGATATCCTAGTCTGTAACTAGTATTGATAAATATATTTCTTTTTATTTGCAATACTTTAAGTTATCTCAACATTAGAATGTCAATAATTCTAATTAATGTATAACTATTCTTGTATCCAAACAACATAATGTGTCAAGATATACAATATATAATAAAAAGGGGAGGGGAAGGAGCAGCCCCCGTAATAAGCAAACTACAATAATCCATAATAATGTTAATTATCTGGCTCTACTCACAAACTACAGAGAAATACCTCTATACTCAGCCTAATTTAACCAATCTCAGCTAAAGGCTTGTCCAGGTAAGTGTGAAGTCTTCTCCTTCTCCTCCTGCTCCAGAAGCCCTTCTTTTGAGAAAAGCTGAATTGAGATTCATTTATTTGTGGTTCTTTCTCACAACCCAACTGAAGGACACCTCTGAAGGAGAAGGATGAGCGACAATGAAGCACAATATAAAAATTAATCAAAGATGACACTGAAGCTGATGAGAAAAATAATTCCTTTGGCAGAACACCGCCTTTTCTCTCAGTGTAACAGCAATTGTTTATCACTTGGAATGTTTTATTTATTTATTTTTATTTATTTATTTATTTGATTTATATACCGCCCTTCTCCCGAAGGACTCAGGGCGGTGTACAGGGCAATATAAATAAGAATACAGGATACAAGATTTAAAGTTAAATGATTGTGCCCAATGTAGTAAGTTAGTTAAAAACAATGTTAAAACCCCAAACCCATCAGACCAGGCTGGCTTGTTCGAATAGATAAGTTTTTAGATCACGCCGGAAGGAGCGAAGGTCGGGGGCCATCCGGAGTTCAGCCGGTAAGTGGTTCCAAAGGACTGGTGCGCCCAAGGAGAACGCTCTCCCCCTGGGGGCCACCAGTCGACATTCTCTGACCGGTGGTACCCTGAGGAGGCCCTCTCTGTGGGAGCGTACAGGACGGAGGGAAGTTGACGCCGGCAGTAGGTGCTCCCGTAGGTAATGTTCTTTAACAATTTGAACAAAGTGAAGATGCTACTATTCGGTTATGGGGAAAGGGGAGAAAATAAAATTATTCAGGAAAAACATGGCTTTGCAGACTCTTTTCCTCTTTCTTTCTCATACCAGGAGAGGGAGGGAGGGAGGGAGGGAGGAAAAGAGGGAGGGAGAGAGAGGGAGAGAGGAAGGAAGGAAAAGAGGGAGGGAGGGAGGAAGGAAGCAGATGGGAATGAGAAGCAGGGAAGGAAGGAAGGAAGGAAGGAAGGAAGGAAGGAAGGAAGGAAGGAAGGAAGGAAGGAAGAAAGAAAGAAAGAAAGAAAGAAAGAAAGAAAGAAAGAAAGAAAGAAAGAAAGAAGAAAGAAAGAAAGAAAGAAAGAAAGAAAGAAAGAAAGAAAGAAAGAAAGAAAGAAAGAAAGAAAGAAAGAAAGAAAGAAAGAAAGAAAGAAAGAAAGAAAGAAAGAAAGAAAAAGAAAAATAAATAAATGCAGGCAGCAGTGACAGACAATCAGACAGACAGGTACATACCTGCCTCTGAGTTTTGTTGGATCCAATGATTTCCTGGATATCTATGGAAGTATTTTGCTACTCCTCTTTGTAAGTTTAGTTTAGTTTACTTTAGTTTACTTTAGTTTACTTTAGTTTACTTTAGTTTAGTTTAGTTTAGTTTAGCTTAGTTTTTTCTTATTGTTGCTCTACTCATGTAGGACAGGGGTGTCAAACTGCTGGCCCACTGGCCAGATGCATCATGCAGAAGCCACACCCACCCCAGCTCTGGCAATGGGGAAAAATTTGCAATATGTCGTGACATGTCACGTGACATGGCGAGTTTGACACCCCTGATGTAGGAGGACTGGCAGAACCTGGGAATGGAATTAAAGGAGGTAGCAGCCTAGAATCCATACATAGCCACAAGTGGACTGACTCCCACCTGCCTTGAATTCCATTGACACTTATCTACCTCCAAGCAGGTGCTAACCGTCAGATGAGAAGATTCCTGCGAAAAGGCATGAGTAGCACTAAATCACTTTAATTGGACCTTCACACGTGGACCTGATCTCTTGCTCATGAGTGTCACACGTTCCCAATACATAATAGTACACCTGACATACCTAACTCCCTCAGTTGTTCATTCTACGGCTTAGCCTCCAGAGCCCTTAGCATTTTTGTTGCTTGTCTCTGCTCTCTTTCTGAGGTCTCAACCTCTGCTCGCAGACCGTCTACCCATGTCTTTGAATCAGCGTTTCCGGCTTGCACCCAGCCACCTCCGCCCTGCGTGCTTCACAGGGCAAAATGAACATGGCAGGGAAGTTGAGTCAAATCAGCACTAGAGTGTAGCATTCAGATAATGATTGCCAAAAGCTGTAACTTGTCAGCCTCCCAGAAAATGGTTCTGTGACTCTACAGGAAACGCCTGTCATTTCTTCTGAATTGCTTCCACTAAGCTGGCAAGCTTGCAGCAAGGAATCTGAGAGAGTTAGGACAAATGACAGTCATTTAGGATAGAAAGAGCTCAGGGGGAGAGAGAGAATTGGGCTGCTGGTTTGCTGAGACCATAAAAGAATTCCACTGTGCATCTGCGGCCAGGCCAATCCATTTTCAAAAAAGTCTTGAGCAACGCGATCTCTCATCAGGGTGGATTTATTACATGGTACAGGTTGTCCTCGACTTGCCACCATCTGCTTAGTGACCAGTCAAAGTTACAACGTCACTGAAAAATGTGGCTTACAACCAGTCCTCACACTTAACAACTGACACAGCATCCCCACGGTCACATAATCAAAAATTGTTGTTTGGCATGCGGCATGTATTTGCAATGGTTTAGAATAGAATAGAGCTGGAAGATACCTTGGAGATCTTCTAGTCCAGCCCCCTGCTCAAGCAGGAGAACCTGTACCATACAGGTGATTGTCTAGTCTCTTCTTAAAAATCTCCAGTGATGAAGCGCCCACGATTTCTGGGAGTAAGCTGTTCTACAAACTGGACTTTTTCTTTTGAAAAACTTTTGCTTCTCTGTTCCAATATCTCAGGGGCTGCCACAAAGAAGAGGGGGTCAACCTATTCTCCAAAGGCAGGACAAGAAGCAACGGATGGAAACTAATCAAGGAGAGAAGCAATGTAGAACTAAGGAGAAGTTTCCTGACAGTGAGAACAATCAACCAGTGGAACAACCTGCCTCCAGAGGTGGTGAATGCTCTAACACTGGAGGTTTTTAAGAAGAGATTATTAAACAACTATTTCTCTGAAAAGGTATAGGGTTTCCTGCCAGAGGATTGGATTAGATGACCTCCAAGGTCCCTTCCAACACAGTTATTCTGTTATTCTCATCCAAGAAGCTTCTTCACTTCTAATTAACTGATGAGGAATGGAAGGATTTACATTCTTTGCAATCAACTGGTTGTTAGCTGTTTGAAGGTCAGCTGTCAGCTCTCTTCAAGTCATTGAGGGTTTCTCTGTATACTCAGAATCACCTGAAAACACGCAAACAGATGTGGAAGCTTCCTGGGACTGGTGAAAGGACTGTGCTGTAGAAAGGGGATGGGTGGTGATTGATCCCTCTCCCTCTGTTGAGGAAAGGCTGTGGAAACCTGCCATGGGTTGCAAGTCTTTGGTGGGTTAGGTCCATTGGTGGAATTCAGCTGGTTTGCACCACTTTGGCAGAACCGGTAGCTAATTTTTTGTTGCCCAGGCCCAGAATGGACTTCCAGAAATGGCATCCACACAGAGAACCGGTTGTTTACATATTTGAATCTCACCACTGGCTAGCTCCAATGGCCTGTGAACCTCGTTCCTCCCCCAATACCCTTCCCAAGAGACCTAGCCTGCCCCACCACTGCCTGGATCCACTTCACTTTCACTTGCCAACCAATGTGAGGTTTAGCTGAAAAGCTAGTGATGTCAATGTTTCCCAAGGCTGGCCAGGAACAGGAAGTCAGCCAGCAAAGCTCCTGTCCCCTTGGGGGGACAGGTTGTGGTGCCTCTGGGGTCATAAGGATGGGTGCATGGCCAAGCACCTAAATTTTGATCCTGTGACCACTGCAATGGGCCACTGCAATGGGGAATTACATTGTGATCCTGTGACCACTTTGGGCAGGGGTCATGTCCCTTCACTCAGCACTATCCTAATTTCTAAAGGTCATTGAATCGGTGGTCCTATACGGACGTTTCGGATTCTGACCGCACATAAAATATATCATTTTTATGTAAGGAACCCAACAGGCCGTTTGGGCAATGTGTGGTCCCTCTCTTTCTTTCTTGTACAACTGACATTCAAATGATATATGTATTATGTCTTCTATTTCTGGGGTTCCGCAAATACAAGTACATTCGTTATAAGGGATTTAGGTAAACTTTCCTTATTTAACCATTGTGCTCATCTGCTCAAGTTTTGCTCGAGTAAATACCTCTCTAAGCCATTTGAGCATTTCTGTGTTTAAATACAATTTGGAAGGTGGCCTTATGACAGCTGATCCATTTCATCAAGCAACCAAGCTCAGAAAGATTGGTATATCAAATATGAATCTCCTGCTAACCAGGTTTCTTGTAAAGCTATTATTTCAGATCCAGAAAGGAATCTCACCAAATCACAGACTTTGCCAACCAGCTACATTCCAAGTTACAGTCTGAATTGTAACTTGAGACAATTCTGGATAGGATCATTGAATAGACAGTGATGATTCAGACAATCAATTTGTTTCTGGGGCCGGAACAATGTTGTCAACACTTCCTGTATTTACACAGTTATGATAAAATTCAGCTTTCCTCTCCCTATATTGTGATTGTTGTTATCATAAGAGTACGTACAGATAGTCCTCGACCTACGACCACAATTGAGCCCAACAGTTCTGTTGTTACGTGAGATAGTTATTAAATGAGTTTGCCCCATTTTACGACCTTCCTTGCCACAGTTGTTAAGTGAATCACTGCAGTTGATAAGTTAGTAACTTGCTTGTTAAGTGAATCTGGCTTCCCCAGTGGCTTTGCTTGTCAGAAGGTTACAACAGGGGATCACATGATCTTAGGACACAGCAATGGTCATATGTATGTACCAATTGCCAAGCATCTGAATTTTGATCACATGATCATGGGGATGCTGCAAAGGTCGCAACTGTGAAAAATGGTCATGTTACTTTTTTCAATGCCGTTGTAACGTGGATCAGTCACTAAATGAACTGCACTACCTGTATTTCTGTAAGCCACTTGGAGTCACCATGAGTGAATTGGGCAGCTCTATAAATGTTCTGAATAAAAAACAAATAAATATATTAGACAGTATTTAACAAACTACTGCTGGAGACTCTGTATTTGTGAACTGAGCAGCTACTGCTAGTGACAATAAATTCAGCCCGTCTCTCTAATTATAAGATCAGATGGAGGGTGGATAAGAGAAAGCTGCCTCAACTCAGGGCTCCTGTAGCATAGATAAAGTTGGCTTGCAATGATGAATGCCAAGATGCAGATGAACCGTTCTCTTGGGGAATGAGACCAGGGTCAGGGTCCATGCTGGGGCAGTCTGAAACAGTGTTTCTCAATCTCCACAATTTTAAGCTATGTGGACTTCAGCTCCCAGAATTCCCTGGTCAGCATGGTGAGGATTTCAATTCTGGGAGTTGAAGTCCACATATCATGAACTTGCCAACGTTGAGAAATACCACTCCAATAGATCAGGCTAACAGAGCCTGGAGGTGGCAGTCCTTCCGTGTTTCCCTGAAAATAAGATCCCACTGGAAAATAAGCCCTAGCATTATTTCTCAGGATGCTCATAATATAAGCCCCACCCCCAAAATAAGCCCCAGTTAAGATCGTCAGCCAGATGGACACATTTAGTACCTTATTTCCCCCCCAAAATAAGACCTAACTGGAAAATCAGCCCTAATGCGTCTTTTGGAGCAAAAATTAATATAAGACCCGGTCTTATTTTCAGGAAAACACAGTATAGGTATCTAGCTGCCAAACCATGTAGTGCTTAACAGGCCAGTTAAATCAGCATTTTAACTTGTCCTTGAAACTGAATCGATAACCAATGCGAATCTCCTGGTATTGGTGTTACTTGTTCCCACAGAGTCCATTAACACTCAGGGCACTGTTTTCTGGACCAATTGTAATTTTGCAGGATCCAATCTGGGTTGGTCACTGGCTCCAGCACAAATCCAAAAGCTCAGAAGTCAAAACCTTTGGTCTTGGTGACCAACCCAGATTGGATCCTGCAACATTATCCTGGGACATGTATATTTGCCTTTACACAATTGTTAATTTCCACATCGTTTTTAAAGGCCACCCCGTGTGAAGTGCACTGTAGTTGCAATACAGAAATGGTATTTTGGTTCCTGGTACAAATACCACATGGGGTTTTTCAAGTACCAAATTCCTCAAGCATTACCAATTTAAAAACTGGAATTCTGTAGCTGTAGAATGCAGGCCAAGGCATCAAGGAATTAAACATGGGAAATTGCTCTTCTCTTAATTATCCACCAGCTATTCCTCTCAGTTTCTCTCTCTCTCTCTCTCTCTCTCGTTTCCCCTTCTCTTCTTTTTCTTCTTTTAACCAGAGACTTGTAATATTTATACGAGTTCTTACTCAGTTAATGAAGCAAAGTAATTGAGCAGTAATAGCTGTTCCTTCAAGGTTCCAAAAATAAATGGGAAGACTGGAAATCAATGCATTGTCCGTACAGTGGGAAAAAGGCCTACATTTCCTGAGATGAAACGATTATTTGTTTTCTCTTTTTTTTCTCCATTGAGATGAAATAACATATTTCCATTTATATAAGACCAATTATACATGGGGAGGCAGGAAGACTCGAGAGATTTTGCTGAACTGCTGGTTAATAAGATGTGTCTGGAATTTCTCAGAATGTACTGAATTTCAGCGGCAAAGAGAAAAATAGACTTTCAAAGGAGAAGGGCAAGAAATTTCTGACCTTGGGTTGCTGGCTAATAGATAAATAGAGGATGTCAAGTATTCGTCCCGAAGAGAATCTCGGCTTTTATTTTGAAAGCTTAGATTAGATATTTAGATTAGGAGTCAGTGACTTGTCACTTCAGGCATCAAAGTATGCATTATTGGCAAAACTGGCCTCTTTCTAAAATAAAATTATTGTATTTATTTATAATCTAATGCTCATTCTGCTGTGGTTGTAACAACTCAGGGCATTCTATCTAAGAAAAATAAAAATATCACAATATCATTTAGCATAATACAATTTTTTACAATCAAGTGCCTAATAGACAATGTGATGACTGAGTCCATTAGTAATTACATGGTACATGTAAGCTTCTTCAAACTAAATCCAATATTACACCCTCCAATCGATCCTTTCTCTTATGGTAATAAACATTTTTCCGCACTAAGCAAATACAATTCTTATTGTTGTTAGTAAATAAACAATTGCATATCAACATTTGTTAGACTTTTCTAATAGTGTCAATAATAGTTTAAAATATCTTTTCTAACCAAAACATATCTTAATTGCATTTGCACTCAATATCCATTTATTCAACCCATATCCTATTTTTGCTTTTTTCAATTTAAGTTTCCCATCCATGTTCAAAATATCCCAATCATTTATAATTTTAAAACAAGTTATATTTAGGTAACCAAAAGCTTCCCTTATTCAAACTTCTTAGCTTATTCTTATTTCCCTTTTCATATCAAGATATGATATTCTGATTACAAATCCTATCTATCTAGTTATAATAATACTTCTATTTCTAGCAATCTATTCTTAACCATATTCAGACATCTAATTAGTAATATAACATCCCCTCAAACAGGTCAATGCTTCTGTTTCCTTCAGTCTTACTCTAGCTTTCTTCCTTTGCCAACTAACTTTCCAAGTCAGTGCATTTAGATCATCAAATAATTCTTCCTCTATTTTTGTGTGTGTTATTTGAAACAAAAGAAACAATTTAGTTAAAGTATTTTTGGAAGAACTAGCCCATTGATACTTGTTAAACAGCCTCCCTCTTTCTCAAGTTCCCCACAGTTCTGTTAATCGATCTATCTTCCATTCCCTTATCCTCCAGTATGTTCTGAAATCTTGGTTTGTAGAATGTCTTTTCCATTTCCAATATTATCGTTGTGTTTTCTAAGTCTTCTTTTGTCTGAGTCTGATCATTAGTTTCTTCCTTTAGATCCTTAATTTTTGTGTCAGCATTCTCTAGTTTTCTATTTTCTGAGTTGCTGTTTCCTTCTCTGTAGTTATTTTCTGAGTTTGTAGATTTAAATTAGAAAATTGTTCTTTTATCTCCTTTGTATTATTTTTAATCTCATTCATGAGCTAAAGCAATTGTTTCTTGTATTAATTTCAACATGGAGAGAATTTCTTTCTGTGGTTCATCAGTATTTTCTTGGTAGTATGTCAAACTGATGTTAAGGTTGGTTTTTTTACCATGTAGAGCTAAATATGGAATATCCATTTTATTTTTTGGTAAGTGGTTTTATAAATTATCCAACCAACTAGCCATTCTTACAGCTCCCCTAAGCAAATATAAGTAAAATTTCAAATTTTTCTATCCAATGAGAAATATATCCTTTCTGTCCAGGGACAAGAAAGGACCATTAAAGGTTGTTTATCAATCAAGATTTATAATCCAAAATGTTCCATCATACCAGGCAATAGTGTATGTTTTTTCTACAGGGAAATAGTTCCACAATACTGTTCTGAAAGTCAGTATTTGTGTTCATAGTTCAGACAGGCCAATTTTAGAGTAGTATTATCATCTCTGCCACACAGATAAACAGCCCCCAAGTCTGTTCCTTTTTCTCAGCTGTAATTCTCAAAAGTAAAAGCTTCCAAGGCCAGCCAAAGTCTTATCTAATTCTGGGCTTCAAGCCAGGTTTCTCTTAGGCATAATAAGTTGTAGTGCTGTAATTCACCACTAGATGTCATTAACACCATTTTTCAGTTTTTAAATCCAAAACTTATATTGTAAACTTTTCAAGTCTTTTTTTTTTAAAAAAAGTCTTAAAAGCACTTTTTGTCCTCAAATTTCCAAGCCATATATGTATATTAATTCCAAATTAGTCTTGTAAATGTCTCCCTTTCCCCCAAGTAATTAATTTCTTTTCCTGAGGGAATGGGGTAGAAATTCCCTTTCCCTCATCACTTGTGGGAGTGCTTTGGGCAGATTTTCAGGAAGAGGTCTTAAAGTCATAAAGAGAGGCTCAGGTCTCACACAGTTTCATCCACGTTGTTGTTAACTTGCTTGTTAGTGCTTGTTGTCTTCCACTGACAGCAGCTTCTAACTGGCTACACGAATGTAGCCAGTCTTTCCACTGCCGGTTTGGAGGACTTCCTCGGATCAAATGGGACAGGAGGGCTGCTACCCACCCATGATCAACAAGGGTCCCTTGTCGCCTCTACGGGGCGACTTTTCACCGTTTCCAGGGTACCCAGCCGTGGCAAAATTGAACAAAAAGACGGAGCCCTGTCTTCCTGCATCCGCTTTGCCACGACGTCAAAACTAGAAGCACAGCATAATACAATTTTTAACCTAATGAGTTAAAGTCCATCATCTGCACCAAAGCCCGTTGGAATAAGATAAGTCTTCACAGCTTTACAAAATGCAAGCAAGGTAATGGAATCCATGTATCCCATAATATGGGTTCGCCACAAAGAAGGCATACATCTGGGCTCTCATCTCCTTTGTTTCACATGGGTTGGAGTCCCAGAGTAGCTTCCCTTGGGATAATCATAGAATCACAGATTCATAGAGCCACAGAATGGTGAGGTTGGAAGAAACCACAACGATTATCTAGTCGAACAGTCTGCAGCATTCAGGAAACTTAATTGAACCATCCTTGAGAGAGGGTTGTCCATTCCCTTATTAAAACCTCCAGAGCTCTCCAGACACCAGGCCGATTCGGACTGGCCAGTAACTGGATTGTTACTGAATGTTTTAGGGAAATGGTTTAACTTATTTTAAACTTGAGAGAATAAAACCTGGGATAGCTAACTCTACTCCAAAAATTATTTGTGTGTGTGTGTGTGTGAGAGAGAGAGAGAGAGAGAGAGAGAGAACATGCATGCATGCGCACACACACACATGCTTAGATTTAATACATTTAATTTTATGTTGGTTTGCTCTGAAGTTGAGAGATCAATCCACATAAAAGCATAAAGAAATAAACACATTAAAAATCAATAAACCATGGAAATTGAACCCAATTCTCCCTCCCAAGGAACACACACATAAACACACACGCATGCAGAGAGAGAGAGAGAGAGATCTTTTTTTTTCTCTTCATGGGTTTTATATGAGTTCATTCTGTCCTGTGGCTGTGCTATTATGTTTTTTTCAAATCCTTACAAAAGTACCACTTGGAGGTGGAAATTAATAAGAGGAAGGGGCAGTCAATTAAAATGGAATCTTAGCAAACTGGAGGTGTGCGAACTGACAGTTCCTCAGTCTTGGAAATTAAGGGAGCCTCTTGCTCTGGGTGGGGCTATATTCACACTAAAATAGCAATTGTATTGTTGTAGAAAAAGAGCAGGCAGAGTTAAATTGCAGGTATGCAGCTAGTACTCCCTTTTCCCCCACTGACATCGCCATTACTGAAGCCATCCGTGGAAGAAAAGTAATTGGGCTTCATAGCCAAAATCAAAAGGGGCGGGTCAAACAACACAAAATGCCTTCGGTGGCAGTCCGATCAAAGCTCCCCCTGGTTTTTGTGTGTGGTGCTGGTATGAACTGGGTTTATCTTCTTATCGTATGTCTTTAATGGATGGATGGATGGATGGGGGAATGAATGGGTGGATGGATGGATGGATGGGTGGATGGATGGATGGATGGATGGGGGAATGAATGGATGGGTAGGGCTTTCACAGGGAAGAGGCGATCAATTTATTCTCCAAAGCATCTGAAGGCAGGGAAGAAGCGATGGGTGAAAGCTCCTCACAGGGAGATCCAAGCTGGAAATGAGGAATTTCCTGACAGAATGATCAAACAATGGAACAGCCTGCCTCCCAGAGTTTTGGGTGCTCCCTCATTGGAGGTTTTCAAGAAAAGATTGGAGAATCATTTGTCTGGCATGGAATAAGGACTCCTTCCTTGGTCAGGTGTTTACAATAGAAGATCTCTTCCAGGCCTATGATTCTATGATTAGAGATTGGATTGGATTAATAGATGATAGACAGACAGACAGATAGACAGACAGACAGATGGTAGGGTAGGGTGAGGTAGTGTAGGGTAGTGTAGGATAGAGTTGGATTGAATTAGATTAGATGGTAGATAGATAGATAGATAGATAGATAGATAGATAGATAGATAGATAGATAGATAGATAGATAGATAGATAGATAGATAGATAGACAGACAGACAGACAGACAGACAGACAGACAGACAGACAGACAGACAGAGGCTAGGTTAGGCTAGACTAGGACAGGACACGGTAGGGTAGGTAGGGTTGTATTGAGTTAGGTTAGGTTAGGTTAGGTTAGGTTAGGTTAGGTTAGGTTAGGTTAGGTTAGGTTAGGTTAGGTTAGGTTAGGTTAGGTTAGGTTAGGTTAGGTTCAAAGCGAAATATTCGGTGTAGCCCATTTGATGCCTGAGTCAGAATTCCATTCTGTACCGACTTCTAAAGCTGTCAGGCATACAAAGCCAATTCCTTTGAAGACTGCTTCCTCCCCGCTGCCCCAAAATTTCCCGTAGAAAACTACAGCATTACAATTGAAATAATCCCCATAGAAATATTTCCCTTTGTCCTGCAGCCTTTCAGATCTATGGCACCAAACAGATGGCCACCGACAGTCAGTGCATCCTAATCTGAAGATTGTCCCCGTTGTCTTCTTCTGGATACTGAAGAGCCTGCACATAAACAGCAGGGGAAAGACAAAAAAATGAAGAAAAAAGAACAACTCACGGTTGAGGACAACGATTGAAGTAGACTTGCGACATTAGGAAATTCTGCATTTAATAGAGACGGTTTTGCAGTAAATCCAAAGGTAAGAGACGACAACTGGGAAAAATAAATATTTTGAGCCTGTTAAAACTTTTTGTTGCGGTTGTTGTTTCAGTGATATCAAAGCATAAGATAAATATGTACTAGAGCAGGGCTTTTCAACCTTTTCACCCCTGGTACCACTTTTAGGATATGGCAACATCCGAGTACCACCAGTCGCCTAGCAAGGTGTCAAAAACGTGATGACCCCCCCAAAAAAGGAAAAAAAGTGATGAAGTACAGGTAGTCCTTGACTTACAATAGTTTGTTTAGTGACTGTTCGAAGTTACAATGGCACTGAAAAAAGTGCCCCCCAAGCCACAGCCGAGCAAGACACCTGCCTGCCCGCCCAGAGGCGCTCTTCCTCCTGTCCGAGGTTTTCATCGTTGTGAGCATTTCTGTTGAGGATTGGCAGCGGGGGTGGGGTGGTATTTGGTTTTTATTCCCCCCATCTGCTGGGTGGTTGCAGCAGGTTTTGGTCACTTCACATGACCCTGGGACACTGTGACCGTCATAAATATGAATCAGTTGCCAAGCATCTGAATGTAAATCACAAGGCCCTGGAGATGCTTCAACATTCCAGCTGATCGGCGCTTCTTCTGGGCGCGCCAGGATCAGTGCTGCTTTCCAGATGATTGGTGCTTCTTCAGGGCTCAGCAGAAGCACCAGGTTCCGCACTGAGCTCCAGCTGACAGTCCCAAAGAAGCACCGATAGCGTAGCTGGCTCAGGAATTCTGGGAGTTGAAGTCCACGAGTCATAAGAGAGCCAAGGTTGCCTACCCCTGTACTAGAGGTTGTGATCCAACTTGGTAGCATGAATAACAGAGTTGGAAGGGACCTTGGAGGTCTTCTAGTCCATCCCCCTGCTGGCCTATACCATTCCAGACAAATCTCTTGTCCAATCTCTTCTTAAAAACCTCCAGTGTTGGAGTACCCACAACTTCTGGAAGCAGGTGGTTCCATCAGTTAATTGTTCTAACATGGTTACAAGTAGTCCTTGACTTACAACCACAATTGGGACCAGAATTTTCCTCGCCAAGGAGGAAGGGTGTTAAGTGAGTTGGGCCCGATTTTATGACCTCTTTTGCCTCCCTTGTTAAGTGAATCCCCGCAGTCGTTAAGTGAAGCATGAGGTCATTAAGTGAATCCGGCCTTCCCCTTTGAGTTTGCTTTTTGGAAGCTGTCTGGTAAGGTCGCAAATGGTGATCACATGAGCCCGAGATACTGCCATAAGTCAACGACTACCTATAAGTCAGGGAGTAATAAAATTTTTAAAAACTTTGTTTTATTCAAAACAAATGCCGTAAAGTCAGGGGTCTTCAAACTTGACAACTTTTAAGACTTGTGGACTTCAACTCCCAGAATTCCTCAGCCAGTCTGGCTGAGGAATTCTGGGAGTTGAAGTCCACAAGTCTTAAAAGTTGCCAAGTCTGAAGACCCTTGCTATGTAAGTCAAGGACTCCCTGTACAGGTAGCAAAAACATCCATTTAATGGCCGTTTGAAGTTACAACGGCAGTGAAAAAAGTGACTTATGACCGGGGTTTTTTTGTTTTTTCACGCTTACGACCATTGCAGCATCCCCACGGCCATGTGATCAAAATTCAGGCGCTTGGCAACTGGTTCATATTTAAGACAGTCGGAGGATCCCGGGGGCATGTGATCACCTTTGGCGACCTTCTGATTCGCTTAACAACCGTGTTCCTAAAATGCAGTGATTCACATAGCAACTGTGGCCAGAAAGGCCGTAAAATGGGCCAAAACTCACTCAACAACTGTCTCATTTAGCCACAGAAATTTGCTATTGCAGTTGTGTTCGTACGTTGAGGGCTACCTGTATACAATGTTCATGCTTGCTATTTTTCCCACAAGCTTCCTCTGCTGCCGTTTGGGCTGAGGCAGAGGGACTGGCCACCCAGTTGGCTTCTATGCCTAAGGAGCACCTGAACTCTTCTTCCCCTTCCCTCTTCCTCCTCCTCCTCTCCTTCTGCTTTCTTTCTTTCTTTCTTTCTTTCTTTCTTTCTTTCTTTCTTTCTTTCTTTCTTTCTTTCTTTCTTTCTTTCTTTCTTTCTTTCCTCTTTTTCTTTTCTTTCTCTTTCCTTCTTTCTTCTCCTTCCTTCTTTCCTCCCTCCTCCTCTCCTTTTCTCCTTCCTTCCTTCCTTCCCTCCCTCCTCCTCTCCTTCTGCTTTTCTTTCTCCCTCCCTCCCTCCCTCCCTCCTCTCCTTTTCTTTTCTTTCTCCTTCCTTCCCTCCTTCCTTCCCTCCCTCCCTCCTCTCCTTCTCCTTTTCTCCTTCCTTCCCTCCCTCCCTCCTCTCCTTTTCTTTCCTTCCTTCCTTCCCTCCCTCCTCCTCTCCTTCTCCTTTTATTTCTCCTTCCTTCCTTCTCTCCCTCCCTCCTCCTCTCCTTTCCTTCTTCCTTCCTTCCCTCCCTCCCTCCTCTCCTTTTCTTTCCTTCCTTCCTTCCCTCCCTCCTCCTCTCCTTCTCCTTTTATTTCTCCTTCCTTCCTTCTCTCCCTCCCTCCTCCTCTCCTTTCCTTCGTCCTTCCTTCCCTCCCTCCTCCTCTCCTTCTCCTTCTTTCTCCTTCCTTCCTTCCCTCCCTCCCTCCTCCTTTTCTTTTCTCCTTCCTTCCTTCCCTCCCTCCTTTCCTTCTTTTCTTTCTCCTTCCTTCCTTCCCTCCCTCCTCTTCCTCTCCTTCTGCACTTGCCCACTGCACCAAATTGGGGGGTTTTTTCCCCTCTTAGTTCAGCTCGGAGGACATTTCCAAAGGCCCGTTCCTTTCTCCCACTGTGTCCAAAGGCAGAGGAGCTCTAACAAAATCGGGTCAGGCCTGCCAGCTGACCTTTTGTCTTCGAAAAATCCCTTCTGGGGAGGCGGTTGGCGACCATCCCCTGCCAGCCAGCGTCAAACCAGCTAATGTTTGTCAGCAGGAAAGGAGAGCAAAAGCTGGAAGGTCCAACCTTTTCCATGGAAACCAGAGACAGACGTCGCTCACCCACAGCCTCCTCGGCCCTCGTTCAGAAAGCCCTGTGGGTGGCAGACGGCTGAGGAGGGGTGAAGACCCAGGAGAGCCTGTAAAGAAATCGAAAGGGAGGAAAGCAAAGCGAGCCAGATCATTTTTGGCTTCTGGGATGGTGTCTTCGATCTCTAAACTCCATTCAAGAAAAAAAAGGGGGGTCGGTTAAGGTGAATTAAAATGTAGTGCGGTGGCATCTCATTCATGCACTCTTGCACATCAGAGAGATCATTTTTTCCCTTGGGAAATATATCGATTTGGTGAGGGTTTTGTTTTTTTGTTTTTATCACACTGAGGCACCACCAAATTCCAAACAAAATGAAGAGCATTAACAAGAAGTTCAGAGGAGAGGCATTTTAGAGTGAATGAATGAATGAATGAATGAACCTTTATTGTCAAAGTACAACCATGTATACATAGAGATTGGCTGAGCCTCCCTTCGTGCCCCCACCCCCCAACTTCCAGTGACACAAACCCTCCATCTTATTACACCATGTGAGCTAATTGCACAACGCACTGGCCTCGCAAGTCAATCGTGCATAAAGTTTATAAAATTATTTCCCGTTCAAAAGCCTAACAGCCCATGGATAGAAGCTGTTCTTCAGCCTGTTGGTGCGGCTGGCTATACTCCTGTATCTCCTACCCGATGGTAGGAGAGTAAAGAGGTACCGACCAGGGTGTGAGTCATCCCTAAGAATTTTCCTCACTCTTCCAAGGCAGTGGGCCCTGGCGAGGTCATCCAGTAGTGTCAGGGGACAGCCCACAATGTCTTGTGCTGTGCTCACCACCCTCTGTAATGCCTTCCTATCCGCGGCTGTGAGGCCAGCGTACCAAACCACAATACAGTGTGGTTATAGTAGACCGGTAAAAGAGGGTCATTAGCCGTTGTTCTACCCTGTTCTTCCGCCAGACCCTGAGAAAGTGAAGCCTCTGTTGGGCCTTTCTGGCCACCTGGGTTGTATTAACTTTCCAGGTCAGATCTTCACAGAGGTAGACTCCCAGAAATTTAAAGGAGCAAACTCTCTCCACACAGTCCTCCCCGATGTAAATCGGGGCAGGTTCCTCCTTTTTCCTCCAGAAGTCTAGCACCATCTCTTTCGTCTTGCCGATGTTCAGGTGCAAGTTGTTGTTACACCACCTTATGGATACTTTTTGTACCTGCGCCATGTATGCTGTCAAAAGACAAAGCAGCTAAGAGTTATTTTCAGAGAGGTCCACAGGAGGGGTGTCAAAATCTGCAAGATGGTAAGTGAGGTTTTTTGATTGAAAGCCCATCCTTTAGAACAGGGGTCCCCAAGCCCCCATCTGTGGACCAGTACCGGGCTGCGGCATGCCAGCAACCGGTCCGTGCAAACAAGCAAAGCCCCATCCACAGGATGCAAGCAGCACACAAACGCACACACTCTCTGGTCCATGGAAAAACTTCTCTCCGCGGAATCAGTCCCTGGTGCCCAAAAGGTTGGGGACCTCTGCTTTAGAAGCAGAATTGTCAACTACCATTGTGCAGTTTCTGACTCTCACATACACACCTCCTCCTCCTCTTCTTCCTCTTCCCTCCTCCTCTCCTCCTTTGCCTTCTTTCTCCTTCCTTCCCTCCTCCCTCCTTTCCTTCTCCTTCTTTTTCCTTCCTTTCCTTCCTTCCTTCCGTCCCTCCCTCCTCCCTCTTCTTCCTGTCTTCTCCTTCCCATCCTCCTCCTTCTCCTTTCCTTCCTTCCCTCCTTCCTTCCTTCCTTTCCTTCTCCACCTCTTCTTCTATTGTTAAAACAAAAAAGGCTGTTTCTATTCCTGTACCATTCATACTGGATTTCTTGGCAGCTTTGCCCAAATGCCTCTGGGAACAATGTTTCAAGACATAATGGCATTCCCCTGGACATTTGAGAACCAGACACAGTGCAAGCTTCATTGTTAAAAATGATGGTTGAAAATAGTCCTCCTCTTCATACACAAATTGCTGGGGAAATAAGAGGACTAAAGTGTTCAGCTTGATTCTAATTTTAATTACTGTCTTTAGGTTGAATTCCTTAGTTTATTATTAATGCATTCTTTGTCACAGTAGCTGGCCCCTGAACACCGCTGCCTGAGATTTGTTGTATTCTCAACTTGTGTGCGTACAAAATTGCCTGGAAAACTTGACTCTAGCCTTAACTTGTTGCAAACTAGAGATGTGCTGGACTTTGGTTCTGAAGCTGAAAAGGTTATTTGAAGCAGGTGTTGGTACCTCCCTAAACAAGGAGGATCATTTCCTGGACCAGAACAATAGTTGCATAATCCTAAGAAAATTCATAATTAAGTTTAGAGGTTCCAAGAGAGAATGACATGGTGCTTTGGAGGAGACATGAAGTTTCCAAACATTTGCCGTTGGGTATCAGTGTTTTGCAATCTTGTCAACTTTGAGATATAAACTTCAACTCCCAGAATTCCACCTTCAGCATGTTGTATGAGCCATCCACCTCTACTGGCTACAGAATTGTGGAATTCACACTTCTTAAAGTTGACAAGGTTGAGAAACACTGTTCTACGTGACAGAATTTGGGCAGAAAAATAAAGTCGAAAGGAAAAAGGCCTGAAGATCAGGTCTAGGACAGGGGTCCTCAACCTTGGCAACTTTAAGACTTGCGGACTTCAACTCCCAGATTTCCTTCTGGGAGTTGAAGTCCGCAAGTCTTAAAGTTGCCAAGGTTGAGGACCCCTGGTCTAGGACAACTCACCAAGGCCATGTGGCTGTAGCCAACTTACTGTGGGACAATTCCATGTGGGATAACTCAACATGATTTATGCGTTACTGTTTCTTCGACATTATTTCCATTTTTTGTTGATGGAAACAATGACAAAGAAACAGTAGTGGATAACATTTACCACAGTTACCCTGCATGGAACTGTCCTATGGCTAGGTGTCCTGTGGTGAGTTGGCCGTGGCAAGATGGCCGTGGTGAGATGGCTGCAGTGGATTAGCCGAGGTGAAATGGCTGTGTTGAGGTGGCTGCAGTGAGCTGGCCACAGCGAGATGCCGTGGCATGTTGGCCGTGGCAAGTCGGCCCATTTCACTCAAGAAGAACAATGGAGACATCAGCAATAGGGAGCCTGCTTACACTTAGACTGATAGGATGCGTGGGAGAGAACATTTGTGTTGAAAAATAAACTTAGCCCAGCTATCAAGCTATCCACCCAGGAGGCCAAGCCTTCTCTTCTTTACACAATGGTGCAGCTACAACACAGAAATCATTTGCTGGAGAATGTGAGCTGAAACACTAGCCCTCCATCATGGGATGTAAATGACAAAGGGTCTTTGCAGAAAGAAGAACACAGAAAAAGTCTGGATAATAAACAAAACACGTTTAAGTTATGAAGAAGAAGATAATAGGAATCAGTGTTTTGGATGCTTATATACTCCCCCTGGCTCTCTCAAATAATTATGCAAGGGTAGTGTCATGGTTACAATAAGGCTTTAGATATTGCAAACTGAGGGGAAATTATTCTGCTAGGCAAAATGTATGAATGAGTGGGGATAAGAGAAGAGAATACAAGTAGTCCTTATGACTTATGACCACAATTGGGTCCAGAATTTGCATTGCTAATGAAGATGATTTTTAAAAGTTTTACAACCTTTTTTTTGTTGCAGTTAACCCAAAGGTGTTTTTTTTTCAAAAGGCAACTGGAGTTTGTTTTTTCCTTGAAGACATTTTGCTTCTCTTCCAAAAAGCTTTGGAACTGAAGAAACTTTTTTGGATGAGAAGTGGATGGAACTTTCCTTGAAGTTATCAGTTTTTCCATCAGAACTGAAGAAGCTTCTTGGGTAAGAAGTGAAATGTCTTCAAGGAAAAACAAAGTCCAGTTGCTATTTGAAAAAGCACCTTTGGGACACCCGTGACCTGGATGACTCAGAATCTCCACAGACATTTGCAAATCACCGCAGCTGTTAAGAAACTCATGTGGCTGTTAAGCAAATGGACTTCGCTTGTTGGAAGCCTGCTGGGAAGGTGGCAAATGGTGATCCTATGACCCTGAGGTGCTGCAACCATCATAAATACATGCTGGTTGCAAAACACTTGAACTTTGATCACGTGACCATGAGGATGCTGCAATGGTACATAAATCACTTTTTTTCAGTGCCATTGTAACTTCGAACAGTCACTAAATGAATGGTTGTAAGTCAAGGATTACCTGTAAAGAAAAACTGAATGGGCTGTTCCAAAACTCCGAAGCTAACGAGAATTGTAACTGTATAATTAATATTTGCTTAGAAAAAAGTTTTCACACCCACACCCACACACAAACACACAGACAAACACATACACAGACATACACACAAACACAGAGTTCTATCTCTCTTTTTTTTCTCTTCATGGGTTTTATATGAGTTCATTCTGTCCTGTGGCTGTGCTATTTTGTTTTTCTCAAATACAAAAGTACCACTTGGAGGTGGAAATTAATAAGAGGAAGGGGCAGTCAATTGAAATGGAATCTTAGCAAACTGGAGGTGTGCAAACTGACAGTTCCTCAGTCTTGGAAATTAAGGGAGCCTCTTGCTCTGGGTGGGGCTATATTCACACTAAAATAGCAATTGTATTGTTGTAGGAAAAGAGCAGGCAGAGTTAAATTGCAGGTATGCAGCTAGTACTCCCTTTTCCCCCACTGACATCGCCATTACTGAAGCCATCCGTGGAAGAAAAGTAATTGGGCTTCATAGCCCAAATCAAAAGGGGCGGGTCAAACAACACAAAATGCCTTCGGTGGCAGTCCGATCAAAGATCCCCCTGGTTTTTGTGTGTGATGCTGGTATGAACTGGGTTTATCTTCTTATCGTATGTCTTTAATGGATGGATGGATGGATGGGGGAATGAATGGATGGATGGATGGGGGAATGGATGGATGGATGGATGGGTGGGTGGATGGATGGATGGGGGAATGAATGGATGGGTAGGGCTTTCACAGGGAAGAGGTGATCAATTTATTCTCCAAAGCATCTGAAGGCAGGGCAAGAAGCGATGGGTGAAAGCTCCTCACAGGGAGATCCAAGCTGGAAATGAGGAATTTCCTGACAGAATGATCAAACAATGGAACAGCCTGCCTCCCAGAGTTTTGGGTGCTCCCTCATTGGAAGATTTCAAGAAAAGATTGGACAATCATTTGTCTGGGATGGAATAAGGACTCCTTCCTTGGTCAGGTGGTTTCAATAGAAGGTCTCTTCCAAGCCTATGATTCTATGATTAGAGATTAGATTAGATTAGATTAGATTAGATTAGATTAGATTAGATTAGATTAGATTAGATTAGATTAGATTAGATTAGATTAGATTAGATTAGATTAGATTAGATTAGATTAGATTAGATTAGATTAGATTAGATTCAGGGCTGTTTCCAGAGGAGGCAGAGGAGGAGAGGACCTGGAGCTTATGGAGTGAAGGAACTGGATGAGGCTGTCGGCAGGCCCAGAGGAAGAGAGAGAGGCTTTTGGAGGAGTTGGTGGCAGCAGCAGCGTGCTCCAGGGGTGAAAAGAAGCAAGGCCTCTTTAAGGAAAAGGTGGAAGAGTCAGGATCAGAAAAAGGAAAGAAAGCAAGGTTGTCAGAATACAAGCGAATTTGAGGGCTAATCCACATGGAGCCCCATTTCCATCTGTCCTGTGTGCCATCGTTCACTCCCTAGAGACTAAAATGGACAATGAAATTTGAGCGGGCCACGAACAAGGAGTATATATCGGAGGTGATGACCCTTTGAGAGCTGTATGCAACGAAATTTCATTTTGATCTATGCCGATTGGTGTACATTCAAAGTGACAATAAAGTTATCATTATTAGATTATTGGATTGGACTGGATTGGATTGGATTGATAGATAGATGATAGACAGACAGACAGACAGACAAACAGACAGATGGTAGGGTAGGGTAGGGTAGGGTAGGGTAGAGTTGAATTGGATTAGATTAGATGATAGACAGATAGACAGATAGACAGACAGACAGACAGACAGACAGACAGACAGACAGACAGACAGACAGATAGATAGATAGATAGATAGATAGATAGATAGATAGATAGATAGATAGATAGATAGATAGATAGATAGATAGATAATGGATAGAAAGAGGCTAGGCTAGGCTTGGACAGGACAGGACAGGGTAGGGTAGAGTTCTATTTATTTTTTATTTATTATCTTTCTATGAATAACTCAAGCGGGCAAACATTCCTAATCCTCCCTTCTCCTATTTTTCCCACAACAACCAACTTGTCAGGCGAGTCAAGCTGAGAGGCCAGTGACTGGTCCAATGACACCCAACTGGGTTTCACACCTAAGGCAGGATTAGAACTCAGTTTCTTGGTTTCTAATCCGATTCTTAACAATATGAGCTGCAATGGGAATTGGTAAGTCCAAGGATGTTCATTGAACTTTTCTCAAACTTTTAGCTTTCTCTTCTACTTCTTTCTTTTTCTTTCCTTTGTCTTATTTAATACTCATTTGTATTTGGTTTTTTAGCTTCCTTTAATAAAAATTATATATAAAAATATATTATATATAAATATATTATATATAAAAAATATATATATATATAATATATATATTATACACACACACACACACACACATACATACACATTTTCAAAAAAAGGAAAAAGCTGCATCTGAAAATCACTCAGGGGGAGAACAAATCTCTCATCCGTATGTTTATGATTAAGCCAAGATCTTTTTGTGCCCTTAAGTGGAAATGAGAAATGAGAATGAGCTACTTTTTGTCGATTCTTAGTAAGTCCCAAGCTGGCAAAGCAATCATCTCCTCTTAGAAATCCCTGCTTTTCTTAATGCCATCCTCCTGGAAAGAACCTTGTCAGCCCCAAGCAGGCTTTTTCTGTAAATATCATGGTAAAGGAGTCTGACATTTTCTGGACTGCTCTTTAGTGTTAATAAGTGTTAATAAAAGATTCCTAGAACAGGGTAACCTTTTCACAAAGTATTTGTAAATGCCAAAAACCGTATTAACCACCCTCACACAGAGAGACACAAGCACACACACACACACACACACAAACAGTTTCAGGCAGCAGTTGTACAACTTTGCATGCAATTATTAAGTTTGGGATTCAGTGGTATTACTGTAAAAGAGGCATGGTGGCTCAGTGGCTTAATGATGCTGAAGATGGTCTCCACTCTGGCGGTTCGAGTCCTAGTACTGCATGTCTGGGTGAGCTCCCATCACTAGCCTCAGCTTCTGCCCAATTTGAGGTTCGAATGCATGTTCTATGTGAGTAGATAAAATAGGCACCACTTCCGTGGGGAGATTACCTGGTGCTCTGTGCAGGCATCCAGATTCCTGCCCTCTGAACCTTCCTGGTTGCAGCGTCTGTTTGTGAGGTAACTCCAGGGAAGGAAGGGGGCCTTGGATGATGCTACTGGAAGAGCCACTTGTCTTTCTTTCTGATGCAAAGCCAGCTCATCCTCTTATGGCGCACCACGGGAAGTGCGTCTGTATCTGACAGAGCTGGTAAACTGGATAGCCAAACTGTCACTCTGCAGCTGCCTAGTAGTCTCCTGGTTAACGTATCAACATCATGTTATAGCTATCCTTAGTAAGGTGGGTAACTTGAAATGGCTGAGTAAATACAAATGTACTTTTCAAGTGGACAGTTATTTGAAGTCACAACTCCCAAAACATCTTAGGGAGATATTTACGAGAGCAAGATTTGAACAGCTTGACACAATGGTCAGATATGGGAGATTTCATGCTATACCGTACAATGAGCGTCTCTGCATTTGCGGAGCGGCAGAGGTAGAGGACCTGGCTCACATCCTATTTGACTGTTGTTTGTATAAGAGGGTGAGAGACAGGTATCTTGGTCTCTATACCAAACGAATGACCCATTGGGATCCCCATATCAAAATAACTTACCTTATGTCCGGCCAGAACTTGAAAATAACATCCAATGTAGCACAGTATTTGAACAAAATGATCCAGTTAAGATCTGCATATGTGGGACTGATTGGGGTAGATTGTAAGGGCGACTCCGAAATATAATGTTTCCATATTTTATCTATATCTTAAATTTGCATTTTATTACTATTTTAACTTAAATTGTATTTTAATTCCATTTTAAATTGTATTTTATCAAATTCCATTTCGGATTGCTTTTATCTAGTTTTGGTGACGGTTTGTTGCTGGAACTTTGTACTTTGATATGGCCCAAGGGCTAATCAATAAAAGTTGTTGTTTTTGTATCAACATCATGTGCTAATAATGAAAATTGGTTGTTGTTGTAAGCTGCGAAGTCGTGTCCGACCCATCGCGACCCCATGGACAATGTTCCTCCAGGCCTTCCTGTCCTCTACCATCTTCTGGAGTTCATTTAAGCTCACGCCTACTGCTTCAGTGACTCCATCCAACCACCTCATTCTGTCGTCCCCTTCTTCTCTTGCCCTCAACCTTTCCCAGCATTAGGCTCTTCTCCAGTGAGTCCTTCCTTCTCATTAGGTGGCCAAAGTATTTGAGTTTCAACTTCAGGATCTGGCCTTCTAAAGAGCAGTCAGGGTTGATCTCCTCTAGGACTGACTGGTTTGATTGCCTTGTAGTCCAAGGGATTCGCAGGAGTCTTCTCCAGCACCATAGTTCAAAGGCCTCAATTCACTACCTGTATTGCCTTTGGGGCTAGTTAATGCTATGCAAAAAAAAAACAACAAAAAAACAGAATAGGAGTAAAGGGGGAAAAAAGAAATTACAGACATGAGATAAGCAAAAAGAAACAGAAGTCCTATTAAATGTAGTCCATGCCATTACAATTCCAAATATCTTTCTATAACTTTCTGTCCTTGGAAAATACCTGTCAGCTGCCACTTTATGCTTGCTTGTGCTTCACTACTATGTGGTGACAGAGTGTCATGAACGGTGTGGAAGCGGAAATGCAGGGGGAATGCTTGAGGAAACGAAAGTAAGTGCTGTATCTCCTTGAGATGCTGCCTCAGGGTCACCCAGCTGGAAGGAGGAGGGAGCTGCATACTAAATCATTCTTGGACTGATCGTTATGAAAACATCTTGCCTGAACCAGATTGATGATACTGGGGTGGGCAATGAAAGATAGTTAAGGGAGGGAAAAATAGAACTTAGGGATTTTGGCACACAATTCTCCATTCTGACTATGCAATACTGCAATATACGTGACCTCTAATAAAGTATATATATAGTATATATAGTCAAGGCTATGGTTTACCCAGTTGCAATGTATGGCTGTGAAAGTTGGACCATAAGAAAGGCTGAGCACCAAAGAATTGAAGCCTTTGAACTATGGTGCTGGAGAAGACTCCTGCCAGTCCCTTGGACTGCAAGGTGATCAAACCGGTCAGTCCTAGAGGAGATCAACCCTGACTGCTCTTCAGAAGGCCAGATCCTGAAGTTGAAACTCAAATACTTTGGCCACCTAATGAGAAGAAGGAAGGACTCACTGGAGAAGAGCCTAATGCTGGGAAAGGTTGAAGGCAAGCGAAGAAGGGGATGACAGAGAATGAGGTGGCTGGATGGAGTCACTGAAGCAGTGGGCGTGAGCCTAAATGGACTCCAGAAGATGGTAGAGGACAGGAAGGCCTGGAGGAACATTGTCCATGGGGTTGCGATGGGTCGGACACGACTTCGCAACTAACAACAACAATAAAGCATACCTTTCTTAACAAATGGAGCCAAGGATCATTTCCATTTAGAGGTTTAAGTAGTGGCAGGTCTGACAAGACCTTGGATTTCACTATATCCACAGACTGCTTCAACTATCGCTTTTTGCTCTTTACACAGTGTTATCAGCCATATCCAGGCAAGCCTCCCATTACTTCCAATCCATTCGCATATTTCTCCATACAGGTAGTTCTTGGCTTATAACCATTCAGTTAGCAACCATTCAAAGTAACAACAGCTCTGGAAAAACTGACTTTATTTCTACAGTAAAGAGGGAATTAGTGATTGATTGTGAAAAGAAATTGCTTGTGTCCAATCTGAAAGATAAAAGTTCACAGTTCTAGAGGGAAAAAGTCTAATGTTCTCAAAAAAATTATCCATTTACACAGTGGGTTTTTTTGTTTGTTTTTTAATTTCCTTCTTGACTTTCTTTTGCTCTCTTTTGCCTTCACTCCTCTGACTTTTCTACCTGCCTCTGCTGTAGTTCCTCACTGCAGGTCACCTTTCCCTGCAACAGACAACTGTTGAAGCTAATCAAATTGGACATTAATCTCAATTTAATTGCTCTTCATTTACAGAATTCCTGCACCGCTGCATACGTTAAGACATGCCATCTTTTTATAGTCCCTGTTCTGCTCTCTTTGTTCACTGTTCTCCCAAGGATCATTAAGATTTAGGCACAGTTTTAATTAATGTGTCACATAAACAGGCCCACTTTCATTTCCATCGGAGGGAGCATTAGTAGCTGCCTGCATTGGCTCATTTGATGGATGTAAATCTTCCGTATGAGTAATGTCTTCTCCAAAAACCTGGGTGACTTCCCTTCATTGATTCTCACCAGCTACTACATTCAACAAAAGGAAGAATATCTGGAATCGATCTTGATAAGGAAACATCACTAGACATTGCCAAAGTCTAAATTCCAACTACAATATTCCTTTTTTTATATAGCAACCGCAATTGGGACCGGCAACTCAGTTGTTAGGCAAAGCATTCGCCAAGTGAAACCACTACTATGCTTATGATCTTACTTCAGCTTTCCTTTGCTTTACAGACCTGCGCGGTCATTGCTGCAAAAAGTTACTTTTTCAGCAGTGTCAAAACTGCAAATGGTCATTAAACAAGGCAGGCGCTAATCCAGGATGACCCATATACATTTCATCCCTTCTTCATTCCATTTATTTCTACTTGTTTTATTTATAGCAAGCCCACGACAGCTGGGCCCTTAGGAAGATGCAGTCATATAGGAGGGATTTTGCAACAGAATATTAATAACAAGATCGTTAAAACAACTTTAAAGAACTCAAGTAGAGGTAGTCCTCGACTTATAACAGTCGGTTTAGTGACCTTTCAAAGTTACAACGATACTGAACTCATAAGTGATTTATGACCATTTTTCATACTTACAACCACTGCAGCATCCCCGTGGTCACATGATCAAAATTTAGATACTTGGCAACTGCCTCACACTTATGACCATTGAAGTATTCTGGCAACATGTGATCAACTTTTGCGACCTCCTGGCAAGCAAAGCCAATGGGTAAACCAGATTTACTTAACAACCGTTTACTAACTTAACAACTGCAATGATTCACTTAACAACTGTAGCAAGAAAGGTCATAAAATGGGGCAAAACTCACTTAGCAACCTAACTTTTCAGCTCAGTTGTGGACTACCTGTACATCCTTCCACCAGAAGACAAATATTCATTTCTATTCCTGTAATGTTTTTAATGACCTTTCTTATTTCCCTCTTTCCTGACTGTGTAGCCAAGTGTGCATTGCTCCTTAAAGCTGATCATTGGCTCTCCCTCTAATAATGACTTTGATGTCACAGAAGTACAAAAAACAGTTTAAAAAGCAGCATAATGAGAGAATGAGTATGGATTAGCAAAAGAAGGATCACAGGGGGAACTTGCTCTGAGCCATATGCTTTAGTCACAGAGATGACTGATGCTTCCTTCTCTTCCCCTA
Source organism: Vipera berus (assembly GCF_964194415.1). Taxonomy (NCBI): domain Eukaryota; kingdom Metazoa; phylum Chordata; class Lepidosauria; order Squamata; family Viperidae; genus Vipera; species Vipera berus. Next base: position 349,770,178 of record NC_138202.1, read on the forward strand.
TCTACTTAAATCTCTTTTTTTTTTAAAAAAAACATCACTAGTTCTCTATGATAATGAAAAGAGAACCCCACTAAACTCTGGTCTGCAGCAGCAAAAGGAAGGGGGGAAAAACCTAGATTCAGCAAAAGAGAAAAATTAATTTTTTTTAATGGTTAAGTCTTTCAAAGTTAAATGAAAGCTCTCTCTCCTTGGCAGAGATGTGTGCCCTTGAATAGCCAAACTGTCTGATTTCAGGAAAGTTCATCCATTGATCCATCTGGATGGTATAAGGACTTCTGCCTTGGGCAGGGGGTTCAGAATTCAGAATAGAGTAGAGCTGGAAGGGGCCTTGGAGGTCATCTAGTCCAACCCTCTTCTCAAGCAGGAGACCCTATTCCATCTCAGACAAGTGACTGTCTAATCTCTTCTTAAAAACCTCCAGTGATGAAGCACCCACGTCTGAAGGCAAGCTGCTCCACTGGTTAATTGTTCTCGCTATTAGGAAATTTCTCCTTAATTCCAGGGGTGGGAGGTGTTAGAAGACCTCCAAGTCCTATGATTCTATCCATCCATCCATCCATCCATCCATTTATTCATCCATTTATCCTAACAATTCAGAAAGTAGTCAAGGACCTAAAACCTAAACATACAAAAAATACAAGCAGTCCTCAATTTATGATCAGCCACTTATCGACTATCCAAAGTTACAACACACTTGAACAAAGTTATTTACAACCTGTAGAAGTTACAACTGCAGCACCATCCTTGTGGTCACAATGATCACATTTCGAGCACTTAGCAACGGGCTTGCAGTTATGATGGGTTGCAGCATCCTGCAGCCACATGGTTGTATTTTGTGAGGTTTTTAAAAATGTTTTCTGGCAAAAAAGCAGCAAATCCCCGGGATCAGCCAGATTTGGATTTACAATGGTGTGATTTGCTTAATGACTATCCAAAAAGCAGTCATAAAATCAAGACATAGTTACATAGTGACTTGACTTACAACCGCAATAACTTAACAATCAAAATTCCAAAATTCCAGCCCCCAACTGTGGTCATAAGCTGAGGACTACCTGCAAAGAATAGACAAACGTAGGTCATACCTACAAATGTTAAAAATCATATTATGCATTAAAATATTAAAATGCTGTCAACATTTAAAGGTTTGAGTGATGCAACCTAGTCACAGCAAATGTCCTAAGAATGGCAATCTTTCAGATTTATAACATTTATAACTCAGTGGAAGTTCCCCCATAAGATCTGATGCTTCATTAACATTTCATTAAAATTGGATAACCATTTTTTCTGAAATGGTATAGAGTCTCCTGCTTCTGCAAGGGGTTGGACAAGAAGACCTCCAAGGACACTTCCAACTCTGTTATTCTATTAACTTTAGAAAGCTGTAAACAGATCCCCTAAAAGGAATGCAATTTAAGAGAGATTCTTCAGTGTCTTCTCTTCACATTTATAAGCAAAATGACTCCTAGTGACATACCTTGTGTAAATCTTTGTCTTCCTTGGCAATATATATATATATCTGTTGTAAAACCTGTCACTCCAATGGATGAAGATTTGTCCTAGGTCTAAGATTTGGAGCTTTTCTTCAACCATCATCAGACACATAGATTGAAACAACATCCTCACACCATTCAAAAGAGACAGTCAAAAACTAAGAAGGAAACACGAAGACCAAAATAGCAACAGGAACAGTAATAGCACTTAGTCTTATATACCACTTCATAGTACTTTACAGCCCTCTCTATGGAGTTTACAGAGTCAGCATATTGCCCCCCAACAATCTGGGTGCTTGTTTTACCGACCTCGGAAGGATGGAAGGCTGAGTCAACCCTGAGCCTGTCAGGATCGAACTCCTGGCAGTGGGGATATAGAGATAGTCTGCAATACTACATTTTACCCATTGCACCACCACAGCTCAGATCTCCTCACCAGCAATCAGCACAGAGATAAGAAGAGAGTTAGCACTATGATTAATACCAGACCAACAATCAAGAAGGAAATAATATCCCAGTCAAGGAACTACCAATTCACACAAACAAATAATAAACAACAATCTAATCTGGGAACCACCAAAAACACTCCCACCAACATGGACAGAGCAAGCCACTAGTATAAAAACAGAGAGCAAACCCCACTCTCTTCTAGCACTGATGATATTACCTAGTTGGGTAATGAAATGTCTTCAAGAAAACAACCAAGCTGACCCACAACCATCCTTCTGCTCACAACACCACATCCTTCTCTTCTCAGTGTATAGCTACAGGGAGAGCCATTTGGAAAAGGTTTTCAAGTTCTCTTTAAAACTCAGAAATGGCAGCCCTGTCTGAAATGAATGCATTTGACCTAAAGGGGGTCTTTGCAATCTTAAGTTCATTTGCAAAAAGGGGGGGGGATAACATTTCTCTATTTTCTTTTCCCTACATTGTTGCCATAATAAGTATCCCATCAGGACCAGAGGTTAAAAATGTTAAGCTGCAAACAAGAATTTTATGGCCTGAGAGAAGCCTTTATGTTAATTTCTTCCCCTTTGTTTGTGCCTTTTTCTCCACACGAGAAAATCTGTTTAATTTTCAATACTGAGTGGTGGAACAACAAATCTCAGTGTTATGGGGGTGAAAAAACACCACAGATTCTTCAGGATATGCTTCATCCCACAGTGCACACAGAGAGCTAAGATGCTGATGGAGGCAACATCGATTTTAATGCGGTGCCATTGGTGTAACCAAGAGAGTTGCTGCATAAACCATAAAAATAACAGATGGAAGGCCAATATCCTAAAAATGGAACCACAGGCAAATTATAAACCCATTTAGGGAGTTCATGCAGATAAAACAGGAAAAAGAAGTTCTTTGAAATTGCAAGGACAGAGTTTCCGCAGAGCTTGAAGATGCTTTCATTGCTACAAAAGGGGAGACGAAACGTTTTAGAGCTCTGTTTGCTACTTTTATCTGCTGGCAAATTCTTGGCTCTTAAGAGGATTCAGGCAGGACCCCTCTTTCCCCCCACCCCCAATCCAAAATAAGAAATCTTCATTTTATTCCCATGGCGGATGAGAGAAGAGGCCCACCATCAGCCATGGAAGCATAGCCATGGGAAGTAAGCCTACCCCCCACAAGGGAGTTGTTTGGGAGAAGAAATGGAAGAGAGAATGCTGTTGAGCATTTGGTCCTTAAGATTGTACTCCGAAACACCTTACAGGTAGTCCTCGACTCATTTAGCGACCAAAGTTACAACGGCACTGAACAGTGACTTACGACCGTTTTTCATACTTACGACTCTTGCATCTTCCTCATGGTTACGTGACCAAAATTCAGGTGCTTGGCAACTGGCAAGTATTTGTGAAGGTTGCGGTATCCCAGGGGTCACGTGTTCCCCTTTTGCAACCTTTGGACACAAGTAAAGTCAATGGGGGATGCCAGACTCACTTAACCATGTTACTAACTGAACAACTGCAGCGATTTGCTTAACAACTGTGGCAAGAAAGGTCATAAAATTAGGAAAAATTCACTTAACTGTCTCACTTAGCAACAGAAATTTTGGGCTCAGTTGGGGTCATACGTCAAGGGCCATCCGCATCTGGATTAAAATGGAATTGGATAGTTTGGGACAGCCAGGCTGAAACTGATTACACCGCATCTGTACCCAAAAAAATATATATGACAAAACAGGAAGATTCCTTCATGATGCAAAGCTTTCCTGAGCACACAAACTCAGCACGTAAGTGCACACCAAAGATAAAGCATCTGTAGACCCGGTAAAAGTCAGATAAGGAATTCTCCACACCAGAGCGCCATGCCCACCAAACATTTCAAAGAGCACATTCAGATACCTCACAAACAGCCACTTTTCCTATAAATACTTCCAGCCTCCACACTCAAATTTGTAGCTACCATCTGAGTGCTGTCCTTTATGCTCTTAAATGAATATGCCTCCTCTCCAAGTGAAATGTCCGGTGTCACTCTTACATAATTGCAGTCCTGGCTCGGATCTGGACCTATATACTTCTAACAACCTCAACCTTCTGCATCTACATTTCAAAGGATCCTCAGCCAGAGTTCAAATAGGAAGGACCTTTCATATAAAAACATATTCTGAGATACTCAGGAAGTTTTTTAATTAGTGTCGTGGATAAAGTTCTGCATTTATTTCTACCGTTCTCACTCACCTGAAAAAGGGACACGGTGGCTCAGTGGGTTAGGACGCTGATCTTGTCGATCAGAAGGTCGGCAGTTTGGCGGGTCAAATCCTGAATGCCGCGTAGTAGAGTGAGCACCTGTTACTTGTCCCAGCAGTTTGAAAGCACGTAAAAATGAAAGTAGAAAAATAGGGACCACTAGGGTGGGAAGGTAACAGCGTTCCGTGCGCCTTTGGCGTCTAGTCATGCCGGCCACATGACCACGGAGACGTCCTCAGACAAGCGCTAGCTCTTCGGCTTTGAAATGGAGATGAGTACTGGCCCCTAGAGTTGGAAACGACTAGCACGCATGTGCGGGGGAACCTTTACCTTTACCACTCAACTGAAAAAGAATGTGTGTGATTTCAAAATGCTCTTCGAAGGGATAAGAATCTGGTGAGTTTATTTCTCTTTTAGATGGCAGATCTTTGCAGCTTTTTAATTAAGAAGTAGCCAAGGGATACCTGTCAATGGCTTGTCTTTCCTTGTGTAATTTTCTTTTAATATTTTTATTAAATCTCAATGGAAAACAGCATCCAGGAGTTTTTCCCATTGGGAAAAGTTGTAAAATTGAACATGACTCATTTAACATCCACCTTGCTTAGCCACATAAATTATGGTCCCGATTGTGGTCAGAAACCAAGGACTAACTGTATGATCAACCTATATAATCTACTTGAAGGTAGGAGCCATTGGGTCTCATCCCTGGGTTTCAGAATAGTGTGCCAAGCACACTATTCACAAAGGAAAAGCTAAATTTTGATTGGAAAAGATAACTTTTTCAATTAAAAATTGAATATATATTAAAAATGAATATATATTCAAGTGATCATCCACTAGGACTCCAAGGTCCCTCTCAGACAAATGGTTGGCCAGTCTCTTTTTGAAACCTTTCAGAGATAGAGCACCCACAGCTGGAGGCAATCTATTCCATTGGTTAATTGTTCTCACCTCCAGAAATCACGGACACTCCATCACTGGAAATTTTTAAGAAGAGGCCGCTAGACAGTCACTTATCTGAGATGGTATAGGTTCTCTTGCTTGAGCAGGGGGCTGGACTAGAAGACCTCCAAGGTCCCTTCCAGCTCTATTCTATTCTATTCTATTCTATTCTATTCTATTCTATTCTATTCTATTCTATTCTATTCTATTCTATTCTATTCTATTCTATTCTATTCTATTCTATTTCTATTGCTTCAGTGACTCCATTCAGCCACCTCATTCTTCTATTGGCCTCAATCTTTCCCAGCATTAGGCTCTTCTCCAGTGAGTCCTTCCTTCTCATTAGGTGGCCAAAGTATTTGAGTTTCAACTTCAGGATCTGGCCTTCTAAAGAGCAGTCAGGGTTGATCTCCTCTAGGACTGACCGGTTTGATCGCCTTGCAGTCCAAGGGACTCGCACGAGTCTTCTCCAGCACCATAGTTCAAAGGCCTCAATTCTTTGGCGCTCAGCCTTTCTTATGGTTCTGTTCTGTTCTATTCTATTCTATTCTATTCTATTCTATTCTATTCTATTCTATTCTATTCTATTCTATTCTATTCTATTCTATTCTATTCTATTCTATTCTATTCTATTCGGAAATTTCTCCTTAGTTCTAGTTTGGTTCTCTCCTTGGTTAGTTTCCAACATTGGGCCTTCTGGTGCATTGGAAAATAATTTGACACCCCCCCTCATCTTTCTAAGGAGCCCCTCAAATATTGAAACAGTGCTTTCACGTCCCCCCCCCAGCCCTTCCTGTCATTAGACAAAACATAGCCAATCCCTCTAACCATACTGTAGACCTGCTTCAAGCATGACTTATATGCCATGTCCTGGATAGAAGGAAGTAAACTTCCAATAAGCTTTTCTGCCTCCAGCTCCCGCCGTGCATCCGACGATCAAACAGCTTCATTTAAATAGAAGCAAATTCAAAAGACATTTTGTGGAGGGCCTACCTTGGATTATGATTTGGCTCACCTTTAACTTCCCTATCAAGGTTTGCTCTGGAGCCAAAAACGTTAATAGGCAACATACCTAGCCATCATGCATCCCCACTGTTAAAAATTAGGCTTTAAGCATCAAAGAGATCTGATCTTAGTTTATCCCAAGGCCATCTGCTGAAGCACTGCTGTTCTTGCCCCATGAGTGTTGAGCTAATTTTCTTTGATTAAGCTTACGCATGGCCAATCATTTTAACGACAACACTCTATTATACAGTACATACTCTGAAATTTAACTGGGGTTGTTCTAGATGAGGCTTTACTAGTGCAGCTGTGAAGGCTAATTAGGGAGCGCTCCTTGTTGTCCATTCAATTTACATTTTCAGATGGAGCTAGCCAAGAGCCAGCCAGCCTGGATTCATTGATTGATCGATCAGCACTTATGTTCATTAGGAAGCAAAGCACGGTACAAGCCGTTTCTCCCTTGGCATCGCTTCCATTAGGTGTTTGCTACAAATCTGAACATTGATCCAGTGCTGATGCTCACTTTATTCCTTTCCCCTGGAGGGGAGAAAAAAAATGAGTGTAATTACTCTATCAAGTGTGAAGTCAGGGGATATTTTATATACATCTTTAATAATCCAGGAACTGTGGCTGCATCCTTTTCCTGCTGATAGGAATGAATTTATTTCTAAATAGCTGATATTCAACTGCATGTTACGCTCCTACCCTCTGTGGATACGCGCAACAGAGATGTACTAAAAATCCATCCCCGACTGCTATGGGAAATTGCAAAATTAGGGTTTGCTGCAGTCAGCCCAATGTTCGGGCTGGATTTGGCATTTTTGTCCATCTATCAAGGACCTGGATGGGCAGATGTGGATGTCTGATGGTGTTGGAGGTATTGTCACAGGATGTAAGCTGTAGAGCTGCCTTGTACAATGGACTGAGGGCAAATATGTCAATGCCAGTGTGTGACAAATGGTCATAAGTCACTTTTTTCAAGTGCCATTGTAACTTTGAACAGTCACTAAATGAGTGGTTGTAAGTCAAGGACTGCCTGTATAGGATTCCTGTTCTGTTTTCTCACCATATCAAAAGCACTGGTGGCGGAATGGGACCACTCACTGCGGCCGAATCGTCCTGGCTGACCTGCCCTGCCCACCTCACTATGGTCGACTCACCGCAGCCAACTTACCACAGAACAACTCACCAAGGCCAACTCACCACGGGAAAACTTGCCACGGAACAATTTAACACAGGATAACTCAAGAGAGGGACAAATAGAATTGCAGCTTACCTTAGCCTTGAAGATTTCAAACCTAAAGCAAGACAAGGCCCGGTGCAATTCACTTGCCCCTCTCTTAAGTGATCCCGCATTGAATTGTTGGCCACAGCGAGTTGTTTTGTGGTGAGTTGGCTGGAGTGAGTCAGCCAGAACTAGTCAGCCAGGGTGAGACAGAAAGGGCGAGTCGGCTGGGATGAGTTGTCCTAGACCAGGTGTAGGCTATGCTGGCTCAGGAATTCTGGGAGTTGAAGTCCACGAGTCATAAAAGAGCCAAGGTTGCCTACCCCTGTCCTAGACTCTGTTGGTGGATATGCATAGCTCTCCCACTAAGATCTTTCTGCCATGGGTGATCCTTCTGGCAGAATGCAGGATCACCAACATAGCCCTCAACCTCATCAAAGCATCACAAGATCCTCTCCCATGACAGGGGCATATTCATGGAAGGGACTCTTATTAATCTGTCAATGCACAGATTTTCTAACTGCCACCTAAGGTTTATTATGTAATTATTATACAATTATATGAGAGACAATCTGGTCCAATGGTTAAGGCACCAGGCTCGAAACCAGGAGACTGAGAGTTCTAGTAACAACCAGCTGGGTGAAACTTTGGGCCAGTCGCTTTCTCTCAGCCCAACTCACCTCACAGGTAAGGAGAAAGGAGTAATAGGTATTTCTTGCCACCTTGAGTTGTTTATAAAAATAATTAAGAGTGGGGTGGAAATAAATAAATAAATGGATTTTTTTTCTCTTGTCAATTCTGCTTGTTGCCAGTTGGTTGCAAAGCACCCAAACGGCAATCACATCACTGGGGGACGCTGCAATGGTCATAAATAAAAGCAGTTTGCAAAGTAGTTTATTTTTAACACCCTCATAACTTTGAAAGGTCATTAACTGAACCAGTCAGTAAATGAAGACAACCTGCATTTCCGTTCTTCCCAATGCACACTAAAGAATTATAATCATTCTCTGAGTTTCTGGTTTACAGATCTGAGTGCACAAATGATTTCATTTCCTCAAACTAAGATCTTCTTCTGATCTGGGGCAATTAAAAGAGGGCCTTCAAGGCCAATCCTTAAGAGAAGACTACAGGTAGTCTTCAACTTACAACAGTTCATTTAGTGACCGTTCAAGGTTACAACATCACTGGAAAAAAAGTGACTTGTGACTATTTTTTACACTTACGACCGTTGCAGCATCCCCATGGCCAGATGATCAAAATTTGGATGCTTGGCAACTGACTCATACTTACGACGGTTGCAGCGTCCCGGGGTTCATCTGATCCCCTTTTGCTGCCTTCTGATAAGCAATGTCAGTGAGGAAACCACTTTCACTTAACAACCGTGTTGCTAACCTACCAACTGCAGTGATTCACTTAACAACTGTGGCAAGAAAAGTCGTAAAATGGGGCAAAACTCGCTGGACAAATGTTTCACTTAGGAACAGAAATTTTGGGGTCAGTTATGGCCGTAGGTTGAGAACTACCTGTCATATCCAGCAAGTATTCGAGCCAAATAAGCTTTTCCTTTTGTTTTTTCTCAGCCAGCAACAGACGCTTTTCATGAGGCATTTTTGAAAGACGCAGGGTTTGCCAGTCTTCAGTCATTGTCGTTCGGTTTCGCAGGAAGAATATTAGAACATGATTATTGACAATACATCAATAATAAGTAGGTGGCATGTGTAGATGTGTTTTGTGGCAGGGAGAAGACGGATCTTGCTGAAGCGCTAATTTCCTCAGCGGCAGGAAGTGCAGGATTGCTGACGCGGCTAAAACAGCCTTGCAAAATGGCAACTGTAAACAGGATGCTGCAAATCAAAGAATGAATCTTTCAAAGGGAAACCATGTCCAGAGACTTACATTTGGTTGCAAATACTGTATGAGCTTTCTAGTAATAATGCCCTCAGCCTAGCATAGAGTACAGGAAGTCCTCGACTTATGACTGTAATGGAGCCTGCCCATCATGCTTCTAGGAATAGCACTAAGTCTTCTATACTACTTCATAGTGCATTACAGACTCGCTAAGGGGTTTGCAGTTAGCTTATTTCCCCCAATGATCTGGGTCCTCATTTTACCAAGGAGGGAAGGCTGAGTCAACCTTGAGCAGATCAGAATTGAACTCCTGGCTGTAGACAGAGTTTCTTTGCAATATTGCAAAAAAAAAAATCCACTGCACCACTATGGGGCCTGTAAGTCACGAAGGTCGTAAAATGGGTCACTTACATGACTGACCCAATCATTATCTTTTTTGTGGTCATTAAGCAAATGTGATGGTTGTAAAGCAACATGCTGGTTGTTAGATGAACCAATGGTTCGCTATGCACCGGTTTTGCCCCAAAATGGAAGTAAATGAACTGTCATAAAGCATGATCACATGACTGCAAGGCACTGTTGATGTGCAGGCCGTGCAGTGAGAATAGAATAGAATAGAATAGAATAGAATAGAATAGAATAGAATAGAATAGAATAGAATAGAATAGAATAGAATAGAATAGAATAGAATAGAATAGAATAGAATAGAATAGAATAGAATAGAATAGAATAGAATAGAATAGAACAGAGCAGAGTAGGATATAGAAAATAGAATAGAATAGAATAGAATAGAATAGAATAGAATAGAATAGAATAGAATAGAATAGAATAGAATAGAATAGAATAGAATAGAATAGAATAGAATAGAATAGAATAGAATAGAATAGAATAGAATAGAATAGAATAGAATAGGAGTAGAGCAGAGTAGAGCAGAGCAGAGCAGAGCAGAGTAGAGTAGGATATAGAATAGAATATAGAATATAGAATAGAATAGAATAGAATAGAATAGAATAGAATAGAATAGAATAGAATAGAATAGAATAGAATAGAATAGAATAGAATAGAATAGAAGTAGAGCAGAGCAGAGCAGAGCAGAGTAGAGTAGAGTAGGATATAGAATAGAATATAGAATATAGAATAGAATAGAATAGAATAGAATAGAATAGAATAGAATAGAATAGAATAGAATAGAATAGAATAGAATAGAATAGAATAGAAGTACAGTAGAGTAGTAACTTTATTGTCACTTTAAATGTACACTAATTTTAAAATGAGATTTCGTTGCATATAGCTCTCAAAAGGTAACCACCTCCAATATACACTGCATAAACATGACAAAAAAATAAATAAAATAAATTATGCATATACTCACACACACACACACACACACACACACACACACACGTGGCCCAGAGAAACAACACTGTCTAGTTCGGATGTATACATGTACATGGCGAGAAAAACAAATCTTGCGAATTTACCAGATGGATAGCACAGGGAACACAGCTGTTACAGAATCAGGTAGTCCTGCTAGAAATACTTTGAAACTTTTAATCAGTTTGTGATCATGCTGAGAATGTCACTCTGGCCCTTTCTTGGGCAACCTTTCCTACTGCAGTCACGTTTTGCCCAAGATAAGGAAAAAGCAAACAGAACTTTTAATGAGCTGCCACCAACCTCAGAAGGGAAAAGCAAAACCTATTATCTACCCTGATTATCCACCAAATTGGATCCACTGGCATTAAGGAAAAAAGGCCTGGCAAAAACAGCTCCCACTGGGAGCCTTGTCAGCTGGCCAAATTCAACACCTTAGCAGCAGCCTTGGCTTAAGCAGTCGGGCCCCAGGGAGCTGTGTTGATGCTTTGTCATTCTTTGGGATGATTTTCTTCCATTTAGCCCTTAACTTTCTGACTCCTTCTCTCAGATTCATATCTGTACAGGTATGCAAGCTTTCGGTTTAGTTTTAAAGGCTCCTTATCCCAGTTCGGTAGGTAAGTTTTCATCAGAGCCAGGGGATTTAGAACGAATGAAGATGCAATCAGCAGGAAGAGATCTTAGCAGGAAGAGAGAGCTTAGGGATAACACAGAAATCCTACTGGCAGTTTTTCCCCAAGAAAGCAGCATTTTTTTCACCCCTCAGTTTTGTTCTTTCCCTGTTCCCGTTCCAAAACACTGTGCTATTAGTAGAAGTAAAAGGTAAAAGGTTGTTCTGTACCAGCCTGCTACCAGCCCTGCAAAAAAGGCAGGGACAACCCTTTTTACAAGAAGGCAAGAGGCTGGAATTAAGCCTGCCAAATTTATTGATACAAAAACAAACAAGACACGAACCAAGAAACAGGAGCTTTTCAAGCGGTTGCCTTCAGCAAACCAGCCCTCCCACGCATTCCCCTTTTATACAGTTCAGGGCGTGGCTTCTCTCTGCCTCCTTCCGAGGTGCCCCATTGCCTTCCTCTGTTTACTCCTGATTGACTGCCTCCTGCGTCGGGCGTCCTTGAACAGGGCCAGCTGTGGGTCATCTTCATCCACGCTGTCAGGCTCACACAGCTGGGTCTGCGTCGTGACCAGGTGGGAGGGGCCTGGCTGAGGGCTCTCATCAGCAAGCTCTTCAACACCCCCCTCCTCCTCCTCTGAGTCGTCCGACCCAACTGCCAAACCCACAGGCTGACCCTGAATCACAACAAAGGTAAAGGTTTCTTATCTGACTCTAGGGGTGTTGCACATCCCCGTTTCTTTTCCAAGGGAGCCAGCATTGTCTGAAGACATTTTCTGTGGTCATGTGACCAGCATGGCTATACACCGAAGCACACTGAACGCTGTTACCTTCCCACCAAAATGGTACTTATTTATCTACTTGCATTGGCATGCTTTCAAACTGCCGGGCTGGCAGGAGCTGGGCCGAGGACGGGAGCTCAGCCCCTCACGCAGTGCTCAGGTTTCAAACCCCAGCAGTCATGACAAGCTCAGCGTCTTTAACTACTGAGCCATCACCACTCCTCTTAGTAGAAGAAATTCCCCCCTTAATCTTAAGAATTTCCCCTTATCTCTTCTTGGGGTGGGTGGGGGGCAATATTTAAGAAGAAGTATTTTGAGTTTGCATGCAAAATCTTTCACTCCTTCATTAGTCCTCACAACTACGCAGCCCAAAAGCTTAAAGCAAATGTAATCCCTTTTCTCTCTACTCACTGAAGTCCATTCTGATGTGGGATTAGAGAGAAATAAAGGATTCTCACAGATATTGTTAACATCAAAAGAATTTTCCTTTAGACACACACACACACACACACACACACACAGAGGGGGGAGGGGGAGGGAGAGGGAGAGAGAGAGAAACCTCCACCTTGGAAAAATAAGGCAAATCTGAAATGTAGTCTTTTTTTTCCCATTTGGACCACTTCCATTTAGCAGTGATGGCGAACTTTTTAGAGACCAAGTGCCCAAACTGCAACCCAAAACCCACTTATGTATTGTCGGGTGCCGGGGTGTGTGTGTATGCGGCCCATGGGGTGGGCATGGCCCATTGGGTGGGCGTGGCTGAGGTGGTCACGGTAGACTGGGCGGGCGTGGCCGGAGTGGGTGTGGCCACCTCGATGTTGCTCATGGGGAGGGACGCCTCTGGGGGCCAAGCAGGGTTGGGGGAGATCCAGGGGGTCTCTGACAGGTGGGACGGTAGGCAGGAGGCTCGTCCTGTGGGGTGAAGCGAGACAAGGCAGGGTACAGGGCAGGGGTGCCATTGCCGCAGGGCGAGGCAGGGACCGGGGCGGCTGCTGCCTGACACCATCCTCCCCCGCACACAGCAAGTGGATGGGGGGCAACTGTGTCAATCAACAGCCACAGCCTGCCGGCCCCTCAGTTTTGGTGCGACATGGCTGTTTGCTGCCTCGCCATTGCACCCAATGCAGCTGCCATGAGGCCGTGGAACAAGCCAGGCAGAGGTAAGGAACCGGTATACTGGTTTCTTACTGCCACACAGCTTGTTCCACGGCCTCATGGCAGCGAGGCAGCAAATGGCCAGTTTCGGCACGACGTTACTGTTTGCCGCCAGCCGTGGACATTTGCCCCCTCGCGCATCACACCCAGTTCCACTGCCACGAGGCTGTGGAACAAGATGGACAGAGGTAAGGAACCGGTATACTGGTTTCTTACAGCTGTCCAGCTTGTTCCATGGCCTCATGGCCGCGGCATTGGGCACGAGGCGGCAAACGACCGGTTTCAGCGCAATGTGCTGGGAGGCTGCGGATAGCTGGCCAGGGCTGAACTGGCCTGGGCTAGGGCCGGGCACGCCACAGCCTCCCCACTTGCCCACTCGCCCGTCCACCAGCCAGGGTTGCCTTTACTCACATGTAAGTGTGTAGATGAATGCCCAGCTGCAGGGCCTTTCCAGCACGTTGTAGAGAAAATTCTGGAGCTTACGCTAGAAGGCGTTTCTCTTGGGCGACTTCCTGCTGACAGCTGAACGGGGCTTGCTGAGGATCAAGCTGTGTTTGCCGCTGGTGCCAAGGCAGGACCTCATCACGGGAGGACTCAGGGGTGCCGGGGTCCAGCACCATGAAGCCCACCTTCTCGGCCAATCTGCCCGGATACACGGCCCCATTGCGTGACTTCTGCACCATCCTGCAGCTACGGCGGCAGCAGTGGCATGGAGGCCGATTGCGGGCTCAGAGGAGGCGCGAGTGGGGCAACCACACAGGGCAGAGGCGCTGCCCGGAGCCGGAACGGGGCAGCAGCATGGCAGTGGCAGAGCCGGGCAGGACTGTGGCGGCAACAGCTTGGTCGCTTTGGCCAAAGCAGCGGTGGTGGCACCGCAGAGGTGAGGAGCAGCGTCCACAATCTGCCCAGCCTCCCCTCCACCTGCTTTGTGCAGCTCCTCCCAGGTGTTCTGTTCCAACCTACGACCGGCCCTGTTTGTGTGACAGGGACAACCCCTTTTTCCTTTTGACAAATTAATAGGCTGGAAAAAACCCAACCCAAATTTATTTGCAGTTCCAAAATTATAAAGTCTTTCAAACAAAAAAGCAGAATATTTTCTTCAATAAATGATTCAAAACATCAAACAAGAGTCAACAAACAAGAGTCAAACAGATTAGCAAGAACAGACCAGGATTCTCTTTGAATGTCTCCGAATGGTTGCCTTCAGCAACCAGCACCGCCCACACCTTCCCCTTTTATTATCTGTCCCAAGGCGTGGCTTCTCAATGCCTTCTCCTCCTTTCACTGAGTTGCCTCATAGATTTTCTCTGCTCTGTTCTGCTGGATTGCCTTCTGCTTCTAGCATCTCTGAACAGATTCAGCTGTGACTCCTCTGAGTCTGACCCCTCCTCCTCACATAGCTGAGCTGCATGAGGAACACGATTGGAGGGGCCAGGCTGAGAGTCCTGCAGTGCATCAGAGCCTCTCCGACACTGAAGGCTCTCCAAACCCCTCCTCCTCTTCAGATTCCTCAGACTCAGCTGCTGGGAGCACAGGCTGACACTGAATCACAACACTGGGTCCCCCGCACCCACCATTAACCCTTCCTGTGCCGCTCGCTGAAGGTGTGGAGAGGAGCAATGTGTGATCAGAGGAGAAGGAGGAGGAGCACCCCTGAGGCTGCAGGTGACCTCCCCCACTCCCGGACACACACATGCACACTTACTCATTGACAACAGCTTAGTATGATGTTTGGGGGTGGTGCTTTTTGTTTTTTGGGGTTTTTTTTTGGCTTGGAACTGGCATCTCTGGACATGTCCAGAGTGCCTGACTTTCGCAGGAGTAAAAAAAAAAGCATCTTCTTCCTTTCTTTGCTTACCTGACTTCCAGCCCCGTGCCGTTTCTCCTTCGCAATCCACTGCCACCGCGTGCAAGGAAACAAAGATATTTTTTTAAGGGAAAAAAAG
Source organism: Vipera berus (assembly GCF_964194415.1). Classification (NCBI taxonomy): domain Eukaryota; kingdom Metazoa; phylum Chordata; class Lepidosauria; order Squamata; family Viperidae; genus Vipera; species Vipera berus. The sequence goes on from NC_138202.1 coordinate 349,785,239, forward strand.
GTCAATCAATCAATTCCATTTTTGCGATCTTTCACGAGAAGTTGGAATTGATTGATTGACCTTTTTTCCCTCAAAAAAAAATCTTTGTTTCCTTGCACGTGGCGGCAGCGGCAGATTTCGAAGGAGAAACGGCATGGGGCTAGAAATCAGGTAAGGAAAGAAAGGCAATTTCTGAGGGGAGCGAGGATTTCTTTCCTTACCTGCCCCACTTGTTCCAAGGCCGCTTTCCGCTCAGATGCGTTGCTCTTCCCAATGGCCTGACCGCCATGACGGCATGCATGCCCACAGAGAGGACTCTGCGTGCCACCTGTGGCATGCGTGCCATAGGTTCGTCAGCATGGCTATAAGGGATGGAGAGACTTCAGTTCACTTAGAGTATCTTCTAAGTGTATCTAGAAGAATAGATTGCAGCAATTTTAATTTTTTTGCACTGTGCTGCTTCTTTTTCCTTGTTCTATTATGGTTAATGGCCTGCCTCTTGACTTCAATTGACAAGGTTGTTTTGAGGCCTTGGGATATTCAGAGGCATTCAACCTGGTAAGGAAGGAGCAGAACGAGTATAACATAGAATACTTACAGTAATCTCAATTTTGTCTGTACAATGCAAGCTGGTCTGGAATGGCCCTTAAGCAAGATGAGCCCATGCTTAGGATTTTTTTTCCTTAGCTATCATGCCGTTAACTCTTTCACTGCCACACTCGGTTTTTCTATACACTTTTTTTAATATTTGTCTTTTCCCCCTTTTTATTAAAAATGCATAAGAGTGTTGAATGTTTGCGTTTTTTTTTTATTGCCCAAGTTGTAAGAAAATAATTTGCATATATTGCTTGCTATTATTTGGTATTAAATAATTTTTAAAAAATATTTTTGCCTAGGAAGCAAAAGTTTAGATTGGAACTGGAGAGAACAAACTGGTTTAGGCAAATATGGTGAGTTGCTCTGTTTTGGGACTGTATGGCAGTTTGCTCTGATACCTAATACTGCAGTTGCTTGTCCTCTCTGGACCCGAAAGGGTAATAATCCAAATCTGAGTTTTTAAAGATATGCCTACCACTAACAGTGTTTCTCAACTTCAATTCCTACAATTCCGCAGCCAGCATAGCTGACTGAGGAATTCTGGGAGTTGAAGTCCACATATCTTAAAGTTGCTAAGGTTGACAAGCACTGCATTAGCACATCAATCTGGGCATCAGCATCGCTGATTGTAAGCATGGAACATGAAACGGCATTACAGATAGTCCTTGATTTACGACCACAATTGGGAAGAATTGCTGTTGCTAAAGAAGGTGGTTTTAATGAGTTGCATCTGATTTTACAACCTTTTTTTGCCAGGGTTGTTAAGGGAATCACTACAGTTGTTAAGTGAATCATGAGGTCCTTAAGCAAATCCGGCTTCTCTCATTGAGTTTGCTTGTCAGAAGCTGGCTGGGAAGGCCGCAAATGGTGATCACATGACCTCAGGAAAGGGCAACCATTGTAAATCCATGCCGGTTGCCAAGCGCCCAAATTTTGATCACATGACTATGAGGATACCGCAAAGATCATAAGTATGAGGGCCAGTTGTAAATACTTTTTTTCAGTGCTGTTGTAACTATTAATGGTCATCAAATGAATGGTTGTATCTGTATTAAGTAGGTACGCCAATGCAGGAGAGCTAATTTGGTATACAGTAGTGGTTAAGGTGCCAGGCTAGAAACAGGGAGAGCAAAAATTCTAGTTCTGCCTTAGGTATGAAGCCAGCTGGGTGATCTTGAGCCAGTCATTCTCTCTCAGCCCTAGAAAGGAGGCAAAGGCAAACTACGCATGGTCCTCGACTTAGAATAGAATAGAGCTGGAAGGGACCTTGCAGATCTTCCTGTCCAGCCCCCTGCTTAAGCAGGAGAACCAGTGGTGGGATTCAAATAGGCGAACAACCGGTTCTCTATGTGGATGCCGCTTCCGGAAGTCCGTTCTGGGCCTGGGCAACAAAAAATTAGCTAACGGTTCTGCCGAAGTGGTGCGAACTGGCTGAATCCCACCACTGAGGAGAACCTATACCATTTCAGACAGTCTCTTTTTAAACACTTCGTGTTGGAGCACTCACAACCTCTGGAGGCAGTGCTGTGATTCAGGGTCAGCCTGTGGGTTCGGCAGTTGGGTCGGACGACTCAGAGGAGGAGGGGGGTGTTGAAGACCTTGCTGAGGGGGTTGAAGATCTTGCTGATGATAGCCCTCAGCCAGGCCCCTCCCACTTGGTCACCACGGAGACCCAGCTGTGTGAGCCTGACAGTGTGGATGAAGATGACACACAGCTGGCCCTGTTCAAGGATGCCCAACGCAGGAGGCAGTCAATTAGGAGTAAACAGAGGAAGGCAATGGGGCGTCTCGGAAGGAGGCAGAGAGAAGCCACACCCTGAACTCTTTATAAGGGGAATGTCTGGGAGGGCTGGTTTGCTGAAGGCAACCGCTCGGATGGTTCATGTTTCTTTAAGCTTCTGTTTCTTGGTTCGTGTCTTGTTTGTTTTTGTTGCAATAAATTTGGCAGGCGTAATTCCAGCCTCTTGCCGTTTGTGGAGGGGTTGTCCCTGCCTTTTCTGCAGGGCCGGTAGCAGGCTGGTACAGAACAGGCAGGTTGTTCCACGGATCAATTGTCCTGTCATGAAATTTCTTTTTAATTCTAGGTTGCTTCTCTCCTTGATTAGTTTCCATCCGTTGCTTCTTGTCCTCCATTCAGGTGCTTTGGAGGATAGGTTGAATAGGCTCTTCTTTGTGGCAGCCCCTCAAAAATTGGAAGACTGCTAGCGTGTCACTCCTAGTCCTTCTCTTCATTAAACTAGACACACCCATTGTCAGCAACCGTTCCTTATACACATGTTTTATATAAGTTCACTAAGTAAACTTACAACAGTTCACTTAGTGACCATTCAAAGTTACGACGACACTGAAAAAAAGTGACTTATGAGCATTTTCCACACAACCGTTGCAGCATTCCCAGGGTCACGTGATCAAAATTCAGACGCTTGGTAACTGACTCATATTTATGACGGTCGCAGTGTTCCAAGGTCATGTGGTCCCCCTTTTGCAACTTGACAAGCAAAGTCAATGGGGAAACCACAGTGATTCACTTAACAACTGTGGCAAGAAAAGTCGTAAAATGGGGCAAATTTACTTAACAGTGAAGAAATGCTGGGCTCAATTATAGTCATAAGTCGAGGACTACCTGTACTTTCCCCAAACAGACTTTTCCTGGCAGTCACCAGCAATCAACATTGATGGGCACACACAGAAAAAAAAACCTCCAATAAAGGCATCATTTTTCTACATACGTACCGGCAGTAAGTTAGGAAAATTCTCCAACTTAATAGATACGGTGGACCTGTAAGAAGGTTAAAGCATTTTGGATTAAAATTTGGTGGAATATGCAGAAGATATTTAAGAGAAGGATAAAGTTTTGTCTGCAATTGTTTCGACTGGGCATTATTACTGACACTACTGTTGTGGACACTAAGTTGATGTTGAATTTAATTACGGCAGCAAGACTTTTAGTAGGGCAATATTGGAAGAAGGAAGAACTGCCGACTATATAAGAATGGACTTTAAAAGTTTCCAACCTGGCGGAAATGGCAAAGATCTCAGCGTATTTGAAAGACCAGTCGCAACAGAGATATATTGTGGAGTGGAGAAGATGGACTGATTACATCCAGAATAAATATGAGACTAAAAAGTTTCATTTAGCATTTGAATAAGTACTGATGTGATATTTATATTGCTTGTAGTCATTTTATAAGAGTTAAAGTGCGATAGATTTAATAGTTTATTGTTGTTTGCATATGGTGGATTATGATTGTTTCTACTTTTATACCTTGTATTTAGCTCTGGGAAGTCGGGGAGGGGGAGGGAGGCAGGTGCTGGGGAGGGTTGGGAAGAGGGGAGGGGGTTGGAAGGGGTTTTGTTTTGTTTTGTTATAAATAAAATGTACTGTAAAACTTTTCAATAAAAAAAAATAGATACGGAACATTTTCACACGCCGCAATATTTTGCACGGCGTGCTGGGAGACCTGTTCTGAAATGCAGTAAGTGGAACAGAACATAAAATAAGCTGTTTGAGTTGCATTGATATATAAATGATTTGTTTGTTTGGTAGAATTTCTATGCAGCCCCCGTGCCAGAGAACTGCAGGCAACAATCAACAAAAACAAATGCTAAGTAACGAAATGGTTAAATCAATACAAGAAAACAATGGAAGATCAAAAATCATAATCACGAACAAGGATTAATAAGATTCTTCTCTAGTCAAGTATGCAGTCATTTTCTTCTTCTGTCATACGAAATTACAATTTGGTAATGACTTTCAGGGAACATTTAAATTTTTTATTATTCTTTCATTCCGATCCCTCCTTTTATTCAGGAGTTTCAGGCAATAAATGCAGTGCTCCCATCTCCAATATTTTTCCCACAATATTTTTCACCACAGAGGTTAAGTGAATTATGAGGTTGTTAAATGAATCCGGCTTCTCCCATTGATTTTGCTTGTCGGAAGCCAGCTGGGAAGATTGCAAATGGCAATCACATGACGCCTGGGGATACAGCAACCATCATAAATACATAGTATAATAGAAAAACAGAGTTGGAAGGGACCTTGGAGGTCTTCTAGTCCAACCTCTTGCTCAGGGAGGCGAACCTATAGCAGGGGTGGGGAACCTGGGCTCTTTTATGACTTGTGGACTTCAACTCCCAGAATTCCTGAGCCAGCCATGCTGACTCAGGAATTCTGGGAGTTGAAGTCCACAAGTCATAAAAGAGCCCAGGTTCCCCACCCCTGCCCTATACCATTCCAGATAAATAAACCAATTTCTTCTTAAAAGCCTCCAGTGATGGAGCACCCACAACAGTGATGGAGCACTCTTGATTAATATCACAGAAGTCTGTACTTCTGAGTATATAAAAATTGTACCTGGGACAAAGTTTGGCACTGAGAAGTTTAAAAGCTCACTTACTTACTTACATGCCAGTTGCCACTATAGCCTCAATATAGATCACATGACTGTGGGGATGCTGTGATAGTTGGTAAGTGTGAGGACTGGTTGTAAGTCCTTTTTTCCAGTGCCGTTGAAACTATGAACAGTCACCAAATGAAGAGTCGGAAGTCAAGGACTACCTGTAAAGGCAGGATAAAAATAAAGGAATGAATGAATGAATGAATGAATGAATGAATGAATGAATGAATGAATGAATGAATGAATGAACCTGTTTCCAGACATGAGTGTTGAAAAATCTCAGCTGGCTTCTGACATTGTCTATGCTTTTGATTAACTATCATCTGGTACCTCTGGCAACTAACCTGTGGTTTCACTTAAATCTGATCCTACTTGGATTTTGCTTGCTCTATTATATCTGAACCGCGGTGGTGCAGTGGTTAGAATGCAGCCTTGCAGGCTAACTCTGCCTACAGCCTAGAGTTCGATCCTGACGGGCTCAAGGTTGACTCAGCCTTCCATCTTTCCGAGGTCGGTAAAATGAGGACCCAGATAGTTGGGGGCAATACAGACTGCAGATACATAAGATATATAAGCGGTATATAAATCCAAGTGCCCCCAAATGCCCTATTGCTACTGCTATCTCACTCTTCTGATTGATCTTGCTTTCACTCTTGAATGATGAGATTTCTCACGAATGAAGGCTAATATAGGTTTCCCAGGATAATGTTGCAGGATCCAATCTGGGTCAGTCACCGACACCAACTCGTGCTGGAGCCGACCCTAAGGGAACTTCTCTCTCACAGAGTGTGTGAGATTTGTGCCCCAGAGTCTTGACACCTCTACAACCAAACTGCCGTTCACTGCCGTTAGAAGAAATGCTTGGTGTGATTCTAAAGAAAACATAACAACTGCATGAAGCAGAGATGAAGTTTATCTGACAGCAAGGCAGACGATCAGTAATCAAAGGTGGCCCCACAACAAAATTTCTGAAGTGGTTACTTCTGCAGGGAACTATTTCTAGTGTTCCTAGAACGTGCACCAACTTAACCTGCCTTCTAGATTTTACTGGAAAGCACACCTGGTCAGGTAAATAAAAAATGTTACCCTAAAGTAAGATGGGCGGCCAATACATTTTATAAGGTAAAGGTAAAGGTAAAGGTTCCCCCGCACGTGCATGCTAGTCGTTTCCGACTCTAGGGGCTGGTGCTCATCTCCGTTTCAAAGCCGAAGAGCCAGCGCTTGTCCAAGGACATCTCCGTGGTCATGTGGCCGGCATGACTAGATGCCAAAGGCGCACGCAACGCTGTTACATTCCCACCGGAGTGGTCCCCATTTTTCTACTTGCATTTTTACATGCTTTCGAACTGCTAGGTTGGCAGAAGCTGGGACGAGTAACAGGTGCTCACTCTGTTATGCGGCACTCGGGATTTGACCCGCCAAACTGCCGACCTTCTGATCGACAAGCTCATCGTCCCAACCCACTGAGCCACCGCATCCCTCATACATTTTATAAATAAATATAAATAAATAAATGAGTCTCGCCTCCTTGTGGGGTTTTGCAATCTTTACCTTTGTTGAGTCAAAATGGTGACCTTGGGGGTGACAGGGTTTGTATGAGGAAATCTATCATAGGAAGTTTTAATATCTACAGGGGATAGGGAAGTAAGGAAGTTTTAATATCTACAGGGGATTTTCTTATTTAGTTAAGTAGCTGATATTTGCCAAATTCACCCACAATGTGTAAAGACTGATTTGACAATTCCTACCTAGGTGTCAAAAGGCTTAAGTAGTGTTTTGTTTTATTGTCCCAGAGTTCACTGGAAGGTCAGGTAAGAAGCAGAATATAGAATAACAGAGTTAGAAGGGACCCTGGAGATCTTCTGGTCCAACCCCCTGCTCAAACAGGAGACTCTTATGTTATTCCAAGCAAATGGCTGTCCAATCTCTTCTTGAAAACCTCCAGTGATGGAGTACCTACAATTTCAGGAGGAAACCCATTCTGCTGATTAATGGTTCTGTCAGGAAATTTCTCCTTAATTCTAGGTTGGATCTCTCTTTCATAAAGTTTCCAACCCTTACTTCTGGTCTTGCCTTCAGGTGGTTTTGGAAAATAGATTGTACCTCCTCTTCTCTGTGACAGCTCCTCAAATATTGGAAGACTACTGACATGTCACCCCTAGTCCTTCTTTAATTTAAATTTCAGTGGGGTTCACACAAATGATCCAAAATGATGTGGGGTGTTTTATAGTCCAGGATGAATACAGAATGCAGAATAACAGAGTTGGAAGGGACCTTAGAGGTCCTCCAGTCCAGGGCTTTTCAACCAGTGGCACGGGTACCACCTGTGGTACATTTGCACCTAGCAGGTGGTACGCGACCATCCTAGAAAAGTGGTAGCAGGGGAGGGGAATGAGCTGAACCGGTGGCAGCACCGCACAAGCCCGAGCAAGAGATGGCTGGAGCTGCACAGCTGTCAGGGCTCAGCGGAAGCGCCAGGATCAACGCCAGGCTCCAGCTGGAGCTCAGCGCTGATCCTGGCGCTTCTGATGAGCCCAGAAGAAGCTTCAATCAGCTGGAATGTTGCAGCATCTCCCGGGTTTTGTGATTTACATTCAGATGCTTGGCAACTGATTCATATTTATGACGGTCAGTGTCCCAGGGTCATGTGAACTGACCAAAACCTGCTGCAACCACCCAGCAGAGGGGGGGGGAACCAAACACACTCCCACCCCACCCCCGCTGCCAATCCTCAACAGAAATGCTCACAACAATGAAAACCTTGGACAGGAGGAAGAGCGCTGCCGGGCGGGCAGGCAGGTGTCTTGCTCGGCTGTGGCTTGCGGAGCACTTTTTCATTGCCATTGTAACTTCGAACAGTCACTAAGTGAACTGTTGTAAGTCGAGGACTACCAGTACTTCATCACTTTTTTCTTTCTTTTTTTTTTGGTCATCAAGTTTTTGACACCTTGCTAAGCGATTGGTGGTACTCGGATGTTGCCATATCCTAAAAGTGGTACAATGGGTGAAAAGGTTGAAAAGCTCTGATCTAGTCCAATTCCCGGCTCATGCAGGAGACCCCAGACCATAATGGACAAATGGCTGTTCAGCCTCTTCTTGAAAACTTCTGGAGGCAAGCCATTCCACTGATTAATTCTTCTCACTGAAGAATGTGCATGTGTGTGTTCTCTGGCCCTTCTACACTATTTTAGCATCACCACTACTGCCATCATTTCTTCCCCCCTTTGACTAATGTGTGGTAGGATGTTGAGATAAAAAGCTAGGAGAAGAGAGAGGAATAGCTCTGAGAACATGCAGTCTCCTCAGTAAGTTTATGAACTCATGATGCCTTTTTCTCCAGATTCTGGTATTAATGATATTCTTGAAGGCTGTAGAGGTAGCAGTAAAAAAAAAAGTGGCAGCATTGTTTCTAGGAATGAAGCCAAGCTCATTAAACTAATAACAGGGATGTAATAAAGATAAGAGTAATTCTTTTTGCAGGACACCAAACTCCAAGCCAACTCATCAGAGCCGGTAAAACATCTCAGCTCTGCTCCACTAAAGCAAAAACAACACTAAAGCAACAGGAAATATAGCTTCTGGCTTAAATCTCACGTATTCCTCCCCAATGTCTGACTACTTCAAAAAATACAAATCAGATTTGCAAGATTTCCACACTTGGATCAGTGTACCAGCCAGCTAATAACGCTCTCCACAAATGACACCATTTTGCACTCACTTTCCCCCAACAGTCGTTCAGTGTTGCCTCTGGGCAGGCTGTTTACCATTAGGCTGATTGGAGTGCACACTTGATTTATTTTATTTATCGATTTTATTTAAGAAAATGTATACGGCTGCCCAACTCAGTCTCAGAAACTCCAGGCAGCTTACAAGGATAAAAGGCCAATACAAGAACAATAAAATAAATAAAATAAAACCAGTAACCTCTCCACCCCACCCACCCACTGGCGACAACAATCAAATGAGCCACTTTGAGGTCTCCAGGCCCGTGAACAAAGCCATGTCCTCAGGGCCTAGCAAAAGAGTATCAAAGTTGGGACCAATCTTATTTTCATAGGGATTCTGGGAGTTGAAGTCCACGAGTCATTAAAAGAGCCAAGGTTGCCTACTCTTGTGCTAAACAGACCTCCTTAAGAGAGATGAACTAAAACATCCCTTGCCTCCCATGTGGGTTGTTGTAGATGTGACTGGGGAAAAAGATGGTCTTGCAAATAATCTGGTCCCGAACCATGTAGGGCTTTGAAGGTGACAACCAGCACATTGAATTGGACCCATTGATTCAAAAACCTGCCAGTGCAGGGAGGTTAAAAAAATTAAAGAAAGTGGTTGTGACCATAATATCAAAGCTCCACCCCCTTTTGGTCCCCCCCACCCCCCCACCCCCACCCCTGGATGTCAGATAACTATTTTTCAGCAGGTTTCCTACTCTGAAAAAATGTTTCAGTTGGAGTTCATTCTCTCCTTTTGCTTTCCAGGCCAACCAATAAAAATAATAAATTCATGTTGTCAGGGTATTTGTAAACAAAAAGGCATCTTCTTCCTTTCCCCCTCCGCATCACAGGATGAATGCCAGTAATATATATACGTATGTTTTAAGAGTGCTTAGCTTTGGTTTTCATTCACATGATATTGATCATTTTTGTATTTTTTGCTGAAGTAGTCCATAGACATAACCAATCAAATAATTTACAACCGGGAATTGAATAAACAGACACTATTGAATGTTAACATTCCAGCCTTAATATTACATTTAATTACTAGTGATTCTCATATAGAATAACAGATTTGGAAGGGAAGGTCTTCTAGTCCAACTCTCTGCTCAGGCCTTTCTGGACAAATAGCTGTCCAATCTCTTATTAAAATCCTCCAATATTGGAACACCCACAAGTTCTAAATGCAAGCCGTTCCACTGATCAATTGTTCTCCTTAGTTCTAGGTTGGTTCTCTACTTGATTAGTTTCCCTCCGATTTAGATGAGGAGATAGACGGGGAACTCATCATGATAACACCAAGCTGGTGGGAATAGCCAGCCAACCCTCCAGAAGATAGGCTCAAGATCCAGAAGGACCTCAACAGACTTGAACATTGGGCCCCATCTAGCAAAAATGAAATCCAGTGGTGAGGAAAGTAAGGTTATACACTTAGGCAAGAAAAATCAAATGCACAGGTATAGAATAGGGCAGGGGTAGGCAACCTTGGCTCTTTTATGACTCATGGACTTCAACTTCCAGAATTCCTGAGCCATGGTGGCTCAGGAATTCTGGGAGTTGAAGTCCATGAGTCATAAAAGAGCTGAGGTTGCCTACCCCTGGAATAGGGGGTGCCTGGCTCAGTAGCAGCAACTGCAAAAAAGATCTAGTAGCCCTAACAGACTACTTAAATATGAGATAGCTAGGTGCTGCAGCCGCCAAAAAAGCCCATGCCATCCTAGGCTGCGTTAACAGAGGAATAGAATCAAGATCATGTTAGTGGTACATTATAATGCCTTGGTAAGACCACACTTGGAATAGTGCATCCAGTTTTGATCACCACAATGTAAAAAAAAGCATGTTGAGACTCTAGAACAGGGGTGTCAAACTCGCCACGTCACGTGACGTGTCGCGACATATCGCGACTTTTTTTCCATTGCCAGCAATGGGGTAGGCGCGGTTTCGTTAAGATGCATCCGGCCTCCGAACCAACAGATTGACACCCCTGCTCTAGAAGGAATGCAGAGAAGAGCAACAAAGATGATCAGGGGACTGGAGGCTAAAACATATAGAGAAGAGTTGCTGGAGTTGGGTATGTCTAGTTTAATGAAAAGAAGGACTAGGGGTGATATGAGGGCAGTGTTCCAATATTTGAGGGGCTGCCACAAAGAAGAAGGAGTCAATCTATTCTCTTCTCTCCATCCGTTACTTCTTGTCCTGCCCTCAGGTGCTTTGGCGAATAGATTATGTGCTAGGGAATTCTAGGAACTGAAGTCCACAAATCTTAAAAGTGGCCAAAGTTGGATACCATTGATCTAGACCAAGTGGTGATGGCAAACCTTTTAGAGACCAAGTGCCCAAACTGCAACCCACTTATGTATCGTCAGGTGCCAGGTGGGTGTGGCCCATTGGGTGGGTGTGGCCAAATGGGTAGGCGTGGTAGCATTGGTAACGGCAGACTGGGACTAAATTCAATCAATTCCAAATTTTGAGAATCTTTTTTTTTCCTGCGAGAAGTTGAAATTGATTGAACTTTTTTTTTTTGCACACGGTGGTGGAGTCCTAAAGTGAAAAGGTTTTATAAAACCCAGCTGAAGGTCTAGGACTGGGGTGACAGCGCGTCTGCCTGCAGAGAGGGCTCTGCGTGCCATAGGTTTGCCACCACGGATCTAGACACCACGGTCCAAACCTATTGACCTTTCAAAAGATCTTGAAGACCTGCCTGTCCCCAGGCATGGGGGTCAGAGGGTCATCCGGAGCCCGTGTAATGTTTGCATTGAAGTGTCTGCATTAACAGATCTATTTTGGTGTTTTTTTTTGTTTTTAATCTCGACGTCGCTTGTCTATGTCTCTTGTACTTTGGGGTCTTTTTTTTTTTGGTCTTTTTTTTCCCTTGCTGTTAGCTGCTCAAGGTCACTGTTGAAGAAGGGCAGCTATATAAATTGAACTAACTAAATAACAGCTAACAACTAACAGCCTTGTGGTGCCTGTATTGCGCTGGCAAAAGCAAACAGATGCATGCTCCAAAAAAAAAAAAAGACACACATAGCAGGAATCACATCCTCAGCCATTCCAAGCCAGTTTTTTATATCTCATTTCTAATATTTCAGTGCCATCTGGTGTCCAGGTCATTAAACTCCTGAAAGCTTTGAACAAGGGAAGCTCACATGATGGCAGAACATATTTCAAGTTTAAATGTCCAAAGCTTTGCCATGCCCTTCAAATCTTTGGCAAGGAAATGAGACATGTTTCTAAATCCTGCTTGGTTTAGCGCCCACCCCAGAACTTCATTTTTACACATGATTGCAGCCCAACAAATGCCTACAACCTCTGGTATGTCTTATAGTGAAGGGAGAGAGTAAACATGAAAAAAAAGATACAGAAGCATTTCAATAAACTTGCCAGCTGTCTCTTTGGTGAAACCACAGGGCCATAATTAGAGCCTTGGTGGAGCAGTGGGCTAATGCCTCCTTAAGTTACACCAGCTGCCTGCAATTAGTGCAGGTTCGCATCCCACCATGCTCAAGGTTGACTCAGCCTTCCATCCTTCCGAGGTAGGTAAAATGAGGACCCAGATTGTTGGGGGCAATTAAGCTGACCTTGTAATAATGCCGCTTGGGGGTGTGTGTGAAAGCCCTAATAAGCAGGCATATACATAGAATGAAGGCTACTGCTAAGTTTGTAAAGCCGCCCTGAGTCTTCGGAGAAGGGCGGGATATAAATGGAATTAAAATAAAAATAAATAAATAAATAATTAAACAAGGAAACATATATTTTTTTACATGGCATAATCCAACCTGCTCCTGGCAAGATTTTACAGGAGCTCAGACTGGGAGTTTAAGTCTCAGGCACAAAGCCAACTGGGTGATCTTGGGCCAGTCACTCTCTCTCAGCCCTAGGAAGGAGGCAACCACGAAGCACTTTTGAAAAACCTTGCCAGGAAAACTGTAGAGTCTTGTCCAGGCAGCCATCAGGAGTCAAGTCTGGGACTTCTGGTTTTGCGAGGTAGTGACCGGTCACAGGCTTGCGGATTCTCCCCACTCCTGCTGCTAATTTCGTCCTGCCTATGGACCCTAAATGGGTCTATGTCACCCCGGAAAGGCAACAAAGAAAGAAGGTTGCTCCAGCGACTCTGGAACGACGACCGTTCCGTTCGACTTGGGGAAAGCCTTCTAAACCGACAGGAGAAAGACTGGCTGTATTGCATCAACCAGCCCAAGCTACTAGCAACCGAAGTCCAAAAGCACTAACCAGCACAACTGTGAACAGCGGGCTTGAAACTGGGTGAGGAATTCAATCTTCTCTTTTCTATTCTACATTTAATTTCCTGGAAAAGATCCCCAAGAAGCAAAATACCTCCGAAAGGGAAGGAGGGATATTTCTGCCCCACCCTTATACTAACGGCAAATTAATCTTTTTATAGAGGATCAAACTATATGGAAGTGAAATAAATATAAAACCTGAAATTTAAAACTTAAATCTGAGTAAATCTAAAATTGTTTGAATGGTTAAGACTCTTATTTTAAAGATAATTGTTCATTTTGGAAATTGAAAAACAAATAGTTGCTGACACCTAGTGGTGGATGAAGACTATGACAGCTATGACTTTAACATAAGACCTGGAAAAAGCAAATCTGTGATTGTGAACTTCAAAGTTTTGACAACAAAGAACAGCTGTGACAAAAAAATGACAATCTGGGCTGTAGACAAAGAAAGAATCATAAATTTTAGGGGGAAAAAATCTTTTTTCAACTATTTGTATTACAAATATTTATTTAATTGGGACTCTAAAGCTATTTGCAGAGAAAAGTAAGGAAGAGAAAAACTCAATTCTTGGCCATCATGGATCAGAAACATGTAGAAAGAACATATCAAGAAAACATAAATACTTCATAGGAGGAGATATATAGTCTATTGCAGTTAATTCAAACAACAATGACTTTAAACCACAAAGAAATCCAAAATAACTTTGAAAATATAAATCAATCTATTTTTAAGTTAACTATACAACAACAAAAAATCCCAGGAAACAGCAGAGAAGGAGCAGATAAAAAGATAAATGAACATAGAATTGAGAATTAAAGATGGAACTTAACAAAACAAGGAAAATGATTTATTCCTAGTGGAAAAAAATTCACAAGAATTGGAAAAAGCAACTTATCCCTTAAGACTACAAAATAAATCTGAAGACAAGAAAACAGATTTGATAAAATGGACTGTGGAGATTTCAGGATCATCAGAGGGAAAGGAAATAATAAGAGAAAGAGAGAGAAAGAAAAAGATTTTCCACAAACATGGAAAGGCAGAAGCCCCATACAAAAACACTTCACCTGATTTACTTTTTATATCTACAGCAACATTTACGAACATACAGAAAACCTTTTTGATTCAGCAAAATACATCAATTAAGAAAGATACTGGGCAAAGAAAAAAGACTAAAGTGGAAATCAGGAAAATTGATGATGGGACCAGAGAGAATACTTTAAAAAGAAACATTTGTTTGAATATGGTTAAAGAAATAGAAAAGTTTTGGAATATATACGTCATTCTAAGAAGGATGAATTCCCTAAATAATATAGTATCCTTTTTTACCCTTTTTGTTCTCTTTCTTGATATGAGTAATATAAAAAGGTTGAAATGACTTAGATAAAGGAAATGTTTTAGATACTTAAATGTGATTGAATTTAAGAAAATTATAATGGATAAAAAAATTTGAATAAGAGTTAAAGGATTAGATGACTAGATGTATTAAATGGAATGTTTAAAGATTAAACATATTTTTAATTATGGTTAAAAAGAATAAGAAATTTAGGAAATAAATATATATTAGCTTAGGAGGGATATATACTTTAAGGAAGGGAGAGAGGAAGGGAGAGAGGGAGAGAGGGGAAGGGAAGGAGGAAGGGGAAGGGAGGAGGAGAGAAGGAGGGAGAGAGGGAGAAAAGGAGGAAGGGAGAGAGGGAGAGGGAGAGAGGGGAAGGGAAGGAGGAAGGGGAAGAGAGGGGGAGAGGAGGAAGGGAGAGAGGAAATGGGAGAGAGAGAGGGAGAGAAGGAAGGAAGAAAGGGAAAGGGAGAGAGGGGGAGAGAAGGAGGAAGGGGGAGAGAGGGGGAGAGAAGGAGGAAGGGGAAGAGAAGGGAAAGAAGGAGGGTGGGAGAAAGGTAAGGGGACAGGAAGAGGGAGAGATGGGAAGGGAACAAGGAAGGGGAAGAGGGAGAGGAGGGAAGGAGGAAGGGAGAGAGGGAGAAAGGGGAAGGAAGGAGGAAGGGGAAGGGAGGGGGAGAGAAGGAGGGAGAGAGGAAGCGAGGGAGAGAGGGAGAGAAGGAGGAAGGGAGAGAGGGAGAGGGAGAGAGGGGAAGGGAAGGAGGAAGGGGAAGAGAGAGGGGGAGAGAAGGAGGAAGGGGGAGAGAGGGGGAGAGAAGGAGGAAGGGACAGAGGAAACGGGAGAGAGAGAGAGGGAGAAAAGGAAGGGAGAGAGGGAAAGGGAGAGAGGGGGAGAGAAGGAGGAAGGGGAAGAGAAGGGAAAGGAGGGTGGGAGAAAGGAAAGGGGAGAGGGAGAGGGAGAGATGGGAAGGGAACAAGGAAGGGGAAGAGGGAGAGGAGGGAAGGAGGAAGGGAGGGAGGAAGAGAGGGGAAGGGAAGGAGGAAGGGGAAGGGAGGAGGAGAGAAGGAGGGAGAGGAAGGGATTATGTATTAGCATTTTATGAACCCAGATCACACACTGTTTGAAACACTAACATATGTATGTAGAGGGAAAAAAACAATAAAAAGCTTATATTAAAAAAGAGAGAGAGAGAGAGAGAGAAGGAGGAAGGGAGAGAGGGAGAGAGAGAGAGGAGAAGGGAAGGAGGAAGGGGAAGAGAGAGAGGGAGAGAGATGTGCAGAAATCATCCAGCTGTTTCTCCTGCCCACAAATGTGGGCGGTATAACTCTATCCTTAGTGAGACAGGAGCCCCTTCCTCTCCCACGCACCCCAAAGTTTGAATCAAACCCTCCATTCTAGTTCAGGCATTTGAAGCCAGAATCCACTTACCAGTTAAACCAATTAAGCCCAGCATGTTGGAGATCGGCCAGATCCAAAGCAAACTTGCAAACGAAGGAATTGAATCCAGCCCCCTCGTTCACCCGAAAATCCTGTTGGCATCTGCTTTTTTGACAGTCCCTGTCCTTCCGCAGTCCATTAGTCTTTGGAGAACCTGTCGGCAAGAGTGAAGTTGCAGAGATGACAACTCTTAAGACGTGCCTGCAGTTCTTCCTCTGAAGTAGCTTCATAAATAACTGCAGCGACAGGAAGGCCATTTATACTCCTTGGCGAGCTTCTAGAGAGATAAATTGCTAATATTTCTATTATGGGGACAATTACACCCCCTATCTTTGTTTCCCGCTGGGAAGATTAATACTCACTCACCCTGGAGAAGGGGGGGGGGGTAAATACAATGACAACCCTGGAAAGATTTGTTTTCATTTAGAGTTTGGTAGTTCAAAAATTCCGTGCATCTCTCTGGATAATTGGCTTTGTTCCTAGGCTTTCCCACACTGGGAAGCCTTAAAAGAAATTAATTATATCAGAAATCTTTGGATCAAAAAAATCCAACATCAAGGCTGGCAAAGGAAAGTGAATTCTGGATGCAAGAACATTGCACAATTCTACTTTTGCAAGCAGTATCACTGCAGTATTAGATTCTTTTCCACGCACCCTGAAAAAGAATAAATTAAAAGATTGGGGTGGGGGTTAGCGATTAATGCTGATTTCATGCGAAAACCCAGAGATCTTGAAAAGGGCATCAGATTGCATCAGTCATTTGCTGGGGTTGTAGGTTTTAAAAAGTATTTATTTCTTTAACATTAGAGATTTTATCCCCCTCTAGTGGAAACTGGAATGTCATACTTCATATCCCTTGAAAGATATAAGCCAGAACAAGTAATTGGTGATTTTGGAGGGGGGGGGTTTCAACTACTCTGTCACAGGAATTCCTAAGTCAGTTTTCTCAATCTTGGCAACACGTGGACTTCAAATGCCAGAATTCCCCAGCCAGCCTGCTGAAGTCCATGTGTCTTACAAGTTGCTAAGTTCAAGAAACACTATCATAAACACTTCCAACAAATTGCACAGCACAATAAATTGGACAAATTTGCACAGTATCAATCTTTCCCCATCATGTTTTGCAGGGGGGAAAAAGATACATATTTCAAGAAGGCAACACCCAAAGGGGGCCCACAGGGAGAAAATAAAAAATTATTTATTTATATCCCATCGGTACTATTTATTTCATAAGTAACTCAAGGTAGCAAACGTACCTATTATTTATTTATTTGCATCCAGCCTTTATTACTTCAATAAATAACTCGAGGCAATGAACATATCCAACACATCTCCTCCTCCTAATTTCCTCACAACATACAATCCTGCGAGGTCGGTTGGGCTGAAAAAGAGGGACTGGCCCAGAGTCACCCAGCTGCCTAAGGTGGTACTAGAACTCACACTCTCCTGCCGATTGGCCCAAAGTCATCCAGCTAGCTTTCATGCCTAAGGCAGCATTAGAACTCACATCCCTGATTGGCCCAAAGTCACCCAGTCAGCTTTCATGCCTAAGGTGGGAGTAGAACTCAGCATCTCTTGGTGGCATTGTATCACCTGTAAAAAAAAGGGGGGGTTATCTCTTGGTTGGGGCCTCCATCTTGAATCCACTCCCCAAGGAACTCTAGGAACCAGCATCACTCTGCTCTTGAACATGGAGGCTTCATTTTGCTAGACAGTGAATTACTCAAGAATACTGCAAATGTTGAACTATCCACAGATTAACTAAGTTTAGTGCATTGAGTAAATATATATTTATTTTTATCTTATTATTTTTATAAATAACTCATAGCAGCAAACATTTTTATTTCGCTTATTCTTTTCTTTTGTTTCTGTACACCTTTTTTATTATTATTATTATTTTCCTTTACTGTCCCTTCTTTCAGAGCTTAGCTGGTATTCCCTTTCAGTATTGTTATTTAAACTTACAGTAAAAATTGTTTTATAAAAAACCATTTTTCACTGGAAAAATATAGATCAGTGAGCTAGATCAAAAACAAAAGGTTAGACTGTAAGATGCCATTGTGGGCAATTCCAAAACACACAATAGAAAACATAAATGTGGGTTTCAAACATGATGTGACTACGTATAAGGAGATTTTAAGTTTGGAAAGAAATGTCTGGTGTTTGAAGCCGTACAACCTCTTGCGAGATGAGAAGATTGTTCAAACTTGGTTTCAATA
Source organism: Vipera berus (assembly GCF_964194415.1). Taxonomy (NCBI): domain Eukaryota; kingdom Metazoa; phylum Chordata; class Lepidosauria; order Squamata; family Viperidae; genus Vipera; species Vipera berus. The sequence continues at coordinate 349,803,163 of NC_138202.1, forward strand.
TACTCAGTTACGGGCCAGGTGGAAAGAAGATCAGAAAATTGGTTTTGCAATGACTGATGAAAATTTGATAAAGCAAATTAGAAATCAGGGTCCAGCACATATCAAACGGATATATCTTGCATTGATAGAAATTGACTCAGAAACAGAACTTGTTAAAGATTGTATGATAAAATGGGCCCAGAACATCCAAGAAGTTATTACAATGGACACGTGGGAAAAGATCTGGGTGAGGAACGTAAAATTTACACAAGCTCAAAATTTAAGAGAAAACTTTTATAAAATGTTTTATAGATGGCATTTAGATCCTAAAAAGCTTGCAAGTATGTATCCGAATTATCAGCCAAAATGCTGGAGGTGTGGTGGCGAAGATGCAACATATTTTCACATATGGTGGACCTGTAAAAAGGTTAAGGCTTTTTGGATAAAAATTTGGTGGAATATGCAGAAGATTTTCAAGCAAAGGATAAAGTTTTGTCCGCAATTCTTTTTGTTGGGTATAATTACAGATGCTACTGTTGTGGACATTAAGTTGATGTTGAACTTAATTACAGCAGCAAGACTTTTAATAGGTCAATATTGGAAGAAGGAGGAATTGCCAACTATAGAAGAATGGACTTTAAAGGTTTCTGACCTGGCAGAAATGGCAAAGATCTCGGCTTATTTAAAAGATCATTCGCAAGAACGTTATATTATGGAGTGGAAAAAATGGATTGAATATATCCAGAACAAATATGGGACTAAAAAGTTTTATTTAGCATTTGAATAAGTCTTCCTTTCTATTTTCTTTTTTTTTCTTTATATGTAATATTAGTATTGCTTGTAGTTATCTTATATGAGCTAGAGAGTGATAGATTTAAGAATTTATTGTTGGTAGCATATGGATGTTTATGATTGTTCTTTGTTTTTATACCCTGTACTTAGCTCTGGGAAGTGGGGGGGGGAGGGGGGAAAGGGGGGGAGGGGTAGGGAGGGATAGGTAGGGGGGGAGGGGGGATTGTTAAAGATAAAATGTATTTTAAAACTTTTCAATAAAAACAAAACAAAAGGCAGGATAAAGATGAGAGTTTCTCCAACTTAGAAACTTTTAAGACATGTCTTAAGGTCGCCAAGTTGGAGAAACGCTGACAAATTGTAGCACATCTGCGGTGGGTGCATTGCTCAGAAACAACCTGGAAGCTGCAACCATTAGTCAGAATAGACAATAGCACAGAGTTGGAAGGGATCTTGGAGGTCTTCTAGTCCAACCCCCTGGCCAAGTAGGAGACCCTACCATTTCGGATAAGTGTTGGAGCACTCACAACTTCGAAAAGCAAGCAGTTCCACTGATCAATTGTTCTATCAGGAACTTTCTCCTTAATCCTGGGTTGCTTCTCTCCTTGATTAGTTTCCACCCAATATTTTTTTGTCCTGCCCTCAGATGCTTTGGAGCATAGGTTGATTCCCTCTTCTTTGTGGCAACCCCTAAGTAACCAGCTGCCTGCAATTAGTGCAGGTTCGCATCCCACCAGGCTCAAGGTTAATAATAATAATATAAAGTTGGAAGGGACGTTGGAGGTCATCTAGTCCAACCCCCTACTCAGGCAGGAAACCCTATATCATTTTGGGCAAATGGCTGTCCAGTCTCTTCTTAAAAACCTCCAGTGTTGGAGCATTCACCACCTCTGGAGGCAGGTTGTTCCACTGGTTAATTGTTCTAACTGTCAGGAAGTTTCTCCTTAGTTCTAGGTTGCTTCTCTCCTTGACTAGTTTCCATCCGTTGCTTCTTGTCCTGCTTTCAGGTGCTTTGGAGAATAGCTTGACTCCCTCTTCTTTGTGGCAGCCCCTGAGATATTGGAACACTGCTATCATGTCACCCCTCACCCTTCTCTTTATTAAACTACACATACTTGACTCAGCCTTCCATCCTTCTGAGGTAGGTAAAATGAGGACCCAGATTGTTGGGGGCAATTAAGCTGACTTTGTAATAATGCCGCTTGGGTGTGTGTGTGTGAAAGCCCTAATAAGCAGGCATATACATAGAATGAAGGCTACTGCTAAGCTTGTAAGCCGCCCTGAGTCTTCGGAGAAGGGCGGGATATAAATGGAATTAAAATAAAATAAAAGAAAAATAAATTGGAAAACTGCTATCATGTCCCCTGTCAGTCCTTCTTTTTCATTAAACAAGATACGATAGCAGCGTGCCAATATTTGAGGGGCTGCCACAGATAGGAGGGTGTCAACCTATTTTCCAAAGCACCTGAAGGCCAGACAAGAAATAAGGGATGGAAACTGATCAAGGAGAGATTCAACCTAGAAATAAGGAGAAATGTTCTGACAGTCAGAACAATCAACTAGCGGAGCAGAACACCTTCAGAAGTTGTGGGAGCTTGATCGCTAGAAGCTTTCAAGAAGATATTTGGACGGCCATCTGGACTAGATGACCCACAAGGTCCCTTCTAACTCTGTTATTCCATTCTGTTCTGTTCTTGCAACCGTTCAGCGTATGCATTAGCCTGCAGTCCCCTTAACCATCTTGATTGCTCTTCTCTGCCCTTTTTCTAGGGCAGGGGTCTTCAAACTTGGCCCTTTTATGACTTGTGGACTTCAACTCTCAGAATTCCTCAGCCAGCAAAGCTGGCTGAGGAATTCTGGGAGTTGAAGTCCACAAATCATAAAAGGGCCAAGTTTGAAGACCCCTGTTCTAGGGCCTCAAGTTACATCAACAGGCCTTCATTTGTGAGGCGTGGGGGGGTGGGGGTGTCTATAATCCTTGGCTGGCTGAGAACCGGAAGGAGGACGAACGGAAAGGGGAAAATCCATTTCGGGCGGAAAGAAAGAAAGAAAGAAAAAAAACACCATAAGTTACAGATTAAGGCTCCTCCTTCGGGCAGCTGGCGACGATCTTGCTCTCGTGACCGCAGAGGAAAGCAGAGCGCAAAACATGTCCGGGCGTGACTCCGGATTGCAAGACTCCGAGGTTGCGTCAGGTTTTGCCGACCTGAGCGACTCCGAGTTCTTGCAGATAGAGGAGCCGAAGATCGGGTGAGCAGCCTTCGCGTGACGAGCTGGCCCCGGTTTCACAAAACCCTGGTTGGAGTCCCGGCCCTGGTGCGTGCGCCGTTCCCCAGAGCCGTCAACGGACTTAACCGGCTGGGTTGCGCCGTTTGTTTGTTTGTTTGTAGTTGTTTTGTAACGGTTAGCCGCGTTTGGGGTTCGAACTCGCGGTGCTGTGCAACTCGCAAAACATGTTTTGCCGCCTGGGATGTTTCAACGGAACTAAAGCGAACGCGCTTTTCGCCACCCGCATTTGCGCTCCCGCGGGGATTTTAACCAAAGGAAGAGGGAAAAGAAAGCGGTCCAGAGTCACCTTGTAGAGCAGGGGTCTTCAAACTTGGCCCTTTTATGACTTGTGGACTTCAACTCCCAGAATTCCTCAGCCAGCTTTGCTGGCTGAGGAATTCTGGGAGTTGAAGTCCACAAGTCATAAAAGGGCCAAGTTTGAAGACCCCTGTTGTAGAGGGAAGTGGGCGGCATAAAAGTTGAATAAAATAAACAAGAGAAAACTTTCTGGCCACGATGAAGGGCAAAAAGACATTCCGTGGGACATTAGTCCCTGTTGAAAGACAAAAGAATGTGCTATCCTAAATGTCTATGGAGATTCTCCTCATCCGAGCCTTGGTGCAGCAGTGGGCCTCCTTAAGTAACACCAGCTGCCTGCAATTAGTGCAGGTTCACGTCCCACCAGGCTCAAGGTTGACTCAGCCTTCCATCCTTCCCAGGTAGGTAAAATGAGGACCCAGATTGTTGGGGGCAATTAAGCTGACTTTGTAATAATGCCACTTGGGGTGGGGGTGAAAGCCCTAATAAGCAGGCATATACATAGAATGAAGGCTACTGCTAAGCTTGCTTGTAAGCCGCCCTGAGTCTTTGGAGAAGGGCGGGATATAAATGGAATTTTTTTAAAAAAATGGTTGTCCCAAAGGTGCTTTTTCAGGAGGCAACTGGACTTTCTGTTTTAATTTGAAGGCGTTTCTCTTCTCATCCAAGAAACTGCTTCAGCTCTGACAGTAGGAACATTTGCGCTTCAGTTTGAGGTGCAGACAACACAGACTCATCCCCAATGTCCTGTCTTCAACTGTCAAGGGACATGAAGCAGAAAGCATCCTGCAGCCAAGAAGGCTTCAGAGCCATTTGCACCACTCAGGTGACCTTGAGGACACAGGTAAACCACCAAGTGGCCTCAATGACACTCTAAAAGAATGCAAGTGACCATTTGTTGTTGTTAGTTGTGAAGTCATGTCCGACCCATCGCGACCCCATGGACAACGTTCCTCCAGGCCTTCCTGTCTTCTACCATCTTCTGGAGTCCATTTACGCTCACGCCTACTGCTTCAGTGACTCCATTCAGCCACCTCATTCTCTGTCGTCCCTTCTTCTCTTGCCCTCAATCTTTCCCAGCATTAGGCTCTTCTCCAGTGAGTCCTTCCTTCTCATTAGGTGGCCAAAGTGTTTGAGTTTCAACTTCAGGATCTGGTCTTTCAAAGAGCAGTCAGGGTTGATCTCCTCTAGGACTGACCGGTTTGATCGCCTTGCACTCCAGGGGACTCGCAGGAGTCTTCTCCAGCACCATAGTTCAAAGGCTTCAATTCTTTCGCGCTCAGCCTTTCTTATGGTCCAACTTTCACAGCCATGCCAGTGACCATAACACAGTATAAGTCAGGGGTCTTCAAACCTGGCCCTTTTATGACTTGTGGACTTTCAACTCCCAGAATTCCTCAGCCAGTGTGCCTGGCTGAGGAATTCTGGGAGTTGAAGTCCACAAGTCAGAAAAGGGCCAAGTTTGAAGACCCCTGATGTAAGTCCTTCCTTCCCCACCATCCAGTCAGAGCTGAGAAGCAAAATGTCTCCAAAGAAAAACAACAAAGTCCACTTGCCTCCTGAAAAAGCACCTTTGGTGCTATCCTAAATACACTAAATGCCTAAACAGGCCGGGAGTCAATGATCTAACTGGCCTTTTGTAGTATCTGAAGCAGAACATCCAGATTCAGTCACAGTTCTAAGTTCTCTCAAGTTTTCTCTTTTAGCTAAGTGTTCAAAATGGTCTGTGATTAATATACATATACGTGTGTGTGTGTGTGTGTGTAGAGTAAAAAAAATGACAAGGGTATCTTTTCAATATCTGTGATTCTTGATACTCTTTTCTGCAATGTGATCCTACTGAATCACTTGTGTTGCCCGTGGCGGATCTTTACTTTTGACTGCCATCTTATGCTCATCTGGATTCTTGCAGCAGAAATACGATAATCCGAACTTCTTGCATGCTCATGGCAGGGAATCCCAACCCTTAAGCGGTTCCAGGCCTCAGCATGTCGATTCTCGGCCTGCTAACGTGGAAGAAGGGAAGCGGAGGACAACAAAGAGGAAGAGAGCGAAGACGCCTCTTGAAGCTTTCCGCCTGCGCTATCTTTGGGTCACAGATCTCTCTGAGCAAGTGTGGTGCGAGCAAAAGGTGGTTTATCACAAAGAAAAGCCGAGTGTGGAATTGCCGGAGAAGACAACTGTGGTATTAAATACAGGAAAGTCAATACATCTTGCCAAAGGTGACGTCATTTGGAAGTTTGAGTTAAATTCTTGTCTTCTCTTTCTTTAATATATTGCATTGCAAGGATGGGAAATAGGATCACTGAGCTATTAATGAGCATGGCCATATTTTCTATTTGTAAAATGGTGGGTATTTTCGGCATAATAAAGCTGCTAGTCCTTAAGGCGCCCCAGAACTACCTTTTTTGTTGTGGTAGCAATGTAACCTGCCCTTTTAGAATGTGACTAACAACGGAAAGCAACAGCATCTAGCCGGTTGTGGCTGACCTTTAAAAAGATGATCAGGGTCACTCCATACTTGGATGGGAGACCACCAGGAGATTCCAGGGTTATAAATTAGGTTGGAAGACAAACAGAGGACTGAGAAGTTGATAGTGGCAACCCACTACGCTATTGCTGCTGAAAAAGTTCTCAAAATAAGGCTTAACTCCAGAGAAACTTTTATCTTTCAACAGTGGACCATAATTTTTGAGTAATGCCCCCAACCCCAACATGGTCCATGATTGCTTAAAATTAAGGCCATTCAGTTTCTAGTCATTTTTAAGGGGAAAATGGCATAATCCTTTAAATCAGTGTTTCTCAATCTTGGTAACTTGAAGTTGTATGGACCTCAGCTCCCAGAATTCCCTGATCTGCCAGAATTCTGGGAGTTGAAGTCCACAGATTTTCAAATGGCCAAGGTTGAGAAACACTGGTTTAAACAGATTTATAGTTGCTCAGTATTGCAGAAGAAAAGTAGAGCCCCAAAACTTCCTAAAACCTCAAGAAAGAGGCAGTAAAACTCACCCTTTTCTAAAAACTTAAAAGTGTACTGCAGGGGTAGGCAACCTTAGCTCTTTTATGACCCGTGGACTTCAACTCCCAGAAGTCCTGAGGCAGCCATGCTAAGGAGAAAGGGAGAGGTTTCCATGCTGAGCCATGCTGGCTCAGGAATTCTGGGATTTGAAGTCCACGGGTCATAAAAGAGTCAAGGTTGCTTACCCCTGGTGTAGGGCAAGGGCCATCCTGATGCCACGGTATTGCTACTCTAATAAACCAGATAGTAATGTAATGGCATGTATGAGAAAGGGCACAAACAACTGGCTGGCTGTAATTCTAAACAGGAGCTACGGATAGTCCTAGACTTAACAATCACAACTGCGACCAGAATTTCCGTGGCTAAGCAAGGCAGTCATTAAGTGAGTAATGCCCAGTTTTATGACTTTTTTGCTAGAGTTGTTAAGCGAATCACTACAATCATGTGATTGTTAAGGGAAACCGGCTCCTCCCACTTGTCAAACCCAGGATGCTGCAATTGTCATCCTGACATACCGGTTGCCAACAGCTCAAATTTTGATCATGTAACTCGGGAGATGCTGCAACATAAAGGGGAACGAGAAAACATGCTGAAAATTTTTCTCAGACCCTCATTTGGGGGGGGGGCACGAGGGGAGCAATTTGCTGTAGAATTAAAAGGTAAATGTAAAGGTTTTCCCTGTCCAGTCGTGTCCAACTCTCAGGGGCGGTGTTCATCTCTGTTTCCTAGCCCAGGGCTTTTCAACCTTTTCACCCCTGGTACCACTTTTAGGATATATGGCAACATCCGAGTACCACCAGTCGCCTAGCAAGGTGTCAAAAACTTGATGACCAAACAAAAAACAAAAAAAGGAAAAAGGTGATAAAGTACAGAGTGACTGTTCTGTTGAGGATTGGCAGTGGGGGTGGGGTGGGGGGAGTTTGGTTTTTATCCCCCCCCATCTGCTGGGTGGTTGAAGCAGATTTTGGTCACTTCACATGACCCTGGGACACTCTGACCATCATAAATATGAATCAGTTGCCAAGCGTCTGAATGTAAATCACAAGACCCTGGAGATGCTGCAACATTCCAGCTGATCGGCGCTTCTTCTGGGCTCAAAAGCGCCAGGGTCAGCGCTGAGCTCCAGCTGGAACCTGGCGCTGATCCTGGCACTTCCACTGAGCCCTGATAGCCCCAAAGAAGTGCCAATCAGCTGGAACGCGGCACTGATCCTGGCACTTCCGCTGAGCCCTAACAGCCCTGCAGCTCCAGCCGTCTCTCATTCAGGCTTGTGCGGTGCTGCCACCGGTTCAGCTCATTCCCCTCCCCTGCTACTACTTTTCTAGGATGGCCGCGTACCACCTGCCAGGTGCCAATGTACCACAGGTGGTTCCCGTGCCACTGGTTGAAAAGCCCTGTCCTAGCCAAGGGAGCCAAGACTGTCCGAAGATGCGTCTGCGGGCATGTGGCTAGCATGACAATACACTGAGTCACATGGAACACTGTTACCTTCCCACCAAAGTGGTGCCTATTTCTCTACTCGCATTTGCATGCTTTCGAACTGCTAAGTTGGCAGGAACTGAGGCAAGGACGGGAGCTCACCCTGTCATGCGGTGCTTGGGTCTCAAACTGCCAACCTTCCGGTCAATAAGCCCAGCATCTTAATCGCTAGGCCACCGTGCCGCCTTGCTGTAGAGATAAGTGGCTAATTTTGAGAGCAGGAAAGCAACATTTTTTTTCTCTGGCTGCTTCAATCCAGAACTGCAAGATCATAACTTGGTGCCTGTGAAGACTACAAGCCGAGAAGATGGATGGGCCATCAAGCTGGTTAACATCCTCCTGACCGTAGCTAATCTACGAAAAGGTGGGCACTCTGCTCGTGGAACGCTCCCCGTGCCTCTCAGGACGGCAAAGGGGCTTAAATGTGGTTTTCTCCCTGGCAGGTTGGCGTGTGCGGGAATGCCCGGTCTTTGGCGTGTTAGAAGGCGTTTTTGTGTTCGGGATTATTGACCAGCTAAATTATACGGCTAAAGGTGAATTGCAACTGAATGAATTGAAGACAAGGGGAAAAGCCAACATGCCTGGACCTGCGCAGAAGAAGAGGAACCGTTTCCAGGTGGGTCAGGGTGAGATTGGAGACCCTAGGCTGGCTGGAGGGGAGGCTTGAAACCCAGATACAGGGAGGGAATTGGCTGCATTCACACCATGCATTCAACTGGGTCAGTAAAAAAACCCGAAGAGTTGGTAAGGGACTTGGAAGTCATCTAATCCACCTACCAATTTGACGCAGGATCCGCTAGATCAGTGTTTGTCAAATTTGGCCACTTTTAAGAAGCGTGGACTTCAACTCCCAGAATTCCCCAGCCAGCAATATTGGCTGGGGAAGTCTCGTTGTTGATGTCTACACTTCTTAAAAGTGGCTAAGCTTGAGAAACGCTGCACTGGAACGTATCTGCAGGATGGTCGTGTAGCTGCTGTTGAACTTCAGTGAAGGGGAATTTAGCCCTTCATGCGAGAGCCTTTTCCATAGGTTGACAGTTCATAGAGTCAGATAATATCTCCTGCAGAGAAGAGCAACTAAGATGATTAAAGGCCTGGAGACTAAAACGTAGGAAGAGCAGTAGCAGGATTTGGGTTTGGGTAGTCTAGAGAAAAGAAGGACTGGGGGACATGATAGCCGTGTTCCAGTATTTGAGGGGCTGCCACAAAGAAGAGGGGTCAACTTATATTCCAAACTATCAAAGGGCAAGAGAAGAAACAATGGAAACTAATCGAGGAAAGAAGCAACCTGGAATTAAGGAGAAACTTCCTAACAATGAGAACAATTAACCAGTGGAACAGCTTGCCATCAGAAGTTGTGGGTGCTTCATCACTGGAGGTTTTTTAAGAAGAGACTGGACATCCATTTGTCTGAAATGGTGTAGGACAGGGGTAGGCAACCTTGGCTCTTTTATGACTCGTGGACTTCAACTCCCAGAATTCCTGAGCCAGCCACGCTAGCTCAGGAATTCTGGGGGTTGAAGTCTACAAGTCATAAAAGAGCCAAGGTTGCCTACCTCTGGTGTAGGATAATAATAATAATAATAATAATAATAATAATAATAATAATAATAATAATAATAATAATAATAATAATAATAATAATAATAATAATAATAATAATATAAAGTTGGAAGGGACCTTGGAGGTCATCTAGTCCAACCCCCTGCTCAGGCAGGAAACCTTATACCATTTCAGGCAAATGGCTGTCCAGGCTCTCCTGCTTGATCAGGGGGTTCAACTAGAAGACCTCCAAGTTCCCTTCCAGCTCTATTCTGATTGAATTTGATCTTCCTTAACCCAATGAGTCTGGTTCTGCCCTCTGAAGCAAAAGAAAATAAGTTCATTTCTTCCCCCATTATGACAATCTGTCTGAGATTTGAAGACTATTGTTATCTCCAGAACTGGATCTCATACTCCAAATGGAGTCTGATCAGGGAGAGAAAAAATGGGGCAATTACTTCCCATGATCTGAATTCTCTGCTTGTGTTAATTTCCTCCCACCCCTGATAGCATTTGTTTATTTACCCACTGCATCACAGATTTAATGTAGGGTCAGCAGAGATGCCCAAATCTTTTTGGACATCTGGTATATTTTAATCATGGTTGCTTAGAGTTGAAATGTTCTAAACTGAAATGTTGCTTAGAACTGAAATATTACCAGATTTTATTTGAAGTCGACGATAGTGAATGTACCAGAGGATCCTGGGATTTACTTAGAAAAACCAATAAACAATATTTTTGGCAGTCTGGAGAACAGCATGAGACATTTCCATGCAGGAAATATGTATTAAACCTTTACATTGGGCATATCTTCTCCGTGAGCTGCATTGGCTTCCGGTTGCCCTCCGGGTGAGATTCAAGGTGCTGGTAATGACCTATAAAGCCCTAAATGGCTTGGGTCTGGACTATCTAAGGGAACACCTGCTGCCGGCATCATCTTCCCATCGTCGTGTGCGCCCCCACAGGGAGGGCCTTCTCAGGGTACTGCCGGTTAATGAATGCCGGCGGGTTATTCCCAGGGGAAGGGCGTTCTCTGTGGGTGCGCCTGCCCTATGGAACCAACTACCCACAGAACTTAGGACTGCCCCCGACCTTCGCTCATTTCGCCGGGACCTGAAAACTTGGCTCTTTGATCTGTTTGGTCCAGACTGTGGGGTTGTTATTTTAACTGGGTTTTAGATTTACTCTTGGGGCTTGAATTTAATTTAATTGTTTTATTTGTTTTTAATTTTTTGTATTCATGGTTTTAACTGCCCTGTAAACCGCCCTGAGTCCTACGGGAATAGGGCGGTATACAAATCCAATTAAATAAATAAATAAATAAAATATCAAACTCCAGTAAGCCCTCATATACATCTAAATACAGATAGTCCTCATCTTACAACTGTTCATTTGGTTACCATTCAAAGTTACAATGGCACTGAAAAAAGAGACTTGCAACCAGTCTTTACACTTACGTGTTAGAAATTCTCTTTATATATAGCCAGTGGTGGGATTCAACCGATTCGCACTGGTTCAGTTAAACCAGTAGCTAAATTTGCATTTGGAGAACCAGTTGGCTTCCAGAAGTCCAGTCTAGGCCTCAGAGGCCTGGAGGAGGCTTCCCAGGCCTAGAACGGCACGCCAAAAGTGCATGGATGCCACTTCCGGAAGTCCATTCTAGGCCTCAGAGGTCCAGGCCTGCATCGAATTAGAGAACCAGTTGTTCAGGTATTTGAATTCCATCACTGTATATAGCACCACAGAGCAAAGAGTACAGTCTCCATGTGCTTTACTGCTGAACTATTTAACTGTAACAGGAAATTGGGACTTCTGCTTCAAATGAAAGAGCACAGATCCAAACCATCGACTTGTAAACACTGATATCTACTGGCTGAATACTTCTGTAATGGTTGATTAAAAATAGGTTCCAACAACGAATTCCATTATGATCATCTCAGCATCCCTACAGTCATGTGAACAAAATATGAGCCCTAGGCAACAGGCATGCATTGACAACAGTTGCAGTGTCTCGAGCTCATGGGAGCACCATTTGCCACCTTCCCAGCAAAGTCAATGGGGGAAGCTGGATTTGCTTGGTGTGATTCACTTACCAACTGCAGTGATTTGCTTAACAACCATGGCAGCAAAAAAGAAAAAAATCAAGTGTGACTGACTTAATAACCATCGTGCCTAGCATGGAAATATTGATCCCAATTGTGGTTGTTGTAAGTTGAGGTCTACCTGTATTCAGTGAGACACAGGTGAGGCTAAAAATTGAATCAACTCAAGAAGGGATGCTTGATTCATTGCAGGTCTCTTTATATAAATATCTCTTTGATGCTATGGTGCAAGGATGCTTAACCCAAGATATTTTCATACACCACCTTCATCTGAAGCCCAAACGGCCACTTGGCCAGGAAATCAAAGAACATTGTCAAAAAGCTGGGTTCATGGTGCACTGCTTTGAAGACCTCCTGAAACTGGTGCTCCTCAACTTGACCCAGTCAGACATTCCGTCTATTGGCCACCTTCAAGTTGAGTACATTCATCAAGAGACCAACACGTTGCTGGGCACCGAAGTCATCACCTATGACCATGATGAATTGATGTCCATGTCCCATTATTTTTTATCGTATTGGAAAGGGCAAAGAGATCCCAAGGGAGTGGACATTGAAGACACTTGGAAATGCTCCTATTGCGCCTTTGTCGACATCTGTGATTGGCGCCAGCAGAGAGCGAACGGCCTGATCCAAAAGGGCGGCAAAAAGAAAACATGAGCGAGAGCCAATCCAGAGAATGGAGGGTTCTGGCTAGCTAGGAGAATGGGCATAGCCAGTTGTGCCTCAGCATTCTTGCAAAACAGCCGAAACTGCCAAAAATGGATGAACTTCTCCTACAAAAGGAGACACTAAGTAAATTAACCCTATTTCCCATCTCTTAATAATTTTGAGGCTCTTGAATGGGACTTGCAAAGAGAAACAGAAAAGCAACAATTATCGGAGCTTTCTGTTTCTCTTGGAGAAGCTTTAATAGACTGTTCTGATTCTATGCCTGCCCTCCCTTTTCATTCTTCAGTCTGCTCTGCTAGCTCCAGCTTCTTCTAAAGAAAATGAGAACACAATCGCACAGGGTAAGGACTGGGAGGAGCTGTTTTCACAGGATGGCTCAGTTGAATTCATGGTAAAACAGTGTTTGCTCATAAGCAAGCTATTATTTCAGTGATCGAGCAATTAGCCTCCATTAAAATTAACCTACATAAATTAGTGAGTCCTGGAGGCACAGTGATTAGAATCCAGTATTGCAGGCAAACTCTGTCCACAACTTGGAGTTCAATCCTGACAGAGCTCAAGATTGACTCGGCCTTCCTTCCTTCCAAGGTGAGTAAAATGAGGACCCAGATTGTTGGGGCCAAGATGCTGACTCTGTATGGAGAAGTATATAAGTCTAAGGGCTACTGCTATTGCTATTACTAGTGCCTTGTGTGTGTAGGAATGTATCTTGAGGGAGATACAGTACAAGTGGTCCTCAGCTTCAGAAATACAACAGTTATGTATGCCCAATACTGGAAAAATGAGAGTGTACCAACTGAAGAAATGCTTATCAAGAAAATACTAGATTGTGCAGAAATGGATAGATTAACTTTAGAGATTAAAGAAAAAGAGCATTTATTTTATTATAGAACTTGGAATAAATTTTATCAATGGCCAGACAAACGAATTAGAGAGAAAGGAACGTGATACTTATTTTTTTGACCTTATTTTACTAAGAGAAATATTATAGATTGAAAATTTAACATTGTTTACTATAATTTGCTATGTCTATTATTGTTATCCATCATTATTCTTACAACTTTTATTGATGTATATCAACCCAGACTATATGCTATTTGCTAAATATTGAATGTAATTGGGGGAAAACCCAACCCCTCCCTCAAATTTCCCTCTATCCCAACCCCGTACCCCATCCCCGCATTCTCCTCCCCACCCTTATAAAATCAATAAAATTTACATTAAAAAAGAATTACAACAATGGTGAACAAAGGGACTCATGATCACTGCCCAAATTTATGGCTGCTGAGTACCGCCACAGTCATACGAACAAAACTCTGGCACTTGGCAATCTCATTTATCTCCCCCCACCATCCTGCCCCTCTGGGTCTCCGAAGCCTTGGGCCTGCTTCCCACCCCCTTTGGTCCCATACCGTCCTCTCCACTTCCCATCACAGCTTAGTCACTTACCCAAAGGAGATCTATTGGGAAGCAGCCAATCCAACAGGTGGGCTTCCCTACGTAGGCTGTGTGGCAACATCCCAGAAGTGGGCACCATTTTGGGAGTGTGTGCAATGGCAAACCTAGACAGCACACTGAAAAGCAGAGATATCACCCTGTCAACAAAAGTGTGTATAGTCAAGGCTATGGTCTTCCCAGTTGCAATGTATGGCTGTGAAAGTTGGACCATAAGAAAGGCTGAGCGCCAAAGAATTGAGGCCTTTGAACTCTGGTGCTGGAGAAGACTCCTGCGAGTCCCTTGGACTGCAAGGCGATCAAACCAGTCAGTCCTAGAGGAGATCAACCCTGACTGCTCTTTAGAAGGCCAGATCCTGAAGTTGAAACTCAAACACTTTGGCCACCTAATGAGAAGGAAGGACTCACTGGAGAAGAGCCTAATGCTGGGAAAGATTGAGGGCAAGAGAAGAAGGGGACGACAGAGAATGAGGTGGCTGGATGGAGTCACTGAAGCAGTAGGTGTGAGCTTAAATGGACTCCAGAAGATGGTAGAGGACAAGAAGGCCTGGAGGAATGTTGTCCATGGGGTCGCAATGGGTCGGACATGACTTCGCAACTAACAACAACAACGCAATGAACTTTGTCTATTCCAAAATGGTGCCCACTTCCAGGACAGCACTGTGCAACCTCCATACTGTATAAGGAGGCCAAGGACGAACTGGCTGTGTCCTTTCCAACCCCGATCTCCAAGACCCTCTAGTTCTAAAATCTTGGGTATCCCAGAAGTTGAAAAGGCTGCTGTGCCAAGCAATGTTGTTAACAATGAAGTTAATAATATTTGGGAGCTTTTTGGCAACTATATCCCTATAGGTAGTCTTTCACTTACAACCACAACTGGGACTGGACTTTTGGCCTTACATTGTTGCAGTTATAAGTCAAGTCACCATGTGGACAGACCTGATTTTGCGATCATTTTTGCAGCAGTCCTGAGTTCAGCAATTGAACCACATAAATAAGAAGCTCAGTCATGTTGTCATAAGTCCAAATCCAGTTTTCCCAATGGTGCTTTTTGCTGGAAAACAGGATGTTGCAACTGGTTGTGAATCCATCTTTTTTGCAAGGCGTGTTCCCAATTCCTTTTGAAGAAGTGCTGATATGGCCCCTCCTCAAGAAGCCATCATTGGACCCTACCATTCTGGAGAATTTCCGCCCAGATTCCCACCTCCCCTTTTTAGGGAAGGTAACTGAGAAAGTGGTGATGTTGCAACTCCAGAGGATCCTGGAACAAATGGATCCTTTTCAGTCAGGTTTCAGGCCCAGATATGGGACCAAAACAGTATTGGTTGCAGTCATGAATGATCCCTGGTGAGAGCAGGATGGAGGTGGTACATCCATCCTTGCTCTTCTGGATCTCAATCAACTTGCCTCCAAAAGTTGTGAATGCTCCAACGCTGGACATTTTTAAGAAGAGATTGGACAACCATTTGTGTGAAATGGTATAGGGCAGTGATGGCGAACCTTTTAGAGACCGAGTGCCCAAACCGCAACCCAAAACTCACTTATTTATCGCAAAGTGCCAGGGCCACATCAGCATTGTGGTGCCCTTGGGGGGGGAGGCGCTTCTGAGTGCCACCTCTGGCACGCAAAAACCGGGGGCGCAAAAATGGGCCACTGTGCTGCAAGGCACAAAAACGGCCGCTGCCACGCTGCAGGGTGCAGATACAAAGCGCTGCACCATGGAAGAACGGGGCAGGGTTAGTGAATGGGGCAGGCCCTAGCCCCACCCCATTTGCAGCACATGCATGCTCGCGGCCTCGTGCACGCATGCATGCATGTAAAATGCTTCCCCCTCCCTTTTCTTCCAGGCCACCAATCGACAATGGTTGGTGACCTCTACTTGAGCTTTCTAGTTGGCTGCTTCACCTCCTTTGTGCTGGGCAGGGCTCCTGCTCCGGACGGCGGTAGTGGCCTGATGGACCTGCTGCTGGCAGCGGTGGCGTGCGTGCCAACAGAGAGGGCTCTGAGTGCCGCCTCTGGCAAGCATGCCATAGGTTCACCACCACTGGTATAGGGTTTCCTGCCTGAGCAGGGGGTTGGACTAGAAGACCTCCAAGGTCCCTTCCAACTCTGTTATTCTGTTCTATACTGTCTCTTGTAGGCTTTCAATACCATCAACCTAGTTATCCTTTGAGGCCAACTTAGGGAGTTTAGGGCAAGTGACACAATTTGTCCTGGTTCACCTCTTTCCTCCACGTTTGGTCCCAATCAGTATTGATAGGGAGTGAGAGGTCCAGCTCTCGGCCCCTGCTCAGTGGGGTACCACAGGGCTGTCTGTGCTCCTATTTAACATCTACATGAAGCTACTGGCTGAGATCATCCACCTTCATGAGTTTAGCTATACCCAGTTGATATCCAGGGTAGGATGGCATCCTGCCGACATCCAGTTGTGCATCCTGGGTGAAGTGAGTGATGCAGTAGGCATTCTTTTGAGGTGCCTGGAGGATGTGAAAGCCTGGATGGAGAACAACAGACTTTGGCTGAACCCTGGTAAGACGGAGTGGTGTGAAGGGGATATAAATGTTTATAATATTCGGTCTTGACGGGATTGCAATACCTCAGATCTGAGGTCTAACCCAGGGTTCTTCCCTGGGGGAGGAAAAGGGGGAGGGGAGAGAGGAAAAGAAAAAAAGAAAGGGAAAGGAAAGGAAAGGAAAGGAAGATGGGCCCCAATGTTGGTTGCTCTTTTTAGTTACATTAACGGCACAGCATGTTTCCCATCTGGGTGATATTATCCTTCTCTATAGGAATACAGGAAACAGACTTTGCCCTGCCAACTGTAGACCAATTAGCTTGCTTAGTACAAAAAGGAGGCAATATGCAAAGTGCCCTTATTTAAAACTATTGGACTGGGCCCAAAGTGAAAATCTTGTCCAAAAAAAAAAAGATGGGATTTAGAGAGGACCATTCAACCTGTCTGGTCTTGCACTGTTTAACTGAAAAATACACCTCGCTGTCCAAAGGGACCATTTTTTCAATCTTTGTGGATTTCACATCAGCTTTTGATCTGATTCCACAGGACAGGCTGTGGCCAAAACCTCATGAATCCCCAGTGTACAAAAGATTGTTCCCTCTTTTTTCCAGACTCTTATCTTGCCTTATCTACACCTCACTCAGGCTTAGATGTTCCTCTTCGGAGCTGTTTCCACCAAAAGAGGGATAAGGCAGGAGTGTAATGTAGCCCTCTCACTTTTTAATTTGTACATCAATCGTTCAGGCTCTCTCATCGTCTAACCATCGGTCCCCAATTTTAGCAGATTGTGCAATCCCAGCCTTGCCGTATGCAGATGATGTGGTAATTTTGCCTGTTTCTCCAGCGGGAATGAGAAGAACACTGAGCATTGGTGTCCTTTTGTCTAAAAGAACATTGTGTAATAAACTCAAAAAAAACACCTAAAGGGCTAGTGTTTGCACAACACACTAGACAGATTAAGCAAGGCTCAATATAGCAGGTAGGTACTTATAAATACCTTGAAGTGAGTTGCAGGTTTCCTTATCTCGGAGTGCACATTTCTTCTTGTCAGGCAAAGTGGGCCCCACAGCTGTCTTAAAATTCTTCTGTTCAGAGGAGGCACATTTTCTTCCTGCAGTTTGCAAAGTTTTGTTTGCTAAGGTCATTTCTTACCTTCTTTATGATGTTCCAATTTGCATTTTTACGAAGTTTAATATCCTGGTGCCTTTCCAGTCCATATTCAGTTGTGAATGCTCCAAAACTGGAAGTTTTTAAGAAGAGACTAGACAGTCACTTGCCTGAAATGGTATAGGTTCTCCTGCTTGAGCAGGGGGCTAGACTAGAAGACCTCCAAGGTCCCTTCCAGCTCTATTCCGTTCCATTCCATTCCATTCTATTCTATTCTATTCTATTCTATTCTATTCTATTCTATTCTATTCTATTCTATTCTATTCTATTCTATTCTATTCTATTCTATTCTATTATTCTATTCTATTCTATTCTTAATTTATAAGAGCAATACTCTCAGTTCCAGGATGTATCAAGAATGTTGTTTTACAGTTAGAGATAAATTGGGTTTGTGGAGACAAGCCTGGTTCTACTTCTTTACTTTCTGGTTAAAATGGATTTTTTTTTTCTCCTGTGGGTCTGACTCCACTGATTCTTACCCTGTTTTAAATCAACCTGGCGAACAAAAACTAATCGCAAACTCCACTGCTTAGGATTTTCTTTGAAACGTCCCTGACCATTAGGGCTTCAGAATGCCAGGATTCATCTTAAACAACTTATCCCTGTCTTGGATATTGATTTTCAAGCCAATTTAAGCCTGGTATCCGATACTACAGTTAATGGATCCTTCTCAAAGGCTAATTCTGAAATTTTGTTGACGTTTGACTGAATGTTCTACTTTCCGCAGTTCGGTGGAAGTGGTATTAAAACATTTCTTTTCAGCAGAGTTTATGTGGAATCTCCACGCCATATGCCCCTTTGTGGCTGCCTCTATAAGAAATAAAGGAAGCTGTATATTTATCTCTTTAAAAAAAAAAACCAAAAAACCTTCCCTAGTAGAGAGCACAATATCTGCCTGTCACTGCTTTTATCTGCCCAGGATCCTGAAATATCCTTTTTCCTTGCCTGATTTTGTGGTGCCATTTGTTGTATTTG
Source organism: Vipera berus (assembly GCF_964194415.1). Taxonomy (NCBI): domain Eukaryota; kingdom Metazoa; phylum Chordata; class Lepidosauria; order Squamata; family Viperidae; genus Vipera; species Vipera berus. Next base: position 349,821,440 of record NC_138202.1, read on the forward strand.
TCTTCCCAATGATTTGAAATTGTCACTGCTATTTGTGTTACAGTTACTACAATAATCCACATGGAGAGAAGTAAGCAGCCGGGTACCACAAGGTTCCGTCTTAGGCCCAGTACTCTTCAATATCTTCATCAATGACTTAGATGAAGGAACTAAAGGGGAACTCATCAAATTCACAGATGACACCAAACTGACAGGAGTAGCCAACACCCCAGAAGACAAAACTCAGGATCCAAAAAGATCTTGACAAACTTGAACCATGGGCCCTATCCAACAAAATGAGTTTCAGTGTGGAGAATAGCAAAGTTTTACATTTAGGCAGGCAAAATCAAAGGTACAAGTACAGATTGGGCGAGACACTTCCTAACAGTGAGGACAATTAACCAGCGGAACAGCTTACCTTCAGAAGTCGTGGGTGCTTCATCAGGAGATTTTTAAGAAGAGACGGGACAGTCACTTGTCTGAATTAATATAGGATCTCCTGCTTGAGTGGGGGGGGGAGGGGGGTTGGACTAGAAGACCTCCAAGGTCCCTTCCAGCTCTATTCTGATTGAAGTTTCTGTAACCTTATGGCAACTCTATATTTTATGTCACCTCTATTTTCAATTTTTATTGCCGCCCAGGGTCATCTTGCATAGTGAGATGGGTGGCATATCAATTAAATAAATAAATACATTTTTTTAAAAAAAAACTTATTGCTAATTAGAGTTGTCATTATTTATTGTATTTTTCTGGCCCATGGACTATATAATAAAGGTTTTGATTTGGATCGTAAAAAGCTTTCAACAATGATGTGAGGAACACCAGAGGGCACTCTTACTTTAAGAATTGGCATTGTCAGCTGTTCTCTAAAGCTTGCATAAAGCTGAGTTTCCGTGCAGATAGTGCCAAATTGGTTGTCAAAAATGCATCATTGTGCAAAAACTCAACTCTCTGGAGAAAACTCTGATGCTGAGAAAGATGGAAGGTAAAAGAAGAAGAGGATGACTAGCAGCAAAGAGGATGGACTCAATTACAGATAGTCCTTGAGTTGCAACTATTCTTTTAGTGACATTTAAAGTTACAACACACTGAAAAAAGTAACTTATGACCATTTTTCACGACCATTGCAGCATCCCAGTGGTCACATGATCAAAATTTGGCTGCTTTCTGACAGGCAAAGTCAATGGGGAAGCCAGATTCACTTAACCACCCCTGTGACTAATTTAACAACTGCAGAGATTCACTTAACAACTCTGGCAAGAAAGTTCATAAAGTGGGTCAAAACTCAAGTTAACGTCGTCTTGCTTAGCAATTGAAATTTTGGGCTCAGTTGTGGTTGTAAGTCAAGGCCTTATGTATTTGGTGCTCGGGTTGTTTTTTATGACATGGGATTAGATGATACTAGAAAAGGTGACCTTTGTTTTTTTGTGTTCCAACCTGTATCAGGATGGAGAATGGATTTTTTTTCTGCAAACGTTGTGAGCTGCCCAAAGTCACTTAGATAGACAGCTGAATCCTGTAATCAAATGCAGATGGGAAATGAGGTGATCAACCAACTTCCAAGATACAATAGCCTTTAGAGTAGCAAGCAAGAAAAGCAAGTTCCTAACTTCCTAACAGTGAGAACAATTAACCAGTGGAACAGCTGGCCTGCAGGCATTGTGGGTGCTCCATCACCGAAGGTTTTTTAAGAGACTGGACAGCCACTTGCCTGAAATGGTGTAGGATCTCCTGCTTGAGCAGGGGGCTGGACTAGAAGACCTCCAAGGTCCCTTCCAGCTATATTCTGATTCTGATTCTTAGCTGAGTATGTTCCAATAGTAGAGAACGTTTGCAGCTTAACGTTGAACTGTGGATTCCTTGGTGCTTTCTGAATTTGGTTGTTTCTTGCAGACATGCCAGGCCCACCATGCGGGTGTCCTGCCATCTGTTGGAGGGAGGTGGGGGAGGAAGTTTTCTGGCATTCTTTACATGCTTTTGCTTTTGCTGTAACCTCTTGGGAATTAGGGAGGGGGGCTGTCTTTGGAGAAGAAACAGACTCCTTCCTAGCCAGTTCCAGCCTGGTTCCAAGGCCATCGTGCCCTGAGAGTGTCCTGTTATCTGGCCAGCACCTCGGTGATCTCAAAGCATCTCTACAGCATTATATTGGCTGCCCGTGGATTGGTGGTGGTGGGGGTTGGCTTTGGGGGAAACGAAAGAATTGCTTTGCGCTTTGAATGGCACCTTCAGATTCCACCTGACTTTTTTGCATCCACTATCTCTCAGTAAAACTTCTTTTGATTAACTGTAATGGAGTCAAGCATTTTGCTTTTCTGAGGGAGCAGCTGGGGCAGTTCCTTAGAAGACACTTCATTCAGGTTACTTACCAGGTAACCTCGTCCATGCAAGTAAGTGTATATAGGGAGGGTTCTTGTTCATCCAGGTTGTGATTGTTCCAAAGGTGCTTTTATTTTAAAGCAAGTAGACTTCCTGGCTATGCTCTTCCCAGTTGCAATGTATGGCTGTGAAAGTTGGACCATAAGAAAGGCTGAGCACCAAAGAATTGAGGACTTTGAGCTATGGTGCTGGAGGAGACTCCTGCGAGTCCCTTGGACTGCAAGGCGATCAAACCGGTCAGTCCTAGAGGAGATCAACCCTGACTGCTCTTTAGAAGGCCAGATCCTGAAGTTGAAACTCAAATACTTTGGCCACCTAATGAGAAGAAGGAAGGACTCACTGGAGAAGAGCCTATTGCTGGGAAAGGTTGAGGGCAAGCGAAGAAGAGAATGAGAATGAGGTGGCTGGATGGAGTCACTGAAGCAGTAGGCGTGAGCTTAAATGGACTCCAGAAGATAGTAGAGGACAGGAAGGCCTGGAGGAACGTTGTCCATGGGGTCGCAATGGGTCGGACACGACTTCACGACTAACAACAACAAGAAGACTTCCTGGTTTTTCTTTCAGATTTCTTCTTTAAGAAGTTTGGAAGAAGCTCCTTGGATGAGAAGTGAAATCTCTTGAAAAAAAAATCAGAAAGTCCAGTTGCCTTTAAAATAAAAGTACAAGTAAGTGTGGGGTTTGCTCTCCGTGTTGGCATGGGTGTGATTTTCTCCTTGGTCCTTTTGGGGATTGTTTTCTACCTGATTGTGGCCTGGTATTAATCCCTGCTTATCTGAGTATGCCTGCTGGAGAGGATATCTTATGGTCTATTGACTAGACACATAGAAATAATCCATATTACACACCATCCAAAAGAGTTTTTAAAAAGCTAAGAAGGAAACAAACATGGTTTATTAAAAACTAATACAATCCTGGGTTGTATAAACAGAGGTATAGAATCAAGAACACACGAGGTATTAGTACCACTTTATAAAGCCCTAGTAAGACCACACCTCGAATACTGCAGCCAATTTTGGTCACCATATCACAAAAAAGATGTTCAAAGTTTGGAAAAAATATTCAGAGAAGAGCAACTAAAATGATCCAAGGCCTGGAGACTAAAACATATGAAGAAAGGCTGCAGGATTTGGGTTTGGCCAGTCTAAAGAAAAGAAGAAATAGGGGAGACATGATAGCAGTATTCCAGTATCTGAGGGGCTGCCACAAAGAAGAGGGGGGTCACGTTCACCAGCGCACCAGAGGAAAGAACGAGAAACAATGGTTGGAAACTGATAAAAGAGAGAAGCAACCTGCAATTAGGGAGAAACTTCCTGACAGTGAGGACAATTAACCAGTGGAATAGCTTACTCCAAGAAATCATGGGTGCTCCATCACTGGAAATTTCCAAGAAGAAACTGGACAATTACCTGTCTGAGATGGTATAGGTTCTCCTGCTTGAGCAGGGGGCTGGACTAGAAGACCTCCAAGGTCCCTTCCAGCACTATTCTAACATTCTATTCTGAATAAACTGTATTTACATACCATTACAAACAAGATAATAAAAAAGCTAAGAAGGAAACAAATACAGCTTATTTCTGCATATCTGTTAAATAGGCACACAAACCATTTTTATACACCATTCAAATGAGAGGATAAAAAGGCTAAGACAGAAATAAATATAATTTATTTCAACAGACCCATGGAAATAAGCCACATTTACATACCATTTAAAAGAGACAATTTTAAAAAAAAAAGCTAAGAAGGAAACAAAAAGACCAGAACACATCCTCTCTGGCAACGAACATCCAGATAAGCAGGGATTAAAACCGGGCAAACAATGAAGCAGAGAACAATACCGTAATCAAGGAACTACCAAGGGCGGGTGGGGGGGAGGGGAAACACCACCAACAACACTGGCAGGGTAAGCTACTATATATAAACGGAGCGCAAACCCCACATTCATTGGCCCTGATGATGTTACCTAGTTGGGTAATCAAACATCTGCAAGCAAACACCTCAGCTCTGAGAACAGCAAGGATTCTTTTGTGCAGGGGTCCCCAACCTGTGGGCCGCGGACCACTAGTGGGTCATGAGACATTTGCAACTGGGTCATGGAAATGGCTGGAAGGGATGCACGCACACATGCAGCTTCACTTGCACGAGCAGCAGGCAAGGGCGTGCTTGTGCGCTCCATTTGTGTGAGTGGCAGGTGCATGTGCATGCCGCTCACGCAAATGGAGCTGTGTGTGTGTGTGTGTGTGTGCCTGTCAGCTGCTTGTGCAAACCATTCCCCTCCTCCACTCCGCAGGTCCGCAAAGCCGACAATGTTGGGGATCTCTGCTTTGGCGTATGCTATGCCACTTTTAAGGAGTGTGCAGCATGTTTTGACTACAAACCATTTCAGCTTTTCAACCCCAATTTGAGTGCAAAATAGATTGTCTTGATTATTTTGGAAATCTGAAATCCTTCTAAATGACTTCAGGCTGCCTTTTCTTTTACCACAAGGAGCTCTTCAGCACTCCAAATTGGGACATTTTCAAATTGGAAACATTTTGCACAGCTCTGCCACTTTTCACTGCAGGGGAGAAATTACAATCAGTAATTCACCGGCAGGTGACTAACACCGAGGTGGGACTCAATTCACCTTCCTACTTTTGCTTTCCGTGGTGGGATGTTCTGTACGAACCTGTGTGCATTAGGGAGAAAGGTGCATTTAAAAACCGCCAAGTAGGGAAGACAATTGGCAGAGCTGTTCTTGAGAAAGGGCACGGCTAAAACATTGTGCATCGGATTAATGGGTCCTTTGCTATTTTGAGAGTGTGTGGTCAGCATTTTTGCAAAATGTCTTGCAAGGTTCAACCCCTTACCTGGGCTGTCCCCTTTTCTCTTGCAGGAAGGCAAAGCTCTGATTATGAGTTCTTTCTTTTTCTTTCTTTCTTTCTTTCTTTCTTTCTTTCTTTCTTTCTTTCTTTCTTTCTTTCTTTCTTTCTTTCTTTCTTTCTTTCTTTCTTTCTTTCTCTTTCTTTCTTTCTTTCTTTCTTTCTTCTCTCTCCTTCCTTTTCTTTCTTTCTTTCTTCTTTCTTTGTTCTCTTTTCTAAAGATGATAATAATAAGTTGGAAGGGACCTTGGAGGTCATCTAGTCCAACCCGCTGCTCAGGCAGGAAACCCTATACCATTTCAGGCAAATGGCTGTCCAGTCTCCTCTTAAAAACTTCCAGTGTTGGAGCATTCACCACTTCTGGAGGCAGGTTGTTCCACTGGTTAATTGTTCTAACTGTCAGGAAGTTTCTTCTTAGTTCTAGGTTGCTTCTCTCCTTGACTAGTTTCCATCCGTTGCTTCTTGTCCTGCTTTCAGGTGCTTTGGAGAACAGCTTGACTCCCTCTTCTTTGGGGCAGCCCCTGAGATATTGGAACACTACTATCATGCCACCCCTCACTCTTCTCTTCGTTAAACTACACATACCCAATTCCAGCAACCGTTCCCTATATGTTTTAGCCTCCAGTCCCCCAATCATCTTTGTTACCCTTCTCAGTACTCTTTCTAGAGTCTCAACATCTTTTTTACATCATGGTGACCAAAACTGGATGCAGTATTCCAGGTGTGGCCTTACCAAGGCATTGTAAAGTGGTATTAACACTTCACGTGATCTTGATTCTATCCCTCTGTTAATGCAGCCTAGCACTGTGTTGGCTTTTTTGGCAGCTGCAGCACACTGCGGGCTCATATTGAAGTGATTATCTACTAGGACTCCGAGATCCCTCTCACAGTGTTTTTAAGGTCCAGTTTTGGTCACCACATTACAAAAAAGATGTTGAGACTTTGGAAAAATTCCAGGGAAGAGCAACTAAGATGATCAAAGGCCTGGAGACTAAAAAACATATGACGAACAGTTGCAGGAATTGGGTATGGCTAGTCTAGAGAAAAGAAGGATTAGGAATGACATGATAGCAGTATTCCAGTATTTGAGGGGTTGCCACAAAGAAGAGGAGGGCAAATTATTCTCCAAAGTACCTGCGGGCAAGATAAGAAACAATGGATGGAAACTAATCAAGGAGAGAACCAACTTAGAACCAAGGAGAAATTTCCTAACAGTGAGGACAATTAACCAGTGGAACAGCATGCCTCCAGAAATCGTGGGTGCTTCATTACTGGAGGTTTTTAAGAAGAGACCGGACAGCCACTTGCTTGAAATGGTATAGGGTCTCCTGTTTGAGCAGGGGGCTGGACTGGAAGACCTCCAAAGTCCGTTCCTGCTCTATGCTGATTGATTAGTTAAGAGCATCTGGAATAAAACTTCAGGGTATTTGTGTAAAAGGGGGGGGGGGTTCAAATAAGTAGGGTTTTTAAAATCAAAGTTGAAGTTAAGGAAGGAGCAAGCACCAATCGAAGTATCCATCTTAACTGGTGCCTAGGCCAGGGGTCGGCAACCTCGGCTCTTTTATGACTCGTGGACTTCAACTCCCAGAATTGCTGGCTCAGGAATTCTGGGAGTTGAAGTCCACGAGTCATAAAAGAGCCGAGGTTGCCGACCCCTGGCCTAGGCTATCCCGCTGCCTTTCGTCTATCTGTAAGAAAGGTCAAAATTTTGCAATTGATGCCTCCCTCATTTTTTTAAATCACCAATATAGCTTTTTAACCTCCCTATGGATTACCCCTGCTGTTAGCCATTGGTGCGTGTATTTTCATGAGTCCAAATGTGTCAATTTTTTAAAATGTGTAAAAATCATTTATGTGGACTTCGATGTCATGGACTGTGGGGGGGGGGAAAAAGTGCACCTAATAGGAAGCTAAAACCGGAGCTATGATGCCCGCCGGTACAAACAAGGACGGGACTAAGACTGCAATCTTGTATATGTTTAAGCAGGTTAAGCTGAAGCAAGCATTGATCAGAAAACACGCGAAGGCTGAAATGCTGGCCTTGCTTTAGAAAATCCTTTGCACTCTGCCAAAGCCAGCTACGTGACAGCAGCTGATTTCAGAAAGTGAAAGTCAGAAGTTGTTTATTTTGAGGATGGTAGACCCTCAGGATATAGCCATAGCACTCAAACGTATATACCACTTCATAGTGTTTTACAGCCCTCTAAGCCGTTTACAGAGCCATTGCCCCCAGCAATCTGCGTCCTCATTTTACCGACCTCAGAAGCATGGAAGGCTGAGTCAACCTTGAGCCGATCAGGATCGAACTCCTGGCAGTGGGCAGTTAGCTTGCAGTATTGCATTCCAACCATGGGCCACCATCATGGCTTTTATGCAAATCTCCTTCTCATCTCTCGTATCCAAATGCCCTTTAGGAGTTCTCCATAGATGATTTTTTTTAAAATGGTCCCCTTTGCCCTTTCCTTGTACGTTCAATTTGCAGAGTGACAGCCTGTGGTTTGAGCTGTCCCTTACTCGCCGTCTCCTTCGCAGTTTCCTTTCACGATGTTTTCTCTCTTTTTTTGGAAGTTACCATTTGGCCTCTTTTATATATTTATTTCTCAAATGCTGGCACTAGCATCACTTCCATTCGGCAAGTCTTCCCAGCTAGAGGAGGAATCATTTACTTACAGTCCTCCAGATGTTGCGTCTGTAAAAGTATTGCAGGCTGAAAGAAATGGTTTCCTTTTAAAAAAAAAACCCTAAAATCTGCCTTCCCCCTCCCACCCCCCCAAAAACCCCACCCACAGAATCTATGCAGAGAACCTGCACGAAATAAGGCAGGGACCAGAGTGAGTTGTTAGCTACCACTGAAAAATGATCTGAATCTACACAGGTAGTCCTCACCCTATGACTGTAACTGGGCCAGGTATTTGGTGGTAAATCGTGATCCCTTAAGTGGGTCCACCCTGTGACCATGCCCAATTTTACAACCTGCTTTGTGGCAGTCATTAACTGAATCACTGCAGTCATTCAGTGAATGCTATGGTCAATAGGCAAATCCATTGTCTACAATGGGCGTTTTCTTTTTCTTCTTTTTTTTCTTTTTCTTTCTTAACTGTTAATAAATGCCAGTTTCTAGCAAAGTATGTTGTAAATTGCAGTCACATCACCACAGGACTCTACATTTATAGCCATAAGTGTGAGCCAGTTACCAAGCTTACCCAAAAGTGAGATCACATGATCTCACTACTGGAGGGCAGCTGTCAGAACTTCGCATCTGGGTCATAAATAGTCCGGGGTGGGGGGGTGGGAATGTTCGCTAAGTGACCATGGTATCTTACTGCAGCGTCTCCAGGGGTTGGGAGTGGGAGGCACCGTCTTACGGTGGTTCTCCTCCTACCTCCTGGGACGTTGGCAGTCGGTGTTGGCAGGAGGGCAGAGGTCGTCCTCGAGGCCTCTCATTTGTGGAGTTCCTCAGGGGTCGGTCCTCTCGCCTCTCCTGTTCAACATCTATATGAAGCCGCTGGGTGAGATCATTCGTGGTTTTGGGGTTGGGTATCATCAATATGCTGATGATACCCAGCCTTTTATTTCTACCCCAAACCACCCCAGTGATGCCCTCGATGTGATGTCCCGTTGCCTGGAGGCGGTTCAGGTCTGGATGGGGAGGAACAGGTTTCGGCTCAACCCCGACAAGACTGAGTGGCTGTGTGTGCCGGCGTCTCGGGAAATTCAGATTATTCCATCGTTAACCATGGGGGGTGAGATATTACCCCCCGTAGATAGGGCTCACAATTTGGGTGTCCTCCTAGACTCACAGCTCTCTTTGGAAGATCATATAGGAGCTGTGACTAGGGGGGGCCTTCGCCCAGGTTCGCCTGGTGCGCCTGTTGCAGCCCTATCTGGACCGGGATGCCTTGCGCACAGTCACTCATGCGCTCATGACCTCCCGTTTGGACTACTGCAATGGTCTCTACATGGGGCTGCCCTTGAGGACTACTCGGAGGCTTCAGCTGGTGCAGAATGCAGCCGCACGAGTAGTGGTGGGGGTTTCCCGATACTCCCATGTAACACCTCTACTCCGCGAGCTGCATTGGCTTCCGGTTGCCCTCTGGGTAAGATTCAAGGTGCTGGTAATGACCTATATAGCTCTAAATGGCATGGGTCCAGGTTACTTACGGGAGCACCTGCTGCCGGCATCAACTTCCCTTCATCCAGTGCGCTCCCACAGAGAGGGCCTCCTTAGGGTGCCGTCGGTCAAAGAGTGTCGACTGGCGACCCCCAGGGGGAGGGCGTTCTCTGTGGGCGCGTCAGACTTTTGGAACCGTTTACTGGTTGAGCTCCGGATGGCTCCCGACCTTTGCTCCTTCCGACGTGACCTAAAAACATACTTATTTGAACAAGCCGGCCTGGTCTGATGGGTTTGGGGTATTTTAAATATTATTGTACTAATTTATTGGATTTGGGCTGCAGTATTTAATTTTTTTTAAACTTTTGTATATTGTATTTTTATTGTATTGCCCTGTACACCGCCCTGAGTCCTTCGGGAGAAGGGCGGTATAGAAATTAAATTAAATTAAATTAAATAAATAAAATAAAATAAGTCAAGGACTAGCTGTACTTGAGAGATGAAATCTGTATCTATGGGAGAGAAGTCATTCAACCTCAGCCAGGACTGACTTCTGATTAAACCTACTATTCATTTGTTTGTTTGGAAAGAGTTGTTTATTAAACTAAATAGGCCAAATTGAGCAGGGGGGTTGGACTGGAAGACCTCCAAGGTCCCTTCCAGCCCTATGATTCCACATCTTCCACCACCACCACCTTGCAAAGGTGTTAAAGTTCACATACAAAGATCTTCCTTTTGTCATGTCTTGAAGATAAGGCAGGAATATTTTTTGGAGGGTTATGTTGGAATCCTGAAACTAATGGTTTTTGAATGAAGCCTGGCTCAGTGGCCTGTGGAACCTCATGCTACAGTAAAATAAGGAATTGTCCACCAAACAAGACGCATAACTGGTTCCAGGGGTGGGGTGGAGGCAAACAAGCCAAGAGACAGCTTTTGACACAAAATATTTTTTTTAATTATGAATTTTGCAAAGACACGTTTAAGCAACAAAATATACATTTTTACCCTTCTGTAGAATTTTTTTTATACAATGACAAATACAAGAGGCTACCATAGCAATAAATTAAATATACATTATGTACAACATACATCAGCAACCTGCTACGAAGCATTGCTTCTCAACACAAAGAAAAATACTTCATTTCCTCGGAGTCTAAGTTTTTACGAAATCCTAGTCTTCACAATCTCATTGAACTTTAGGGACACAATAATGGGAATTCCCCCCCCCCGCTGTGTCAAAATGGAGGAGTAAGATATATTCTGGTACTCTCCCAAAAAAATTAGCATTTTTCTAAATGTTTTGCAGTACCATGCTACATTTCTGAAAGCTAAATAAAACTTTAATAAAAAGTATTGATGCATGCTTTATGTTTTTCTTCCTGTTCAACAAAAATAGCATTCTGTTATTATTAATGAGCCTGTTATGAAGAGTGCAATGGCTGAGGTTCCTGTCTTTTTGTAAAATAGTTTTTCCCTTGGATGCTAAACAATTCAATGCAGAACCATCCCTTAAAATCAATCAGTGCAAAATTCTCTGTATGTCCCTAAAGTGGTGGATTTTTTCCCCCCTCATAAATTACATCACTGGCTCCCAGCATTGCAACCTTGGCAATTTAAGATGTTTGCATTTCAATTTTCAAAATTCCGTAGCCAGGGAATTCTGGGAGTTGAAGTTTGCAAGTTGCCAAGGTTGAAAAGCTCTACAGTAAATCACCAGATTCAGAAGTAGTGTATCTTTGAAAACCAGTTGCCTGAGAGAACTAAGTGTGCGTGTGTGTTTGTGGGGTTGTGACTTCTAGCACCACGCTGAACATTTCTTTATCAGGCAAGACTCTGGTGCTTGATTAGGAGCAAAGCGGCGTTCCGGGAAAACCACCCTTAAAAATTAGAATGGAGTTGATGCCTCAAATGGCAGGAATCATTCCCTTGTGGGGAAAGCTAGTGAAAGCTCAAATTTGACATACTCAAAAAATTTTTTTGTTTATTTTAAAAATATAGAAGGCCACACAACTCTACACTAGATGCGATGCTATAATTTTCATTCACTCACTAATTTATATCCTACCTTTATTATTCTTACAAGTAACTCAAGGCAACAAACATATCCAACATACCTTCCTCCTCCTATTTGTCCCACACAACAACCTTGTGTGGTGGGCTGAGAGAGAATGGCTGCTCCAAGCTCACTCAGTTGGTTTTCATGGCTAAGGCAGGATTTAAATTTGGGATCTCTTGCTTTCTAGCCTTGATTTTCTCATCCCCCCCCCACTTTTCACTCCTCCCTTTTCCATGCCAAACTTGTGGGGGAGGGGCTTGGGCTATAGCAGGGGCCTTCAAACTTGGCCCTTCAATGACTTGTGGACTTCAACTCCCAGAATTCCTCAGCCAGCGTGCCTGGCTGAGGAATTCTGGGAGTTGAAGTCCACAAGTCATAAAGGGGCCAGGTTTGAAGACCCCTGGGCTATAGACTGTGACTTTTGTCAGCATTCTGAATTCTGTTTAACGTGAGCTTCAGAAGTTACACTGTCACACTGGCTACCTGCCCTCATCTTGGTGAAACCAAGTTCGTCCACAAGGGGATGGGTGGGCCTTGTAGCCAGTCGCTGTACTCTTATAACCTGAGGAACTCCTTAAAATTGTAGAAAATGTTAAGCTTTCTAGAATTTAAAGCCACATACAGGTAGTCCTCAACGTACGACCACAACTGAGCCCAAAATTTCTGTTGCTAAGCCAGACAGTTGTTAAGTGAATTTTGCCCCACTTTACGACCTTTCTTGCCACAGTTGTTAAGGGAATCACCGTAGTTGCTCACTTAGTAAACACAGTTGTGAAGTGAATCTGGCTTCCCCATTGACTTTGCTTGTCAGAAGGTCGCAAAAGGTGATCACATGACCCCCGGGACACTGCAACCGCTGTAAATATGAGCCAGTTCCCAAGAATCAGAATTTCAATCAAGTGACCCATGGGGATGCCTCAACGGTTGTGTGAAAAATTGTCATAAGTCATTTTTTTTCAATGATGTGTAATTTTGTTAACTAAATGCACTGTTGTACGTTGAGTATTACCTCTACATGTTGGTTGCCGTGCCTGAATTTTGATCACGTGACTATGGGCAGGCAGCAAGGGTCATAAAGTTGAGCCTGTTTTTTTATTTTGCATTTTTTAAAAAATTAACTAAATTGATATTCTCAATTTCCGGGTGGGGGGGAACCTTTTTTATTTCACGCCCCTCTTTCCAAAACAAATCCACCCCAAAATTTCACCAAAATGGAGCTGAACATTTCAGACCCATTCCCTTTTTTGGTGGCAACCAAGGAAAAATAAAAAAGGATGTTTTCCAAAAAAAAAAAAAAGCTGCAGCACTTGGCTGCAAAACGTTTGCTTGACTCACTTTCACAGATAATTCCTGAAGTTGAGCAGCCTTGTCTGCTGATTAAAGATCTTGTTTTGTAGTTATCAGATTTTCAGTAAATAAATATTATTTTTTATGGTTCATCACACAGTCAGCCAGTTGTTGAGACGAGATTTGGAATTTTTTGTTCATCTACTGTATCCAGTCCTTCCCAAGGACCTGGGATAGGCAGATGTTGTTGTTTAATCATATGAAAGCTATTCCAGCAAGTGGCATCTCCCTCTTCTTGAGTGAAAAACATGGCCATCTGTTTGATAGATTGAGGGTCTGCTTGTCCTGATCATTTTTATTAGCGGTGTTCTCTTGAAGAAGAACAAGCTTTTCATTTTTTCCCCTTTTTTAATGATTCTGTGGATGACATCTAACTAACAAAGTGCAGTTTTGAACTAAAAGATGAGGAAGGAATTAAAGATAAATAAATAAAGGCATGGACTCAGAAGGTGAGCTATTATTAATATGGTTGATCACACAGTCAGCCAGATCAGCATTCTTGTCAAATTATCAAGCCTTTCCAAGGACCTGGAATAGGCAGTCATTGTTGTTTGATGATACTAAAGCTATCGGTGCAGGATGTAAGCTGTTCCAAGTAAAACTGCCTTTTGCAACTGACAGATGGTGATTTGTGTCAATTATTATTATATACACAAAAATGTGAAACTACAGCTACCAGTTCTTTAGCTGATGTTGGTCTTTATATGCATTAGGTGCGTACCAAGAATCTAGGGTGTCATAATATATTGGTGTTAGGATATGCGTGCATCAAAACAGTGTAGCCTTTTGTAATTGACAGATGGAAATTGGGCAATGCACAGATTTTTTTTAAGTGCTGTCCAAGGTTTTTGGTATGGCAACGAATGTGCCAAGATGTACGGGGACTACCACGACCAGTTTATGCCATAATCTTTCAACTTGGATTTTTTTAGCTCTTGCTACTTTGTGATTTTCTCCAATTGTTTGTCTTCTACTATCCCACTATTGCCACGTCAATTAACTACACTTTCTTCTTTTCAACCATAGTTAAATCTGGTGCGTTATGGGTCAGAAATCCCACAATGTGACTTGTCACACTGCCAGCCAGATGTTTAGACTGTACAGTATTTGGCATTTTTATCCACTTGTTGGGTCCTTCTCAAGGACAAACGACAGGCAAATATTGTTAGAGATATCACCATAGGAAGTAAGCTATGCCAAGTAAAGGTACAATTGACCAACGGTGATTTTGTCAATGCCGAAGGTGTTCAAGTGGTGGCTCCAGTTTTTATCACTATCGTTCTCTGCCCAGTCAGCCAGATGTTCAGACTGGATTTGGCATTTTTATCCAAGGACCTGGGATAGGTAGATGTGGATGTTTGATTGTATTAAAGGTATCATCGTAGGATGTAAGCTGTTCCCAGTAATGCTGCCTTTTGCAATTGACTGATGGTGATTTTGTCAATGCCAAAGGTGTTCAGGTGGTGCTCCAGTTGCTATTATGATTGATTTGGCCTACAGATTTGGAGGCAGTGCTGAGACATAAGACCTCTGAAAGTATGCCAAGCCAAATCAAGCTATTTTTCCAAACTATCCAAGTGAGGTCTGATCTGAATCCAATGGACAAATGTGCAATATAAAATGACAAAAAAACCCTTTAAGAACAATTGCGCCAGCAAGTTCTAGTGGTGAAGGCACATCTTGATTCATGACCACAGGGAGACAAATTTTTGCAGGTTCAGCTTATAAAGCTGTAACAATGGTCTCCTATGTAAGAAGCCAACAGGACAACATTTCTAAGCAGTGGGACCAGCAGAGAGGAAAAAGAAGCAAGCAGAGTTTTGCTGGCAGCATGAAAGCCCTATTATAGGTGTGTCGTGATGTTGCACAGATGTACAAAAGAGCCTCAGAGTAAGGATAGCATCAGAAGTTTCTGAAGTCCAAATCGCAGTAGCAAAGCCTCTAAATTCCTGTTCCTCCTCCCTATCCAAAACTAACTGGCCATTGCACAGGAGAAATTATTAATCCCAGTGATGCTGACCTGCATTCCTTCTTTGTGCCTGATTTTTTTCCCCAACTCTTTCCTCTAACACAGTGTTTCCCAAACGTTGTCTTTCATTACACAAAAACACTTAGCAGAAACTAGGAGGGAGCGGGGTTTGCTCTTATTTTAGTATAGTGCTGGTTTGTCCTGGCCCTACAAGGGTAGGACAGGGTAGGACACAACTATATAAAAATAAGAGCAAATGCCACTTCCTCCAAGCACTGATGATGTTACCTAGCCGGGTAATGAAGTGTGCACAAGAAAACCATCAAGCACAGAAATCTCCTTCCTTTTCACTCTGGATTTAACTAGCTTTCAAGGAGACTGCAGGCCAGTGAGAACTATACAGAGAAAGACCAAATGTTCACACGCACTGTTAGGGCTCCCTGCAATTAAGGCATGGGCACGTCCCTTCCACCCCACCCTTCTGATATCCATCAACACTTTTTTTAAAAGCAAAAGCCCAATGCCATTCCTTTTCCATGACAGGGAAGCAGAATGCTCAAAAGTCAGAAGAGCATTCTTGACTCAGCACCAACTTCGTGTGGAAAGTCTTAACGTCAATAATAGCGTAAGAAAAAAGAAAAGGTCACTTAAATCCAGGGGTCTTAATTAGGTAATAAATTAGTCCACCAAACAGCAAAGTATTATGATGATGATTATGACAAGGGGGTATCCACGGAAGGGTTATAATTATGGTTTGTCACACATCAGCCTGATGTTCAGGCTGGATCTGGCATTTTTATCCACATATTGAGTCCTTCCCGGGGAACCTGTGATAGACAGATGTTGATATTATTATTATTGATCATCGCACAGTCAGCCAGATGCTCAGACTGGATTTGGCATTTTTGTCTACCTATCGAGTCCTTACCAAGGACCTGGAATAGGCAGATGTGGATGTTTGATGGTATTACAGATATCGTCACAGGAAGCAGTTCCTAGTAAGGCCGCCTTTTGCAATTGACTAATGGCATTTGTCAATGCCAATGGTGTTCAAGTGGTGCTCCAGTTGTTTTGGGATTGCACCCAAGGCGCCTATTACTATATTATTATTATTATTATTATTATTATTATTATTATTATTATTATTATTATTATTATTATTATTATTATTATTATTATTATTATTATTATTATTATTGACATCCAAAGATTTACCCAGAAAAGCAGCACTCATGATCTCAAGTTAAATGGCTATGCAAAACATTACCAATCCGTTGATCTACCAAATGAAAAAAGACAGAAGCCAGTTCAGGTCTACGTGGTACAAAATTTGGTTCCTCCGTGGGACATCCTTCCACTCCAGAGGGATAAAGCATGGATGATTGCCATGGAACAAGTAGGAAAAGATCCATTCTTTTGTGGTTTTATGGAATGATCGGCTCGGATGGAGGACAATCCATAGGTGGCTATGGAGCTTGGTGTGAAGGAGGGATGCTGTCATTCAAAACAAACATCCTCCTTACCACCCTGTTTAAAATGAAACAAACACAACAAAAATGTCCTGCAAAAGATGGGAGAAGGCAAAAAAATTAGGCTTGGAGGTCATCCATACCCACATCAAGAATAGCCTCCTTTAATTCTTAAAAACACATTTAAAGAGAGGCTTCGAGAACCATAGCTAACTGGTTTTTCAGATAGGCTCTGTCAATGGAACTCATTAATGGAACATATATGGAAGATTTTTATTTTGGAGGGCTTTGAAACCCTGGTTAGTTAAATGCAGATAGTCTTCAAGTTACAACTGTTCACTTAGCGACCATTTTGAAATTCAAAATCCCCCCCCCAAAAAGGATCTGTAACCCCAATGAACATCACCTTCAGGATCAGCTGCTGAAATTTTTGGCAGCAAAATAGCAATTTTTTTTAAAAAAGTCACTGCACTGAAATTTGCCAGTTTGCTGCTGAATCGAACTATGAAACTGTTGTGTGAGACCAGCATTTAATGTACAGTATTTGGTGTTTTTTTAAAAAAATATATATATAAATCAACTCGGCCAAACATGTTGTGGGGGGAATGGGTCAAGCATTCAAATCCTGCCCCTTCAGTGAGATCATTGCAAAATTGTGTTCATAGAGTGGTCACCAAAAAAGTCATGAGGTTTGTGATTAAAGCCCTTCTCCTCTTGTATAGGTGAGCTTTGTTTGCAGTGAAAACCACCATCTTGTCTTTTTTTGACTCTCCTACCCCATTGAACATAACTGATCATTGTACCGTTTGCATCTCTCAAAGACCCACAATAATGAGGGCAGAGGTTCATTCTCTGAGCTTGTGGGTTGGTTTCCAAACATTTTGTTACCAGGCTAGGTAACATCTTCAGGGGAGTTTAGGGCATGTCTGTGTTTTGTGACAGGTCAGGGGTGGGTGTGTCAAGTATGGGTCTTGTAATGAGTCTCGTGATGGGGAGGAGGTCATGTCAGGTGAGGGTCACTGGGAGGTGAAGTGCTGGTTGGGGGGAGGTTGTGTGCTTTGGTTGAGGATCAGTGCCATCGTTGGTTGGCTGTGCAGTTGATTTGAATTCTGAGGGGTTTGTAAGCTGGTTTTAGGTCGATGTGTAGGTTGATGGAATTGCTTGTGGAGTGCCAGGCTTCGGTGAACTCACGCGGGTGGCGGGTGGTATCATGGCTGATGACTTTTGGATTGCTCCAATTGAACTGGTGCTGTTCAGTGTCAGTGTGGGTAGAAATTAAAGATTTGGGATTGTGGCGTTTGACTGCCTACTGATGTTCATGTATTCTGGTTTTTAATCGATGTGATGTTTGTCCCACGGAAACTAACCCACAAGCATGGAGAACGAACCTCCATCCTCATCCTACATCCGAGCTAGAGATATTCGCCACCATCGCAAACCCACAATAATCATAATTTTAAAAAAAGTTTGTTCCCTACTGAAAAATATCCTGTCTATCATTACTGTCAGTATTTGGCATTAAAAATTATTATAAACCCTGGACTAAATATAAAAGTTACCTTTAACAGGTCCTTAGGGGTCATTCTTCAGCTAATGTGTCTGCAAACAAAGGAAACGTGTTCTGTTAAATATATAAGCATTTTTACAATCTCCCCTGACCCTCTACATCAGCCAGACTCCAATTCCTATAATCCCCTGCCTTTTCTGACCTACACACAGGCACAACAATTGCTACAAATCCCTTATTAGAGCCTTGTTTCCTTTAAGTTCTTTTCTAAACTTCTTTTAGATCAACTCACCACCAATGCTGGAATAGCACAGTGGCTATAGATCTTGCGCTATAAATGTAGTTCAAAACCTGCCAGATTTTTTTTCTCCATTACTCTTTTTCTTTCCATGAGCTTCTTACTTTTCTCTATGCTTAAAAAAAAGGAAACAGGGCTCCAGTGATGAGCCGTTTTATTATCTCACTTGAGATAGTTCATGAGATCCAAGGTGGAAAGATGCTTTGGGGGGGGGGGGAACAGGTGAGCCTTGACTGCATCTGTTCAAGTCTCCTTAATAGGAATAGCACTTAGACTTATATACCACTTCATGGAGCTTTACAGCCCTCTTTAGGAGGTTTACAGAGTCAACACATTGCCCCCAACAATCTGGGTCCTCATTTTACCGACCTCGGAAGGATGGAAGGCTGAGACAACCTTGAGCCGGTGAGAATCGAACTGCTGAACTACAGGCAGCTGGCAGTCAGCAGAAGTAGCCTGCAGTACTGCATTCTAACCACTAGGCCACCACGGCTCATAAAGAAGCCATGCCTTTTTCTGGGTTTGGATAGTAATTACATGGTCCCTGAAAAAACATGTTTGAGTTAAGGAAACATTAAATTATCACTGCTGGTGTTGGGTTGGCTGTGGTGGGGGCCCATGGAGAAGTGAGCGCAGTGGTCTGGCTGACGCCAATTGTCCAAGACCCCAGAGAGAAGAGTGGAACAAAAAGCTTACTTAGATTCACTATGTAAACTGGCTTTCAGCAGATTCTTTACTTGAGGTGGAATGAAAGAACAAGTTCTGAGACTCAGTTTGGATACCATACGGACCTGAATTTTAGGCTATTGTATTAGCTTTTTAAAGACTGTAATATTTACTGGTACAATTGTAAATTTACTGGTGACTATTTTGTATGTTACCTTCCCACCCTATTTTTCTACTTGCATTTTTACGTGCTTTCGAACTGCTAGGTTGGCAGAAGCTGGGACGAGTAACAGGCGCTCACTCTGCTATGCGGCACTCGGGATTCGACCCGCCAAACTGCTGACCATCTGGTCGACAAGCTCAGCGTCCTAACTCACTGAGCCACCGCGTCCCTCCAGCATTCCGTGCGCCTTTGGCGTCTAGTCATGCCGGCCACATGACCACGGAGACGTCCTCGGACAAGCGCTGGCTCTTCGGCTTTGAAACGGAGATGAGCACCGGCCCCTAGAGTCGGAAACGACTAGCACGCACGTGCGGGGGAACCTTTACCTTTACCTTATTTTGTATGTTAATTCGTATTATATAAGAGTTTCAGGAGGGCATATGTTAACAATACAATAAAATTAATAATTTTGATAACAACAACAAAAAAAAACTTAAACGCATATTTTCGAGGTACCAAGCAGCTACTGTGTCAATCTTAGGAAAGGCAAAACTCTGTTAACAAAAGAAGAACCAAGACTGAAAGTTACCCCAGCCCCAAAAGGTTACAAAGTAAAAGTTGAACTCCCCACCCGTTTAGCGTGTCATAAATCACAAAACCAAGAAACGTGGCTGTATTCAGAGGGTTTGACGGTCTGACATTCTGATTTAAAGGAAGACGGTTCCATTCATCGTTACTTACCGGGCCAGAGCTTGAATGGCTAAGTTTATCAAAGCGAAATTTTAGATTTGATCTCGGAGAATTTCTGCTTTTTATATCTGATGGAACGGTACAAGGGGAAAAAAAAGTCAGCTTATTTTTATTTGGAAAACTCAGAACCAATATTAATTAAAACAAAAAAAAAGATGAAAGCTCCAGTAATGAAATGTCTGAAATGGCATAGGATTTCCTGCCTGAGCAAGAGGGTTGGACTAGAAGACCTCCAAGGTCCCTTCCAACTCTGTTTTTCTGTTATTCTGATTATGAATTCACATGTTCATCACGACACCAATGTTTACACACATACAACGTCACGTACCCTTTTGGGATATTCTCACAACACACACACACATGCACACACAAACAAACATCTCAGGTGTCAGCCAACAGGGAAGAGATGGGTAGTGGTAGCAAACTGGTGGGTTGATTAATTTATTCAAGACGTATTTGCTACGCTGTAACGCAAGAGACTGCAAGGGCAATGACGAAGACCATTGTTATTTTGAGGAGGCTGGTGACCTATTTTGATTTCTCCTTCGTATTAAGAAAATTCTAGACGTTTAGAGCATATTCTGAACTAACCTTCTTTTTTTTTACTCTTGCTTACTGAATAAAGGCGAAGAGGGAGGAACCTTCATGAACAGGTAGTCCTCGAGTTACGACCACAATTGAGCCCAAAATTTATGTTGCTAAGTGAAACATTTGTTAAGTGAGTTTTGCCCCATTTTACAACTTTTTTGCCATAGTTGTTAAGTGAATTGTTGTATTTGTTAAGTTAGTAACAGGGTTGTTAAGCGAATCTGGATTCCTCATTGACTTTGGTCAGAAGGTCACAACAGATGGTCACATGACCCCGGGACACTGCAGCTGTCATAAATATGAGTCAGTTGCCAAGCGTCCAGAATTTCAAACACGTGACCCAGGAAGATGCTGCAATGGTTGCAAGTGTGAAAAATGGTCCTAAGTCACTTTTTCCCACTGCTGCTGTAACTCAGAACAGTTACTAAATGAACTGTTGTAAGTCGAGGACTGTAGTTGCAAAGTTTTTCTTACTGTGAAAGTGTCTTGACTTTTGATTCCCATCCCAGAATCATGGGCCAGCCAGCCAAGTAAGGTCAGGTCTTGCAATCTCCTGACCATAACAGGGCCAGGAGGTCATGGTGTCTGGTTTTGATAAAAAAAACCTTGGGGTTGTTGTTTGTATGAAGCTTTTGCACAGAACCTAGCCCAGGGTATTATGAAACTAGCCACCCTTCGGGTATCTCTACTGTTTTATAAGTGATTTGGGTATTATCTGAACCATGGTGGCGCAGTGGTTTGAATGCAGCATTGCAGGCTAACTGACTGCTCACTGTCAGCAGTTCGATCCTGGCCGGCTTAAGGTTGACTCCGCCTTCCATTCTTCTGAGGTTGGTAAAATGAGGACCCAGATTGTTGGGGGCAATATACTGGCTCTGTAAACTGCCTAGACAGGGCTGGAAAGCATTATGGAGCAGTATATCAGTCTAAGTGCTATTGCTATCCTGCTTGGTATGTCTGCTTTTTATGTTACGCTTTTAAATCTGTTTGTTTGAGCTAATAATAAAGCTTAAAATCCCTTTATTTACTGGTGTGCTTATCTGGATCCTAAAGAACCAATTGCCTGGGCACCTGATCACCATCCTGACACTTGGCAAAACAGAGACACGACATAACCTGAGGAATATTTATGGTGTTTGCCAGTCTGTCTGTCCCTCAACTCTGTAATAGAGGGAATCTGGTCTTTTGTTAATCTGGGAGTAAGATTCAATTATCTGGATGGCTTTGATATATGGGTGGGGCAAGCACTCAGGCTGCAAAAGGCACTTAAAGGTAAAGGTAAAGGTTCCCTCACACATGCGTGCTAGTCGTTTCCAACTCTAGGGGCCGGTGCTCATCTCCGTTTCAAAGCCAAAGAGCCAGCCCTTGTCCGAGGAGGTCTCCGTGGTCATGTGGCCGGCATGACTAGACGCCAAAGGCGCACAGAGCGCTGTTACCTTCCCACTGTAGTGGTCCCTATTTTTCTACTTGCATTTTTACGTGCTTTTGAACTGCTAGGTTGGCAGAAGCTGGGACAAGTAGCAGGCGCTCACTCTGTTACGCGACACTCGGGATTCGACCCGCCAAACTGCCGACCTTCTGGTTGACAAGCTCAGCGTCCTAGCCCACTGAGCCACCATGTCCCCTAAAGGCACTTGGAAGGCCCTATATTCTGATGTGGAGAGCAATACATACATCAGGCCCTGCTTGTATTTGAAGCATGACTATCTCCATCTTGAAAGCTAAGCAGGCATGGGCTTGGCTAATATTTAGATGGGTGACCACACGGAAAATCTCAGCGCAATAGATTCGATTAGAAAGTTCCTATTCCAAAAGATTATGCTACTTGAGGGTCATCTTCATCAGCAATGTCATACAAAGCCCCTCAAGGTAGGGTTTAATCAAACTTACCAGTGGGGCTCCTGCTCATGATAACAGGGGTTGAAGCTGATGCTAAATTTGGATTCTCAATGCTTTGGGAAGGACTGTAAACAAATACATCTTGTTTATATGGCGATGCAGTTGAGGACTGGCTGCCCTGTGAATTAAAGAAAGATTATTCAGTTTTGTATACCACCCTAAAGGAGTCCATAGCAGTATGCAGAATCCATTTTTCAAAAAATAAACCAAAATGAGTGAAAATAATATTTGTCTCTACAGTAATCCCAACTTCCTTCCCTTGATGTTAAAACCAATCCGAAGGAAGGAAGGAAGGAAGGAAGGAAGGAAGGAAGGAAGGAAGGAAGGAAGGAAGGAAGGAAGGAAGGAAGGAAGGAAATGTTAATGTTGCCATTTCTTAGCTCACTGCATTGTAAATTGCTGTGACCTTTTAAGATTCAGGGATATATAAGCATAGTAAAATGAAAGAATAGCCCTTTTAATAAAGTAAATATAATAGCTTAATTAAAGAGAGAACACTGACCTGTAACTTAAACCAAAATAACTTATACCTGCTCATGCAACCTGATTCTTGAATAAAACCTCTATCTTTTAGAAAGAGCTCTGAGTAAATAAAAGGCAGATGACCTTGGGAAAGATAGGCTAGATCTGTGATGAGAAGCTATGAGAAAAAAACATGACTTTAGGGCTAAAACAAGCAGAAAGGATGTGCAAGCAGCTCAGTAGACACCTCCCTAATCTGCATATGTATAAGGAGGGGAGGAGGTAAAACATCCTCAAGTTTGCAAGATTGTGTTGTGTAGCCACTCTCAATGAAGTAGCCCTAATCTTCTTGTGGAGTTTGATGTTTCAGTCAGGATCTCCAAACTTGGCAACTTTAAGACTTGTGGACTTCAACTCCCTGGCTGGCTGAGGAATTCTGGGAGTTGAAGTCCAAAAGTCTTAGGTAAAGGTAAAGGTTCCCCCGCACATGCGTGCTAGTCATTTCCAACTCTAGGGGCCGGTGCTCATCTCCATTTCAAGCCGAAGAGCCAGCGCTTGTCCAAGGACGTCTCCGTGGTCATGTGGCCGGCATGACTAGATGCCAAAGGCGCACGGAACGCTGTTACCTTCCCACCGTAGTGGTCCCTATTTTTCTACTTGCATTTTTACCTGCTTTTGAACTGCTAGGTTGGCAGAAGCTGGGATGAGTAACAGGTGCTCACTCTGTTACGTGGCACTCGGGATTTGACCCGCCAAACTGCCGACCTTTTGATCAACAAGCTCAGTGTCCTAACCCACTGAGCCACCGCGTCTCTCCACAGGTCTTAAAGTTGCCAAGTTTGGAGACCCTTGTCTTAGTCAGTACTAACATATGTTTGTCAGTCCTGACAAACATAAGAGAAAACAGGAGTTATGAAGCTGTGTTGATGGCAGCTGAGGAGAAAGATACTTTTTTTAACACATAATATGCTAAAAGAGTTGTTTGTTGAGGAACTTTTGCCACCTCAGATCAATCAAGAGCAGGCATTACCAGGCTTTCGTATTCTTCCATATTTTCACTCTCTCCTGCAGTGCTGCTGAAACTGCTGGTACTTGAGGACGAACGTGAAATATTTGACTTTCCATTCTCTTTGAGTTTAATGAAAGGCCTGGCAGAAAATGAGAGAGAAACAGAAATGTAATAATCAGGAGGCACAGGAAATGCTCCACCTCTGCCGTTCTCCAATTTTGTGATTCAAAACTCTTATATTTTAAAGCATAGAATTAGTCCTCATTTAGTGACCACAATTGGACCAGCCACTTAGCCGTTAAGCAAAGAGGTCTATAGTGAAACCACACATGTGCTGACTATTTGACTTCCATATTTCTGTGCTTTACAAACTTACAGAAGAATTCAGCAGGAGGATTGGTCCTAGTTCCATTACTATTGTAACTGCAAGTGGTCACTAAACAAGGCAGTCTCTAAACAAGGATTACCTGTATACCGCTTCATCAGCAATATGCTATCCATCCATCCATTTGTATGTGTTTGTGTTGATAAAAAGTTTGTTTGTACATTTATTTATTTTGTTGTTTTTAGCCAGTGATCCCACACATAATGCACATGGAATTGATCATGGTGCACCTAAGGAACCTTAATGGGATTGTGAGTTTTTCTCCAGATTTTCTTTTTGGTCTCTGCTTTGATCAATTTACATTAGCTCCTGGGATGAAGGTGGCCACTACATCTTTTCAATCAGAGCCCAATGGCGCTGCTTTAATTTGAGTTCCTAAGAAGAAGGATGGATTTGTGCAGTCATTGTTTCAACCTTCAAATCTTGCAAAATTTCTTAAATCTCTTCCATAGTGTGGGATTGGGAATTGAGAGACAGGGCAAAGAGATGCTGCCCGCCTAGGAAATGGTCAGATAAGAGAGGGCAGAGCCCACAGTTAAATAATGGGTGGAGCAAAAGGCTCAGACAGGATTCTCCCTCCCAGTTTTTCAGGATTAGGGTTAGAGTTTTGTACTTTCAGATTTGTAAGATTCTGTTAATGTAGCTTTACAGTAAAATAGAATTAATTTATCTGGTCATGTTTCCTATCTAGTCTGCTTGTTAAGGCAGACACATATCTTTAGTACATTCTTAGGGGTTTTTTGTTTACTAAACAAATTCATATGGTCACCTATCTAACCAATGGAACTCTGGATGACAAAATAGGAAAAGCCAATAAATACTCAGAATCAACTGGAAAAAAATGTTGAGGGTCTGTTAAAAATAAAGTTTACCAAGATAGTAAACAGACATATGTTAGGACACACACACACACACACACACACACACCACACACACACAACAATCTCAATGTGTGGAAGAAAACCCAGGTTTTCATGGCCTTCTAGAAAGCTAAGAATGTCAAGGCCACGCAAAGACAAACAGGAAAAGCACCATCTTCCTTTCACTCCAGAAAGAAAACCAGCAAAACAATCCCACAGCCAAATTATACCCAGACTGGAAAAGAAAGGAGAAGTTACAGAAAAGACATCACAAATAGACATCGTTCATATCGTTTGTCCCTTTGTTCCTCCAATCCTGAAGCCAGTAGATGACTCCAAACAAGCACAGGATGTATCCCGAGAATCAGAAAAGTCTCCTCTACTATATCAGCTGTGACCTCCACCGTTTGCTTGCACGGTTTTTGAGGTTCCCTTAATTCCTGAAAACCTCAGTGATGGATCATCCCACATGTGAAAGGGTGAGTCCACAGCTTTTAGTGGATGTTGCTAACCTGAATCCCAGAAAAATTGTGACTCCATTTGAAGGCCGTCAACCAATGAGTTTAAAATTGCACCTTGCTTTTACCTCTCTTTGTTGGGACAGATTTCTGGAGAGCTTGGGTTCGAGGAAGCCTCTGACTTCATATCAAGGGAGGAATGCCCTCCATCGGGGCTCTTGGGTGTTCCTGAGCCACTGTCACTATGGAAAAAAGGAAAGAGAATAAGAGCAGATCTGGGATGAACTTACACACCATCCAAAAGAGACAATAAAAAAAAATCAAGAAGGAAACAAGACTACAGCACATCCTCTCCAGCAGACAACATCCAGATAAACGGAGATTAACACCAGACAAGCAATCAAGCAGAAAACTATACCCAAATGAAGGAACTACCAAGGAGAAAACCACATCCCCACCAGAACTGTCAGGGTAAGCTAACAAACCCCATAATCCCTAGTACTGATGATGTTACCTAGTTGGGTAATAAACCTTCTGCAAGCCAACAGCCAAGCTCAAGAGAGCACCAAGAAGTCCACAAAATACAGTAGTAGAATACAATTAGAATAGAATTATTTATTTATTTATTTATTTATTTATTTATTTATTTATTTATTTATTTATTTATTTATTTATTTATTTATTTGATTTGATTTGTATACCGCCCTTCTCCCTAAGGACTCAGGGCGGTGAACAGTGACATAAATAACAGAATGCACAAATACAGATATTGAAAACAAATTAAACCCTAATTTTGCCCAAATGCAGAAGATAGTTACCTTAAAACAATAATTACAACAGAACCCGTCAGACCAGACCGGATTGCTCAAACAGATATGTTTTTAGGTCGCGTCGGAAGGAGCGAAGGTCGGGAGCCATCCGGAGCTCAACCGGTAAACGGTTCCATAGGTCAGGCGCGCCCACAGAGAACGCCCTCCCTCTGGGAGCCACCAGACGGCATTCTCCAAATGGCGGAACCCTTAGGAGGCCCTGTCTGTGGGAGCGCACTGGACGGAGGGACGTTGACGCTGGTAGCAGGTGATTAGAATAGAATAGATCTGGAAGGGACCTTAGAGGTCTTCTAGTCCAGCCCCCTGCTTGAGCAGGAGAACCTATACCATTTCAGAAAAGTGACTGTCCAGTCTCTTCTTAAAGACATCCAGTGATGGAGCGCCCATGATTTCTGGAGGCAAGCTGTTCCACTGGTTAATTGTCCTCACTGTCAGGAAGTTTCTTCTTAATTCCAGGTTGCTTCTCTCTTTGATCAGCTTCCAACCATTGTTTCTTGTCCTGCCCTCTGGTGCTTTGGAGAGTAATTTGACTCCCCTCTTCTTTGTGGCAGCCCCTCAAATAGTGTACATCCCATCATCAGCATCACTGGGTTTTGTATAAACTATGCAAGTGACTCACCCCACATCACCTATTGAACTCCCATGGATCTGTTTGGACCTGTTTCCTGTCCATTGCCCTAGCCAGAGGTAGGCAACCTTGGCTCTTTTAGGACTCAGCATAGCTGGCTCAGGAATTCTGGGAGTTGAAGTCCATGAGTCCTAAAAGAGCCAAGGTTGCCTACCCCTGCCATAGCCACTTTTCTGCATTGGTTATCTGTTTCTTGCCTCAGATTCAAGCTACCAAAGGGAAAGCAATAGCAGTATATTTCTTTCCCACATTGCAAATTGATAGAACAAATCTAGGACAATCCAGATATAGGTCTCTGGTTGCCAGCCAAAGCTACAAACTAAAGAGACTACAATCCAGGGGCTGAATATACGAAATGGAGAGGCAGACATTTTCTTCTTTTGTTCTTTGTTCTTTGTCTTTCAGCCACCAAGTACCACGGAAGACGGAGAGATATGATATTTCTGGAGAGGGTGAGGACGGATTTTTTTTTCTCTTA